>NC_052959.1:9594569-9931448 GCF_013358895.1 Oreochromis aureus
AAAGTAGAGATAGTGTCTGTCTCCCGAATCCAAACTGGAAGCTGGTTCCACAGAAGAGGGGCCTGAAAACTGAAGGCTCTGCCTCCCATTCTACTTTTAAATACTCTAGGAACAACAAGTAAGCCTGCAGAGCGAGAGCGAAGTGCTCTAATAGGGTGATATGGTACTACAAGGTCATTAAGATAAGATGGGGCCTGATTATTTAAGACCTTGTATGTGAGGAGCAGGATTTTGAATTCAATTCTGGATTTAACAGGAAGCCAATGAAGGGAAGCCAAAACAGGAGAAATATGCTCTCTCTTTCTAGTCCCTGTCAGGACCCTTGCTGCAGCATTTTGGATCAGCTGAAGGCTTTTCAGTGAGTTTATCAGAGTGATGAGATAATAAATGCTAAATACTATTTGATATATATATGAAATTTACAAGCTCATGCATATACACTGACCTTCTGTAATTAAGGCCCCAGTCAACCGGCCTTAGTGAACGCCCCTGGCGACCATCTTCACTCAGGAAAAGTTAGCAGGTTGCTGGAGGTCGCTGGTAGTCGCTGGTAGTCGCTGGCGCGGGATCGATTGTAAAGAGGCTGCACTGTCACCTGTAGTTCGCATGTCATGCATCGACTCATCTGCGAACAGTTGCACACTTCTCGCTAAGCAGTTGAGAAACTTAAGGGTGCAATGCAAATCGGAGACCACTGACTTTTAGAACGAATGTGACGCTTTTCGAAATGGGTTGTTTGCAGCAGTAAGCAGTGTGAAATTTACACGTTTATTGTGGAAGCAGAAGAAGACAAAATCCATCTCATTTGACGAGTCCACATCTGGAGACACAAACAAGTGCTTAACAGAAAACTCGTGTACATAAGTAACAGATGCTGTCAACTCTACAAGCCCCGGCAGAAAGACTTTGGAGATAAAAAATAAATGGTTGTACAAATATCAGACACATAAAGAAGTGTCAGAAGAAGAGGATTTACTAAAGAAACAAGTCTAGAATGATAATAAGAAATGCATTCTGTGTCAAACTGACGGTTTGGTTTTATGTTAATCCCTGTCTCGCTTTATTTTTCATTTCCTCCCTCACCATATCAGGCTTGCTTTTTTTTCTAAAGCATTTATTTTCTAAGATTAATCACATCTGTCATGTTGTTGTGAAGCTTTGTTGTACTTTCTGCTTGTCTCTCTGCACTTTATAGCCCCTCACTATATGTACAACATCCTCATTAAACATTATTTTAGCGTAAATAGATTCTATATGCTGTTAATTTCTTTTTAGTATCCAAAGATGGACTTGCACCTGTGTACAGCATTGCTGACTTGACGCCGGCCTAAACTACTAATATACTGTATATTAGTGACTGTCAGTGTAGTTTGCATACTTAGTGAAAATGAGAGTTAAATGTATGCTCCTCCTTTGAAGTTCTGTCATAGACTTGTATATTTTGGCAAAACAAATGCTAATTTCCCTTTGAGATTAATAAAAATAAATCACTCCAAAGCTTTTAGCTGTCAGAGAATGCACATATAACTCCACTGTTAAGAAGGTTCCCATGGTCATCTGTGTAGTCCAGTATAAATATGCCAAATTTATGTGGATTCACCCTCAATTTACTCTAAGCGGATTAATCTGGGATAAATTCACAATAAAAACTGTGTTGTAAACGGACTTATTGTGATGTATGGAGGAGACTGACTCTGCATCCTGTCGCACTGTGTTTTCTGGAAGTTTTGCTTTCGACTGCGGGAAGTACGGAAGTAACCAGCGCGGTGGAATTCCCAGATACTCTGGCCATTTCCCAGTCGATGTGACCCTGGCCTCTATTTGGAAGACTTCCAACAACCACACCAACTTCTTCCCTCTCTTCCCTCCTCTCGGGTCCACATGTTTATATTTAAAAATGTTGAGCTTTCAGGCAGAACAAGTCAAAGACAGAATACAGAACAGCAGAAACTGTGGGCAAATCTTGTTTAAAAAATGTATTTACTTTGTTTTTTTTTTGAGTGATACCATCTGGCAGTGGACAGAGAAGCCATGATCTGCATATTCACTCAGTGCAGGTGGAGGCTTAGCTAATGCATTCCAACTAAGACTGCCACTGGCCACAAGTGGTGCACATGATCCTATCTATGTATTATCAAAATGTCAACTGGCCATTGAACTTCTGGAGCTAAAGCAGTGAATCAATGTTAATTAGCCTCAGATTCAGTGGAACATCAGTGACTGCACATGTGAAAGAAGAGTCACAGTATCCAGTGTCAGAAACACTTCTCTCATTAACTTTTTTTTGCGACCAGCTCATAAAACTGAACATATTTCTAATCCTGACACACTATTTTTTTATTAATACATGCACAAGCTATTTTTCACCCATCTGGTATCAAGCTGCATGAGCGTATTTAAGAAAACATCATACTTTGTTGATACACTCTTGCTTCAATTAACTAGGTTAGCTTAATTATGAACCCCCTGATCACGCACATGACCTTTTTTTTAAGTCATGCAGAGCTTCATTTTTTTCCTGGAATAGTCACAGGCAGAAAAGGAGTTTTCCAAAGAAGTCTCTGCAGGAGGTTAATGAATTTGCACTTACTGGCACTGAAACATATCCTCCTGCTCCAAGGCTAACAAAACCTCCACGGGAGGTCGGGTAGACACATGGCTAACTGGGTACCAAAAAATTAGATGCAGGCAAGAGAAAATCAGTTTTATAGGAAGTGATAAGCAACAATATCAAGCGCTAATGTGCCATCTCTAATTCTGAAATATGGCTGTATTTTAGGACAACTTGGTGAGCGGGAACAGCAGGTTCACAAGGTTCCTGCAAACAAGACATCCATGTCACGTCAGCCCGATTTGTTCATTGCTGTCTAGTCCACATTTATCATTTAATTTGCTAAATTCAGACCATGCAAGTCAATGGGTCTGGCAATGTGTCAGCGTTATCTTGTCATCATAAGACAGACATTAAAAATAAATAAACAAAAAAGCAAAAGAAAAAAAATGAGAAAAAACCCCCAGTTTGTACGCAGAGTTATTAAAATAACACTCATCGTTAATACAGTTTTAACCAGTAGCATTTCGGTTTTTCCCCTCTCCTTCCACTGCAACAGCAAGTAAATGTTTGACCGCTTTTAAGTGCTTATGTGCTGTTTTTGGGGTCGGGTAAAGACTATTCTGGTAAAGGCCTGTTACATGTATCTAGGCAGGCACATGGCTGAGAGCTTGGTCTGCTCAGCAACACTTGAGTGGGGAAATAAGAGCTGAGTGCTTTTCGGAAATAAACTGTGAATGTGGATCATTAGTATGATCTAACATCAGGTCGCTAAAATGCTCACACTAACCTGCTAATGTTTGTCAAGAATAATATTTACCATCTTATGTAATTTGGCGCACTGACATTTGCTACTTAGCACTAAACACATGAACAAACAGGGCTGTTAGAGCACATCAGAGTTTCCTGGTACCGAGCTACAAACCAAAGCGAAACTTAGGATGGTACTTTGTGAAAAAAGAAGGGGATTACTTTAGTGCCATGCTTTCTCCTGTCAGAAACAGTAAAGTGTTTATGTGTTTTTGAGACATTCAGAAATCCAGCCATGGCAGTCCATCTGTAAGGTACTGAGATATGTCTAGATATTGTCATTACTAGACAAAATCAAAGGTGGGATATGAGGCTCCTTCACAAGCATTGGGAAGGCCCGTATTGTTGTGATGGTGAGGTCTTCATTTCTCTCCATTAGGGTGAAAATCCAAGCTACTAAACCCATTGCGGGAGAGTTAAAGATTAACCTTCAGGTGAATGAGTAGAGCCATTTATGACACCAGCCGCATATTTAAAGATGCCGCTGGGATATTTCTCATTATAAAAATGTTTCCTACCATGAATCTGTGAATCTGCTGGTCCTATAGTTCAATTTCCTGCTGCAGAATCCCTGAGGCAGATACTCAGTGCACAAAGTGATGACGAAAACAGTATTGGGATAAATCTTTTTTTTTTTTTTGCATCAATATAATAATAATAAAAAAGATTATTTACAGGATTTTATCATATTTGGGGAAAAAAATGTATTCTTGTATCATCACCATGATTCCTGTTGCTAAAGTTGCTTAATCACTTGAGAGCTAATCAGCTCTATGTGGCCAATTCGATAAATACGCTCTTTCTAGCACATTCAAGCAAAGCAATGTTCAGTGCAAATCAATACACAGTTGCTCTGAGTGGTCACGTTTACCCTCTAATGAAACATTTCTTATCTAACGGGAGGGGTCTCTATCAAAATGACAATGCCCAATCAATAGGGCAGGAGGAGCGCTCACTGAAGGGTTTGATAAGTATGAAGCAGTGGTTGTGCAAAATTTTCATATTGATCCAATACCAAGTAAATACAGGGCCCCTATACCAATACCGATACTTTTATCCTATAAAAGCAGCTTATGACAATAATCACCATGATTTTTACTTTCCACAACTAGCAAACAACAAAACTTATTGTGAAGCTTTTCATATATTTTTAAACTTTTTTTGGGGGGGGTGGGGGGGGGGGCTAAAATGTGCCTGTCTTTAAACAACTTTGGAGACTGTAGAAAGTATTGATTATATTGTGCTAGTATCCATCTGAAACCAATACCAGTGTTGGTATCGACACTATCTATATTTGGATCGATCTGCCCACCTCTAGTATGAAGCCAGTGTGGATCTGATGGTATGATCTTCCCTGAAGCAAGATTTCAGTCCAGCATTTGTGAGATTTTCAAACGTCAGGTTTAATTCTATTTTTGTCACCCATCTGTAAATACACGTCTCATTTTTAAAGTTAAATGGAAAGAAAACTGTTGCTAAATCTACATTTTCTTTGGACCTACAGCACACAGCAGTGTGCAAAAAGGGAAGAAATGCCTGCTGATGGTTTGAATATGAATATGTGGATTGAATCCCATGGCTTCTGTCCATAATCCTGATTCATTTTTGCCCTCTGTTTCCATGTGACGTCCTCTGCACAAGTGATCCCTGCGAGCATTGCTAATTTCTCATGGGATCAGATTATGCAACAGTCAGATATCTATGACGACTTGTTAGATGACTGCAGGAAGTCCTGGAGAGATTTTGAGAGAATTATTATGCAGGATGATTGTTTCTTTAGCTGCAACCCAAAACTAAGATGTGAATTTTGCTGGTGGCAAACACAAGACCTAAAATGACCCAAAGAGTTTAAGGTTAATCTCACTGATATGTAACACAAAGTCAGACAGGAAAAGACTTTTGTTTAAGTGGCATTTCAGCTAAACTGAACCAGTTAAAGAGGTGAAAATGTTGTGCATGAGTTAAAAAGAGAGACAAGGCACAGCAAAACTGGGAATGTAGAGATTAATCCCAGAGTTTCTTCTGAAGTGATTCAGCCCCTGTTGTGTAATACATGATTGTATCCATGTGGTGCTCAGTCTTAAAAAAAAGGGTTAAAATCAAGTTGTAAAAAATAAGAACTTATCAAAGTGTTGCAACATAATATCAGAGGAATTCTTAAGAAAAGCTACACATCATCACCGTATCACAAACATCTGCCCTGGAGTGTAAAGCAGCTGGTCGCGCTCTCCAACAATTCACAGGAAAACTGTGAATTCTTTCTGTAGCGGTAAATCTGCGAGAGGCTCTGCTCACTCTGCTCACCTTATTTGGAGCAGAGGAAGCCTCTCCCTGTTCCCGTTTCCAGAGCCAGATGTTTATACAATGTTAATGTATATGAAAAAGAGAATAGGTTAAACATCCCATACAAAACCCAAGAACAGCAAAATGGATACGTAGATTCTTCAATACAAAACAGATTGTCAAGCAATCGGCTGTCACAGCTCATTAAACAATCTGCTGGTGGTCACAAATCCACCATAATGTCCATAAATGGTCAAACAGTGGCACGATCAAATGCTTTTTATGGTTACAGGTGTGGAGGAGTGACACATCCATCATTAGCACAAGCCTTTGGATTTGGGAGGTTGTGAATCTGCTTTTTGCTGTTTTTTCAACAACATATTCTTTATTTGGTCAAAAATAATACATTTTCATTCAGTCTAATAATTAGTCAAAGCTTGCAAAATGTATCTGATGTGATCTAGTGAAGTTTTATTATTGTGGAGAGATTTAGTGTTTGTGAGTTCGCTTGATTTCTTCTCTGATTAATGAAGAACTCTGATGAGTCTGATTTAAATCAGTTAAGACATTAATAAAAAAGATCATATCTTTTAAAGACCGACTGCATAGATGTACACTTTCTATATGTTTTCAAACCTAAATTAGTTGCTTTATGTTTCAGTGGCTGAAGAATAAGCCAAAAGCTGAGAGCTCAGAAGGAGGGTAAAGGTCATCATTCAACTCTGGATAGCAGGGAACAACTCGGGAAGGTCCATTAGAGAGACTCTGGGAGGAAACCGAAGGGAACATGCAAAGAGAGCAGTCTGGTGGATTCAAACCGAGGACCTGCTTGCTGTGAGGCAAGGCTGTTAACCACTTCACCTCTGTGCCACATATGATAGCAGCACATATAGACACAAGTCACAGAGTGAAGTTTGGCACCTATTCACAGTAAAATGGAAAGCACACTTATTTACAGGCCACAACAGCTGGTTTGCATGAGGTGTTAACAAATCTGATATTCCAAATAATCATGTAATCCACTTGTGAATGTTGATATCTGTACAGTTTTTCATAAGCAACCCAGCTCTGCAGACGTTAGTTAAAGAAGCACAATCTGGGCAGACGTGCAGCTTGGACACATCATCAGTGAATAACTCGGGCTCATCGGGAGTTTTGGGTCTATGATCCATCAATACTAAAGACAATGACAAAGCAGATATGAGATTCTCTTTACTGGTTGCTGGAGCAGGTTGGGCTGCTCCTGAGTTTTGTGTAAGATGGGACAATTGCAGGGAATAGTAAGGGCAGGGATTATTTAATGCTCCTTTAATCATCACAGTTTCTCAGTTTACGCTGTCGTTTGCAAGCAATTAAAAAGATAAATGCACCAGATTCTCCCCTGCCTTTTTGGATTGTCTCCAAAATCCTCCCACTTACGTTGGAAGGTTTTAACATAATGTGGTCCTTAATGACCGTGTTTGCATAAAAGCTCCCTCAAATCTTTGAAACAAGACAAAGTGTTTCACATTAACAGGAGAGGAGATAGCCTACTAAATGAGCACGGTGACAGTTTCACATTGCTCCATGTGTGATTGGAAGTGTAGAAAGACACAGCACACACTGTACAACAATCAGTTTAAATGCTTTAAAATTCGCTCAAGGCCATTGAGTGCCAGTGTGAAACATCTACCCACACAGCAACCAGTGCTCTGTTTCCTTTAAGAGGCTGAGCACTGCTGACTGTCTCAGGCAGCAGTGAGTCATAGTGAAGGTAAAATGGCAAACCTTCTGTTCAGGCAAAAACACCAGCCAGCAATCAAAGCGGCACAATGGAAAAATTGAAAAATGGCAAATAACAAAAAAAATTGTCAAGACATAAATGAGCACGAGCTGTCACGCAGCATCACAGATATGACTGCTAATGCAAATCATATATGTGACAGCATATGCCGCATATATGCATTAGCAGTCATGTATCTGACATGCACTGCAGTGCAATAAGTTTTAGCTGAGCTACGCCTCAGTGAACTTTAATAATCATCTTTAGCCTTATTAAAAATCCCCAGGGTCTTCTGGGATTTTCGGATCCTATTTTGGTGATTTCCACCAGAGAGTCTCTCAGCCACGGAGCCTGAGCGTGATGTGTTTGAAAACTGAGTTTATAAAACAGGAATGTCAATAATTCTGCTGTGGATTCAAAACTGTCACGAGTATGATAAATCCTTTAGATGTTAATATATCGATAGGAGATTTTTAAACGCAGTCTGAAAAGAAGCCAGTCACACAACTGAAGGGTGAAACTAATGACATGTCAAGGTCTTTGCAAGGATCCCCGATTTCTTTTGTAATCTTTTGCCTCGTCCTTGTGGTCCTGCTTCATTTCCCTTCTGTTTCCCGTGTGTGTACGCTTTCATGTTTTTCTGCACGACTTATTCTTTGTCCCTCTTTCAGTTTAAGCGTTTTATTTTTAAAGTCATCTCGTGCCTCCTTTGTTCTTTCCCTGCCCTTACTATTGTCTTGATTGATCACACGTCTCACTATTCCTTTATCTGCTGTTTTTGTAGTCTGTGGTTGCCATTAAATAGTCAAAGTGAAATCACAGGGATGTGGGACAGAGCTCAGAGAGTCAGAGCGGACTAATAGGCTGCTTAAAAGTCTGATGGTGAATTCTGACATAGATCTACTGTGATAAAACTATAAAACCCAAAGACACAGTTCATCTTCTTATAGACGTATTGCCCCCTGTGTGATAGCCATGTTGTTTTATGTAGATGTATTTCCCCCTTTATGCAAACATACAAACATCTCTTCATTATCAGTGTTAAACAAACGATGTAGCTTAAATGGAAGGATTGTTCTTGTCACTGAAACGAGGGAGCATGTAATCGGTTTAGTTTTTCTGTCTGTCTGTTTGTTAGCAGTCTAGCATCCACAGTTTTCAAGATCTTGTGTTCAAATTTTGTGTGATGGTAGATACCAATAACAGCTTGAGCCAATTTAATTTAGGTGAAAATTGGGTCAACGTCAAGGTCACACAAAATGTGAAAACCATTCAAAACTTTTTATATCACCCACATTTTTTTACGGCCGGTCTTCAAACTTCACAACAATCAACTAGGCCTTTGGGGACATGTGTACCTAGGAAGGCATTTCAACTTGGGCCCACTCCTGAAGACCTTCTATGACTCTGTGGTGGCGTCAGCCATCTTTTATGGTGTGGTCTGCTGGGGACAGGAAGAGGCTGAACCGGCTGATCCAGAGGGCCAGCTCTGTTGTAGGATGCCCTCTGGACCCAGTGGAGGTGGTGAGTGACAGGAGAAAGATGGCTAAGCTGTCATCTCTGTTGGACATCTCCCACCTCATGTAGGAGACTCTGACAGCACTGAGCAGCTCCTTCAGTGGCAGGCTGCAGCACCCACGATGTGGGACGGAGAGATTTCGCAGGTCTTTCCTTCCAACTGCTGTCAGACTCCACAACATGTTCTCTGCAGATGACCACACACATGCAGACACACACACACATTCAATACACAATGGTAACTTTTGCCCTGTCTTCCTGATATGCAACAGTACCAAGTGCTATTTTCCTACTATAACAAAGCATTTTATTCTATTGTGTACAGTATTTTATTCTGGTTTGTATAGCATGTTATTCTATTTTATCTTATTCTAATATATTGTTTTTTTCTTAATTTCTACTGCTCGTAACGGTACTTTCTGTCGTGACCAAAAAGTTTCCCATGTGTGGGACTAATAAAGGTTTATTTTATCTAATCTATCTTATGACATCATGACATTTTGCAAAATCAGGCACTGAATGAATGAATCTAAAAATCTTACATTTTTACTGCTTATGGAATCCAAAGATTTGGTCATATCTTATGGATAAAGATAATAAAAAACACAATTTTAGTTTGTGATGCTTCGAGGTCTGTGTAGGCTCTCAGTCATTGGGGTCATGGTAGTCTAAAGAGCTTGGACAGAAAATGACTGGATTTCTTTTAAGTTAACTTTAAACTTAAAAGATATTCCAGTTGCTTTCCAAACTCCTTAGAATGCTTTGAGGTCATAGGTCAAAGGTCAGGGTCACACAATTTGAAAAAGGTTTAGTTTCCAATGGATCATTTCCAAACTTTAAAGGAATATATTAGTCATTTGGGACATTTTCTTTGTTTTGAAAATAAATTATCGGAATTTCAGGAGCGGGACCACGCCTCCAAACACGCCCCTTAACTCTATATGACCCTCCCAGTTCTACAAGATGTTCATTCTTGTTCTCATGCCCCTCCCTCCCTGCCCTTTTTTCAGTTATTTCACTTCTTCGCTTCTCATTAGTTCATGGCGATCTGCCTTTAGCTGCCGCCAGTCCCCATCGAGGCCTTCCCCAATCCACAGCTCAATTCTCGATTAAGCCATTTGCCTTTATCTGCTAAAAAATGCTGCCAAACCTAAAATGATGAAGTGGGCCCAGCTAGTGAATGAGCTCTTTCAAGCACTATTTTTTCAATTCAACATTATATGATGTCACAATGACACAAAAAGATTAATATATTATACCATATATCCATATTTAGCAATGCTGACATCAATATAAAACTACATAAAACATAAAACAGCATAAAATCTAAGCATGTTAACAGACGCAATTCACATAACGTTGTGTATCACTCATCCGTTCCAGTATGTTGGCCTTTTGTTATGATGATTGGCTTTGACTTGTGGGTGACATTATCTACTTTCCTATCAAAAATGGTGAGCCAGTGTATGCTCTGCTAAGGAGGTAATAAAGGAAGTACTCAAGTACCTTTCCTTGGCATTTAGAGCACTCAACTAGCACTTACTGTGGCTGCCATGCAGATATTTCTGGGTCACTTCACTCAGTTAAGAATGTTCCCAATCAAAATGTCTCTCCTGCTGGTTCTCACTTCCCAGATTTTACCTCGGCCAAGAACATTGTGTTTTTTGGTAGCGTTTGTGTGCCTGCATGTCATTCTGTCTTTAAACATGATAACTTGGGTGTAGAGTGGGGTCATGTTAACAAGTCATTCAAATTTGGCTTACACCCAACCGAAGTCCTCAAGGTCAGCTTAATGATTTATTCGTTTAAAATTGCGGGAGGCCTAATTACACACTAATTTGCATTGAATCATTAGTTATTGTTAATCTCTGGCTCTCTTCCGCAGCGTGTCTTTAGTCCTGTCTTGCTCCCCTCACCTCCAACCGGTCACAGCAGCATGGCTGCCCCTACCTCAACCTTGTCCTGCCAGAGTATTCTTCCTGTTAAAAGGGAGTTTTTCCTTCCCACCGTCGTCAAAGCACTTGCACAGAGGGGGTTGACTCATTGTTGGGGTCCTTTCTGTTTTCTTTGTATTATTGTAACGTCTACATTACGATATAAAGTACCTTAAAGCAGCTGCTGTGGTGATTCTGTGCTATATAAATTAAATTAAAATGAATTGAACTGATGTCACATTTGACCTCTAACCTCCTTTGAGGTCAATAGACCAACCAAATTTGAAACTTTTTTTTCACTTGTTTATTGCTAATCATTTAAATGTTTTTTTTTTCAAAACAATGAATGAACAAATACATAAATAAAACAAAGAAAATATTACACTCATAAGTGTTATTAAATGGTTTTCAACTGCCCAGTAATAAATTCCTGGAATTTGCACCCATCAAAGCTGAAGCACAAACATTAAAAATGTTCCCAAAGCCTCCAACAATACAAACACAGTGAAGAGGTCCAGGTCAATGACTTCCAGTCTGTGGTTGCCTAGGAGACTCTGATCAGCTCCGGCTTACAGACATTTGTCAATCAGCACGCCCACAGGCCTAATTCTAGTATCCATGTGGATGAGTTATAAAAGAATAGTCACCCCAGGTCACTCAGAGCTGTTATGAGGGGGGAAAACTATCCATAGAAATCAAAACTGTTTCTGTACCAGCCTGTAAATATGCTTTCTAATCCTGTAACATGGGAGTCTAAGGGGACTCACTCCCTTTTGGAGTCAGACTCACATGGCACCTAGAGGACCCGCAGTTTTTCCCGCTTTTGTGTCGGCTCCAGAAGTTTCCCCTCGGTCAGGAGTACGTGATAAGGCTCAAGCACTGGCTTCATAAAAGCCACAACTGACTCTGAGCCGGTCTAAACTGGAGGCAGATTATTTCCCACAAATAAACACATAAATGTCAAGACAGTAACATCTCTAGTTTGGATGTAGTGATGTTTACACGCACGCAGCTGCAGTCACAAGATTATGACTGTGCAAGCCTCTCGTACATCTGTGGCACATGCTGCTAATGATTAATGGAAAAGAGTGCATGTGTGGCAGAGGTCTAGATGACTGAATGCCATCACGTCTCATGACCTTCCTCTAATTTTATATCCTTATTTCATTTTTCCAATCTGATCCTTTTTTAAATGTATTATTTCTGAAATTTTCCAGTTATTGAGTTATTGTGATAAAGAGAGAAAAAGTAATAACCGCAGTGCAGACGGATTGTGCGTCCTTCTGTAACCCAGCGTCTCTTCGCTGACAGTCTTGATTTACAAAGCTGCGAGGTGAGTGGAAAGAGGAAATGCTTCTGTTGTATATACCAAAAAGAGAAAGACACATTATTAAAAGGTTAATGTGGGTCTGAATTTTCCAAACACTAACAGTGGGAGTGAAGAATATAAATTCATGCTTCTGTGCACAGTGGCTTTTATTGTTACTATAAATTTGCTGTTATCTGTATTAAAGCTTTCACAGGCTGCTGTTTAGTGATGTTTTATCATTTAATTGACAGCAGTGATCCACAAATTTCCCATATTGCCATATTGTTCCAATCTCTGTAGCTTTCCCCAGCATCCAAGGAGGGCAAGACATGTGTGGGAATTTTGTCCTCCCTTGGTGGGAATACTATGCATCATTTGATGAGCCAACACTGGTCACATGTGTGACAATATTATTTTAATCTACAAATTACCCAGCTGTGGAAAACACATCCGGCTTTTATCAGCAGTGACCTCCAAACTTTGGTTTTCCCTCTGAGGAAAGTACGCTCTTGGCTGGGTTTCGAAATCTCACTGGATTTATTTTTATTTACAAAAATAAAAAGCTTGTGACCGAGCTCTGGGGACAGATCAAATACTGGAAAGAAACCAACGTCAAAGAAGCACCTGACATATTATCGTTATTATCAAAGGGACAATGCGGCTAAAAAGGCTGTCCTTTTCTCTACAGGGTAAGATTAAACAATCATGATTTTCCTAAATGGCGTGCTGGTATAAACACAACTCAGCAGGTGACACATTGAAGGATGTCCTGGTATTTTCAGGTCTGACGTGTCACAGACTAGCCGGGCCGATGAACACAACACCACGTGATTTCCAGTTTCACTCGCCTGGCATTCCTCCATTGACTTTTTTTGGTGCTATCATTCCAGTGTTTAGTGAGACTACATTTCCACACTCAGTCCTATTTATCATCAAACACATGGTCCCCTGGTAGCACCCTTGTAACAATGACAGAAGGCTTAGGATGGACACATTGTGGATTATACATTTTGCTTCACTCAGTCTGTGGGACATGAGAGATTTGGCACACAAAAAATTTTCTATATTTTCCTCTGATTTATTGGTCTGTGCAAAAGCTTCGATTTCTTTATACTGCATAAGAAAAAAGGGAAATATGTGCCTCAGTTTAGTGAAACATATGCAAACATGCAGCACATGAGGCCAAAAAAGAGTTTATACAGTTCTTATGAGTGTTAAAGTCAGTATTTGGCATGACCACCTGAACTCTCTCAAGCAGTTTTCTTTTAATTTCTTTAAGTAGTCTTCAGGAAAAGTTCTCCAGGATCCTTGGAGGACATTCAGAGCTCTGTTTTGTTGGCTGCCGTTTGTTGGCTGCCTGTTCTCTGTCTAGATGATCCCACGCTGCTTCAATAAAGCTGATGTCCAAGCTCTGGGGAGGCCGATTCATGACTGATAGTGTTCCATTGTGTGTTTTTCTATCCAGGTATATTTTTACTGCACTGGCAGTATGTTTGGGATCATGCTGAAAAATAGGGCCATTGGTACCTTAATGCTTTCCAGATGGTATTGCATTATATTTTTCTTCATATATCCATCAATTTTGAACAGATCCTCAACACCATGGGCTGAAATACAGCCTCAAACTGTGACAGAGCCTCCACCGTGTTTTACAGATGGCTGTAGAAACTCCTCTGTAAGATAAGATAACTCTTTATTGTCATTGCACAGTCATACATAGTACAACAGCACAATGAAATTGGACAACTGTACATGCTGACAACAATTTAATCAACATTTTCTCAATGGGATGCATCACTCCATCAGACCTGTTGGCACCTATTTTCAGTCCAGTTCTTGTTTAATTCAGCACACCTCAACCTTTTCTGCCTGTTTGCTTAAGAATGGCTTCTTGACAGCTACTGAGACCATTTCTGGTGAGGCCTCAGTGAACAGTAGTTGATCAGCTGAAGCACCGGATGTATCTTTCAGGTCCTGTTTTACATCTTTGGTGAATTTCTTTTTCCTATTTCTTAAGGACATGATTTTCAGATACTGTTCATCTGCTGCATGCCCACCACTTCTTCTCCAAATCCTCAGTTTTGTCCAAACATTTGACATCCACACTGCACGTCATTGTTGCAATATCTCAAGTTTTTAGCTAATAGCTTTTCTGGAATCGCTTTATTGAAGCAAAAATATAAATATTCTGTCACATCTTTGACATTTTTCAGACATTAATCTAAAGAAATGGGTAAAAATGTGTTTTATGACAAGCCGCTGGTAAAAAAGTGCCTAAAGATACAAGTGAAAGTTGGCTCTTTGCTAAGCTGTCTGTTATGTGTAGACACAAAACTGGTTCATCTCTTGATGAACGTGTCTTTTTTATGCTTAACTTATTCACAGGTCAAAGTCAAGTGGCTTAACAAACAGGCAAATCAAATAAACAAAAGACAAACCTTCCTGTGAAAAGTCAGCTACAAGGACTGAGCTCTAAATGCTTGAAAAGGCAGCCAAGGCCAAAAGAGACCCCCCTCCCCCAGAAAGACTGGAAAACTATTGCTCAAGACAACTTTAAAAATGTCAAGAAAGTCTGACTCACTGGAAACAAAATATATATTTATATATCTATATATATATAAAAGAGAGATGACTCAAGACTTTTGCACAGCACTCTGTGACTCATTATTTGCCACAACAGAGAAGTGAAGTAAATTCACTTGGCGCATCTACTTTTTTTTTAATGAATCTATGGAGGATTTTAAGCTTCGGAAAAAACGGCTCCGCAGTTTTTGAACAGGAAGTAGGAACGTGCGTCACGTTAACCTTGAGTTATTGTGATGTTCAACATTTGTCCAGCAGATGGAGGCAGAGTCACGCCTCTGCTGCGTCACTCGCAATCAGCGTCACATCCTAATTATCCTGCAGCACTCCTCATTTATGCGCCGCTCCTCCCCATCTTTTCACATTAACAACAATCTGTTAGTTTCTTACACTGTTCAAAACTGTTAAGGCGGAATAAAAAAGGACCGCTGCAGAAATGGTATGTGAAAACCAAAAGTCCAAATAGAAGAAATGAAGACATGGAGACCAGGCATGGACATAAACCTGAAGGAATGTACTGTTTCATAGGTCATAGGAGCGTGTGAACATGTACGCCTGCAACAAGCTAATGAATGTGTCCTAAACACTGTTCATGTGCATTATTTGGATACGTGCACCATCTTCTGTAGATAGCAGAAACAAACAGAACCTGGTGTGAAAATGCTGTTTTTGTTTTCCTGATCAATTTCCTTATCCTGCAGAAACCCCTGGATACTCTGCATTGTTGTTGTCTTTCACCCCCCCCCCTCCTCAAAGGAGCACATTATCTTGCATATTTCCACAGCAGACAACAAAGAAAAATGTTTTTAATGCTTTCATGTGTTATCCACCGGGAACAGTTGTGCATGTGTAAGCATATTTTATCACGTATGCCACTTTTTAGTTTATAGAAATGCAGACGTTTCAACTGTATCTCTGCTGTATCTCTTCTCTCTGAATGAACAAAAGATGGATGCTCTAGTACATCACCGCAAGCAATTTTTATGAATACGTTTTGGTGAAGTTTAACTCATCTGTGCTATAGGGTAGCTTTCTTCTAGACCTATTTTGTCTGCTTGAATCAGTGGGTGTGACTAAAGCCTAATGGGAATGGATGATTGCTATAAGAGTACCTGTCTGAAGATGATAGCTTAAATCAGTATTCTCTCTTGCAATGAGAAGTGGAAATAAGGGCTGGAGTTAAGGCTGTAATGATATTTATCCCCTGCTCTGTGAAATGGCTCAATCTCCTGAGCCGATTCTCTGTCTGATTGTTATAAATCTATTGGAATCACATTATCTTGGCACCCCCAAGACTGACAATGGTGATCATGAATTTCGGCTGTAAAAAAGATCAATGTTGGTTTTCTGTTAACCATTGTACACTGAGTCTGGTGTGTCTATTCACACAGTTTGGATAGAAGATTAAGAATCGACAGTCGTGCGAGCATCACCGTGAAGCCGTGTCTCTGGCACGGTGGTGCTTTGAGACAAATGCTAATGTCATCATGGTAGTGTGCCAGCAATGACACTGTAACGTGCTGATGTTTAGAGGATGTGATGTTTTCCAATTTCCCCGTCTTAGTATTACAGCATGCTGATTTGCTAACCCCAAAATAGAGCTGAGACAAGTGGAAATGGCATTTTGTAAACAGGTCATAAACTAAAGTATTGGAAAACAATTTAATGTTGCGACCAGATGACGGTGCGACACAAAAGTCATGTAACTGACAATGATGCCATCTCCGGAGTCATCGGGGTTTATTGCACCGCGGACAATAAATGTCTCTGTAAAATTTCATCCAAATGTTATTGAGATGCTTCAGCCTGAACCAAATAGCTTGATCGACTGAGCACACTTTGAATATTGCCAGCATTACTAATCAGGTCCATAAATATTTGGATAATGATGAAGTTTTTTTGTAGCTTTGTCTCTGTACGCCACCGCGGTTAATTTAAAATCAAACAATCAAGACGTGATTGAAGTGCAGAGTTTCAGCTTTAATTCAAGGGCTTTAACAAAAGTATTGCATTAACTGTGCATGACTTATAGACAGTTTTATACATAGTTTACAGAACTGATATGAATTCAAATATGCAGACAGTGACTGCCTGAAGTTTAGAAGTCATGGACATCACCAATTGCTCTGTCAGGCAGCCTTCAGTTCCTGCTTGTCTGTGGGTCTTCCTTCCTCCAGTTTTATCTTTAATACCTGAAAGCATGCTCTGTTGGGCTGAGATCAGGTGACTGACTTGGCCACTGAAGAATATCCCATTTCCTTGCTTTGAGAAACTCTTGGGTTGGTTTTGCAGTGTCCATTTTTGCTGCGAAGCTTTGTCCAATCTGAGCAGAGAGTACAGCCCTATACACTTCATCCTGCTGCTTCTATCAGCAATCACATCAACAATAAACACTTGTGACCCACTCCCACTGGCAGCCTTACATGCCCATATAGTATAATTCTGCCATGTTTGACAGATAATGTGGTATACTTCAGATCATGAGATGTTTCTCTCCTTCTCCATACGTATCTCTTCCCATCATTCTTGTACAAGTTCACTTTAACTTGTTTGTCAAGTGTCCAATTAGTTTTGAACTTCTTAAATGGGGGACTGTGTATAAAACTTAATGCAATACTTTTGATAAACGTCTTGAATTAGAGCTGAAAGTCTGCACTTCCATCACACATTGACTAGCAAAAATATGAAAATTCTGTCATTGTCCAGAAACTCGTGGCACTGAAGTAAATGTAATGACATTAAACATTAAAACCCACTGAGAGGTGAGAGGAACAACACTGACCATCTCATTAAAATCCAATGGGCTGCTAGACATCTGAGTGAACTACACTTAGTCACATTCCAGCCACCAAAACTCTGTTGCAGACCAATGGCGCTCTCTAATGACAGCAATCCCCTACAGCAGAACAATGTGTCCATTACAAATGCTGCTCAGGTCAGGAAACATATCAAAGAGCCTGAGGCATTCATGCCCAGCCCTCAAACCTTGCATCCCAATGCGATCAAGAATCTAAAGATCCGATCCACAAAGTCCAAACTCCTAAACTATCAGGATCTGAAGAATCAAGTGGCAACATCCCAGTGCCAGAGGCCGTGTTCTCATGGTTGTGCCTCGTTTGCACTATTTGGTGGTTGGATAACAGAAAACTGGCCAGGCGGTGTTAATGTTTTGGCTGATTGTGGGTAAAAAGTACAATTAGCCTGACTTGTTCTCTTTTCTATAAAGTACAAGTGTTGACCCTTTACAATATGGTCCCAGGAGACTCACGTCTCCCCTCCCCTGTTTGTAAACCTTTATTCAAAGAAAATCCAAAAGAAATCCAAGCACATGTTAAGCGAGAATTACTTGTTATGGGGGGAGCAAGAGAGAGGAAAAATTCATCTGCAATATGTTCAGTTTTGAGCAAATTCATCAGAGCACTTAAGCTAAAAGGGTAATTTCATAAATGGAGATGAAAGCCATTGACGTTATTTTTCTTCCCTCCAAAGAGATTTTGATAGTCTTTTCAGTGAGAGGGAGCTATTTAGAGGACTGTGCTCTTATAAGACCATTAGCTCTAACAAAGAAGACTTTTTTTCTGTCAGGGGGAACTAAGTATAACACTAAACTTATCATATTTATGTTGCTACTATAATGAATGAATTTATGCTATTAAATGCTGTGGTAAAAAAAAAGACAGTAGAAGGTTTCATGATTGATGGATTAGGTCGCTAACTAAAAACCATGCTGACTAAAATGGCTTTTATCTTTCTTTGCTCACAAAAATACAGAGAGCGATGCAGGTGCATGCATAATGTTAGGAACCAGGCTTCATTTCTCCCTGTTTTCAATACACATAAAAGACTACCTTTGGGGTCTTTATTATGGTAAATGCATTGGTGCTATACTATAACTTGAACATTTAAAGCATTTTCTAATACAAGTTTCTTTCACCCAGTCACAAACACAACCATACTGCATTTTATCTATATGCAAACTCACACTCACAGTTTGCATTGGGGACAACTCGGTGTTCAGTATGGATTGGAGGATCCGGAGATCTATCCACCAACCTTTGGATTGGTAGCTAACCTGTTGTAGACCTGAGCCAGAGCCCGTGGACAGGAAAGCTGTCAGACATCCAGCAAATAGCTCGGGGCTGATTCGAAGGCAGAACTCTGCAACGGCAATACAACCCATGAGTCGCCCGCTCGACCCAGTGAGCTAAACTGGCACCCGAAGTCATCGAGACACTCCTTCTGCCTCAGAATGTCACTCTAGGGCACTGACGGAGATTTCAGTCCACTGTGAAACATGTGGCGTCTGGGCCACTGCAGGCTCGGTTGCTTTGTCTTCATAGTGTACTTAAAATGTTTCAGAGCTTTCTACAGACAGAGGGCTGTTAAATTATTTGTCTCCTTCCACCCATCTCATAGCACCGCTGCCAGGAGTTGTTAGAGTTCGATCATTATAAAATATTTTATCATTGCTGTGGATCATTAACCATCTGCCATAGCAGTAATAAAACTTAGATGTAGTTCAACCCCCCTAAGTAATTCAACAAGCCTTCAGTTGTCAAATTAACATATGGTGACGGTACTCACAGAGGCCAATGCCGAATGTGAGCCAGTTCACCGTGGCGCAGCTTAAGCTGTCAATTTCTGAGGCTGGAGTGAGATGAAGACGCTGGAGAGTTTTTAACAACCACATCGGTGATATAAGTGCATGTTCGTTTAGCTCACTGGGAGTTTGAGCCTGCTAAAGACAGACTGCTGAGGACGAACAAGGGCAGCGGGAAGTAAGCACAGCTTAAAGCTAATCGTAATCCCCCCACACTGCGTGTTAGCGCTCACTTTACCCCGGAGAGCTCTTATGGCTTATCAAGACAGGAATGAAGACTTAGGCTGCGCTGATTGTGTTTAATTAGCAGTCACTAGTGAATGCCTTGTGTGAGTCTAATGTCGTGCTAATAGAGGATAACATGTCTTAAGAGGCTGGGGTCATTCTGGAAACACCTCTCATGACTGTGATACATACATAAGAGCTGTTTCCTGATGTGGTTTGCAGGGGTTATATGCAGGTTAATTTTAGTAGCCAGTCATTTAATTAAAATAGTATGCATAAGTGATCACACATTTTATTCCTCTGTAGAGTGAACTAGTTCCAGCCCCGGTGCCTTTTTGTGAAGGATTTTGAGCGCGTAGGAAATGGCCTGAAAAAAAAGCACTCACTCCATCAGGTGACTTTTAGTAAATCTACACAAAGAGGGGCATTTTATGGCTTCCAACCATACTGAATAAGAGAGGCACAATAGTAGCAGCTAGTTAGCTTTGTGAGACTGTACTCTGAAAACACTTAGGCTGCATTCACAAAAGAGCATAACCTGAGTTTAGAAGTAGCTCCCAAATGGCAAACAGCAAATACACACAAAGTGTGTCATTTCGTTTTAGTCTGAAGTTATTCACTAAACATTTTAGCTTTATAAATAGCTCAGGAGTCTGAGGAAAGTTAGCAGTGGCCCAGAGGACACCTAAATCCCTAAGACCTGCTAACAGTCAGTGAGCTGCTGCATTTACTGTGCCTATTCAAACAGTACAATAAATAATTACAATGTCTATATTGAGGGTGTCCGTTTTGGCCCATCAGTACACTGACCTAATCCCATGGCAGTAAAGATGATTGTCTGCACATTTTTATTTGCTATTTTGATTTAAAAAATGAATACAGCACATGGTAATGACAAACAGAATAAAAAACCAAACAAAAATCTTCTACACGGAAAGCACATTCAGTTATCACCAACTGCAATATAAGCTAAATACATTTCAGTCAGTGCCACTATAGCTGGAAAAAGATTGTTATTTCGAGCTGCAGTTATTCATATTTGGGAGTAAGGCTCTGTTCAGGGACCTCCCTGCTTTATTATGTGCAAAGCTGGGAGTGAGCAGAGCTGTGGAAAGACCCCAAGACACAACACAGGAGGCGTCAGTGACACCGATTACGTCAGATTCATGATAAACTGTGGAGTTAAGCTGAAGGTGGGTTGCAAAGCAGCTTGCAGAGCACAGCAACTGTGAGCTGTGTAAATCAGTTTGAGTAGCAGGCTATACAAATGAAATGTGTTGCAGGGTATCACCTGACGTAGGCAGGAAATGTGACTGGGCGTTCTGCTGGGATATGACTTGGTGGCTACCAGGTAAAAGGTTGAACATTTGCTTTTTCAAATGAACAACAGAAGATACAAATATAATTACATTACATGGAGGAAACTGATAGTTTGCTTTTTTGTGGTATGAAGTGTAGAGCTGAGGACCGGTGCAAAAAGAAGGGGAGCTTTAATGACTGCTTGAATTAAAAAAAAAAACACAGACAACAACAAGAACAACAAAAAGGTAATCCAAAAAACCCAGAACCCCACGAGGAGCAAGGAAAATAGGCGATTACAGGGGGCAGGTAAGGCAGCATGTAGGGAAACATGATAGATGATTTGACAGTGACAACAGGGAACCCAGGAGCTTATACTGTACACAGAAGACTGATTACTCACAAGAAACTGAGGAAGAGGAACAAAGGTGAAAAAATCAACAGGTGAAAACAGTCAGGGAGTCCTGAGAACACAGACATGAAACAAAACTAACACACGATGTGAAAGAACAGAAAATAATCAAAAGACAAGAAGACGGAAACAAGAAAACTTCACATTAACCAGTAAACAGAGCCCCTAACTGACAGAGACAGAGGGAGGAGCTGATAGGAAATCACTGAAACAACTAAAAAGACCCCCGAGGAATAAGAGACTCAAAAGAAAAACGGAAACCCAATACAACAAAATCAAAACTGCAGCAACAGTAGAGCAGCAAAGATATTAAAACTAACTTCTCATTATTTCAAAAGAAAAAACTGACTGGCACACAGAGAGCGGTTTAGACAGGAAACACTGCAGATTTTCGCAGACGGTCGGAGATGGTGGAGACTTGTGATTCAGCAAGCGTGCTGACACAAAACTGAAAGTCTGTGAAGGTTCTCAGTCATCCAGGTCATCGTAGTCAAAGGAGTTTGCAAAGAAAAGCGTCTGGACTTCTTTGAGTTGCTTGAAGACGTTTCACCTCTCATCCGAGAAGCTTCTTCAGTTCTAAGGTCAAATGGCCGAGAGTCCCAGATTTAAACCCAGTGGGAGTATCCCCCCAAGGAGGGACAAAGGACCCCCTGGTGATCCTCTAATCACATGCGCCAAGGTGTGAAAGTGGGTGTGGGACCTAATCAGCCAGGGTTTCGGGTGAGCCCATTGTGAAACCTGGCCCCACCCTATCATGTGATTTCCTGAGGTCAGATGGCCCAGGATGTGAGTGGGCGTTAAGGCGTCTGGGGAGGGAACTCAAAACTGGATTATAGATGGCAGACAGTTGGTGTCGTAAACCACCGCCTCTGTTCAAAGACGGTCGCTCACAGTGGACATAGATGGCCTCTTTCACTCCTCTTTCAAACCATCTGTCCTCTCTGTCCAATATGTGAACATTGGCATCCTCGAAAGAGTGACCTTTATCCTTAAGATGCAGATGGACTGCTGAGTCTTGTCCCGTGGGGGTGGCTCTTCTATGTTGTGCCATGCGCTTGTGGAGTGGCTGTTTGGTCTCTCCAATGTAGAGGTCCGGGCATTCCTCACTGCACTGTACAGCATACACCACATTGTTCAGTCTGTGTTTTGGAGTTTTGTCTTTCGGGTGAACCAGTTTGTGTCTGAGTGTGTTGCTGGGTCTGAAGTACACTGGGATGTCATGCTTGGAGAAAACTCTCCTGAGTTTCTCTGATACACCGGCTACATAGGGGATGACAACGTTGTTGCGTCTGTCTTTCTTATCCTCCCTCGCTGGTGTCTGATCTTCTTTTCTGTGCCTTTTGCTGACTTTATGAACGCCCAGTTAGGATAAACACATGTTTTCAGTGCTTCCTTTACATGTGTGTGTTCCTTCTTTTCCTTCAGGCTTAGAGGGAACAAGTTCTGCCCGATGGTGTAGGGTCCTAATTACTCCAAGTTTGTGTTCCAGAGGGTGATGGGAGTCAAAGAGGAGATACTGGTCCGTGTGTGTGGGCTTCCGTAAACTTCAATGTTGAGGTTGCCATTCTCTTCAATGTGCACAGCGCAGTCCAGGAAAGGCAAACAGTTGTCCTTAGTGTCTTCCCTGGTGAACTTGATGTTTTTATCCACGGCGTTAATGTGCGCAGTGAAGGATTCCACTTCTTGTGTCTTGATTTTGACCCAGGTGTCGTCCACATATCTGTACCAGTGGCTGGGTACTCTCCCTTTAAAAGAGCCAAGAGCCTTTCTTTCCACTTCCTCCATGTAAAGGTTGGCTACAATAGGTGACACAGGGGAGCCCATGGCACAGCCATGTTTTTGTCTGTAGAAGCCTTCGTTGTATTTGAAGTATGTTGTGGTAAGGCAGAGGTCTAACAGTGTGCAAATCTGATCGGGTGTGAAGTTGGTCCTGTCTTCCAAGGAGCTGTCTTCTTGTAGTCGTTTTCTGACAGTCTCCACTGCTTCCGTGGTGGGTATGAAAGGATATGAAGCGATCGCGTTTTCCTAAAAACGCTTAATTTCAAAAGGTGATCGTGTTCATAAAATTCATAAAGAAAAAAGTTAACAAAAACCAAAGTAAATAAAAAATTAAGACCGATTAAAAACTGAAGTAGCTGGGAAATTCGTGGGAATTCTGGAAAATTCCCAGAGCTCTACTAAGTCTTTCATCTCATCAGTTTTAATATTATGATTTAATCTAATCTGCCGCAATCTGTTACAACCTCAAGATCGCGATAAACCCAGTGTGTGTACGTGTCCAGAACCAGAAGGCAAGCTGGGACAGTTGGTGACTAGATAGCGAATGTAAATGTGGTTCTGTATAACCTGCCATACAGGTTTAGGGTCAGGGTATTGATGTTGCACATACTGACAGAGAGTGTGGCTGTAATGTGGCTATAGCTACATAACAAGAAGTAAAAGAACAGGAAAGAAGAAAGAAAGCATTTAGATTGACCCAGGAGAGGTGACAGCTTATGTATTATAACTTCTCTGCACAGTGCGGCCACCGTGTGAGTCATTTTATCAGGTTCAGTGGGATTCATTCTCACCATTCACACAGTCCATCACCCCACCAAATGCATTATTCCCTTGACTTTCATTTATCTCATTCGATACATGAAGCGGCATAGGCCGGCCACAGAATTTAAGATATTATTCCTAGATCGCTCTCATCTTCTGGGCGATTTAGGACAATGTCTCTGGTCAGAGCTGTCGCTCGTCACGCTGCATGTCTTTGACGCTTTATGATCTGTGAAATAACCCTGCGCATCTCTCCTCTTTCTTCTCTTCTCTGCCAGGAGTCGAGTAGGCCACATGAGGAGGATAGCCACTGACAGACAGAAAAGCCACGAGGTTATCAACTGTGTCAGATAGTCAGTCAGGTTGAGTAACGGTGCAACAATGTCAGGTTTGACTATCAGGTAGACTCTCATTCCCGAGCCTTGTTCCCTGTAATTTGTTTTCGCTGTCATATTGTCACAGTGGCAACAACAGCCGCTACAGACAGCCAATGAAATAAGCGCTCCGCACCTTCTCTCTCCATTACTTTCAAAGTCACGCTGTCTGTTGTGCTGCTTCGCAATCCTTCAGTAACCCCGTGGAAAAAACAAAAACAAAAAAAAAACAACAACAAAAAACCCACTCTTTCTTCACACGAGTCAACTCTGAGGTGCCAAATTAAATACTGGATAGACAACAAGTTTACAAAATATATATGAGCCGAAAAAACCAGGCATTCAGCACGTTTTGATCTTTGCTGGAAGTCAGATTTATTTATACAGTATAGCTTTCATCAAAAATTCCTCTCTGCGAGAGATCTACAGAGACGACCCAACCTAGATCTTGTGAAGATTTAGAAAGAGAATATAATGATGGATTTCAGTGTGGAAGAAAAAAACAAATAAGAATGAAATACAACAAGAAAACAAACAAACAAACAAAAACCACTCCAAAAAATAACACAACACGCAGCTCTAGCCTTCTACCTTGCCCAATTTAGTCAGCGGCAAGAGAAACGAAAATGACAAACCCCGTTTTATGCATCCAGTCGATGTGAAATCACGTCAAACGAACGAGTTAAAAAACACGCGACCTTCACTTTATTAGCATGTGTGTGTGTGTGGACATGGATTTTGCATTTATCTGTTAAATCTTTAAACGATGAGGATGGGATTTGCCTCAAGGAGGCCATTTAGTGCTGGTCGTGCAATCCAGTAGCCGCAGAAATTCAGCCGATTTGTCTCAATTTGCTCATCAAAGTCCTCTGAGCATCATTGTGATCCCGTCTCTGGGTGAAGATGACTTCATTGAGCCACGGAGAGGAGGATCTGACAGCTGAGTGGAAGGGCTGGAAAGGTGGAAGGAAGGTAAAGCAGAGGAGTGTGTAAAAGACACCTGAATTGAGAGTAATGAATCCAGAGAGGCGCACAGACATGTCTTTCATCTTCAGGCGGACTTGAACCGCTCTTTCATCATCATCATCTGAAAAATGTGCATGCTCATAGCACAGAGGCATTTACCTGCAGGGGGGAAAGACACGTTTCACTTTCAAAGAATATACTCACACTTTCCAGGTCCTGCAGTGTTTGGAAGCAGAGCGAGGAGTCATTAGAGACTACCACTGTGAGGAACACGGGCAGGTGACAATTATTTACCCCCAAATTAGCCTCATTATTGTTCCTGATGAATGTGTGTGGATATTAAAAGCGATAGCTCAGAATGGTGGGCTTACAGCACAGCGTAACAAGGGCACGGGCGTGTTATAGGAGTTCCTCATCAGGGTGACAGAGAGCAACGTGGCGAGCTAAAGCTTCCTGCATGTTTTGAAAGCTGAAAATATCGAAAGGGAAGGCGCTTTCATTCTTGTGATTTCTTTTGGTCACAGTTCGAGTCAACTCAGATCAACTCAGTTGTATTTTTAGTAGCCATACTAGCAGCGTGGCTCCGGGGCTGCAAACGTGACTCTGTCGGTGCGCCACTTTAGTCAGGACTGAAATATCTCAACAGCTATCGGATGGATTCCCCAGACTCCCCTGCAGGAGGAATCGAAGTTATTTCGGTGATCGCCTCAGCCCTACTGTGAGGATATTTGCATGTCTAAGTGAAATATCTTTTTAACTATTGGCTGGACTGCCACGGAGGACTATGAATATTCATCGTTTCCCAAGGCAGAATCGTACTAACTTTGGTGATCCCCCAACTTTTCCCGTAGTGCTATCGGCGAGTAAAAAAAAAATAAAATAAAAAGTCACCAGTGAAGCATCTATGGATCTTCCCAACCATGGATTCCTCTTTTGAGATGAACATTTGCACCTTTACCATGAGATGAGATATTAGACTGAATTGTGATAGCCTTGTTTGTGGCTCTAGCTCAGTCATTAATAAACATTTTTTTTCCTACACCTTTTTAGAAATCTATTCTGTTGTATTTAGTGGTTTAGACATTGGCCTAAGAAGCAAAAAGATACCTGGTTCAATCCACAGATCCCTTGATGGTTGCATTAGAAAGGCAACCTGGTGTAAATCAAATCAAACATGTGGAACTACCTGCTGCAGTGACACCTTGTGAATAAAGGTGTACTCTATTGCTTTGTATATAATAACATTCCCATCAGCCCCGGGTGTACTTTGAGTTTACAGCTAATTAAGAAATGTTAACAAGACTGCCCTCTTTCCCAAGGCTACTGAGGTTACAGCAAAGCTGCTGGCCTCTCAGAGATTTGTGCTGTGACCTTCACTGATGTGGCGTCACATACAGACTCCTGGTCCACAGCACTTAGCATCCCCTTTAAATACATTGGATGCCCTTAACCGAAAGTCTTCAGCGTGCAGGTTAATAAACTGAAGGGGCATATTTTAACTCAAACCATCTTTTCCTAAAACTAACCAAATAAAGCAAGCAGGAAACTTTAAGACCGACTTAACACAAAGCCTCAGTGCAAAACAAAAAAACTGACAAAGCTGTCAGGGTGGATGACAGTTTTGTGGTTTAATCCTCCACCCTCCTCCTGCCTTATGCTTACACTTTTGTTGATTTTTGATTTTCAGTGTTTGCTCTTGATGTCCAGTGGTGCAGCGGTCGGTGCATCAGAATGAGAATGCAGAAAGACACCCAGCACCTTTGAAAAAACAGCAGTATTTAATCCTCTGCATGAGAACAGTTTGTACAAACAGCGTGTTCACACAAAATTCAAAGGGATTTTTTAATTTACAGTTCCATTTGTCTTTAATTTTCCCAACCAGCAAAATGTTAGTGCAGCAAACGAACTCACCAGAAACCCATTGTCCTTCAGTCTCACTCAGTCCTGGCTTTGACTCTATATATTAATAATGAAGAGGTAATACAGATAGATTTATAATACATACCGTCCCCTCACAGTAAGAAGGTCTTGGGTTTGAATCCTCCACCCGGCTTAGGTCTTTCTGTGCACATGCACAGGTTAACTGGTGATTCTAAACTGGCCGTAGGTGTGAATGTGGGCACGAGTAGTTGTGTGGCTCTCTGTGTTAGCCGTTCGATAGACTGTGACCTGTCCGGGGTGTACCCAGCCTATTGCACAGTAACAGCTTTGATGGGCCCCATGGCCCTGAATTGGATAAGTGGAAGAACATGGATGAACGGATGGACGCCTAGATAAAATCTTGCTCTAAGTCGAGTTGAAAAACATTTTCAATGTAACTGCCTCTTATCTAATAGACACAGACTTTACCATTCAGCTTGTAGCAGGTGAGATTCCAGCTTCACACAGCAGCAGATAGCTGCTCAACCTTAGCCTTGTTTTTGTATTTTTCACTATGAAGCTGCGATGTAAAAAGAGAATAAAAGCCTGCTTCCATCAGAGTCTGTGTATCTGTGTGTGTGTGTGTGTGTGCAAGTACTCTTTTTGTGAGTCAGTGTGTGCTGCTGGAACTAAAGCTCAGTGGCCTTACTTGGTATACAAGCAAAAAGACACGAAGTGCTCGGACCACCTGACTGGATTTACTGTGACCCACTTAAGCTGACTGCTGCTGCTGCTTCTGCACAGACAACCTACTAAAGTCCTTAATTGAAGAGACAGCTTAGTGAGGGAAGACACCACAACTTTCAAAGGGCATTTAGGTAGGTGGTTTATTTTCACTTGAGGTGAGCTTAGTCATTGGCTTAGTCATCAGTGATGTGACTTCGCCCCGTTCACCTCTGCTCCAAGACTGGTCTGGATTTACCACAACAATCATTATTACAGTGGCAGCCACATAAATCTACTCTCAGGAATCAACAGTCCACATCTTGATCTGCTTATTTATTCTGCTGGTGAATTGCATTTGGAGAGATTAATGGCTTGTGATTTAGGGACATAATTACTACATCCAGTGGAGTTTTTTTTTTGGAGCTGACCGTGAAAATGGCAGTTTCCTCTCAATAATTGGCCGCAGGATTCCCTGGCTGCGAGATTGCTGTTCATCCAGTTATGGCAGCTTCTGCTTTCCAGCAGTCCCAACAGGGCTGGAAGTGCTGATTCTGAGTGCTTTTATACGAGAACTTATTCACTGTTAATCACAAAAAACGGTCTCCAGACGCCCGTTTTTGCACGAGTCAGCCTCCGTTTGATTAATGTGATGTAGGAGTGTTGCCCGCATGTGCTGCCAGCCTCGGAGGTGTCACCCGACACTGCTGAATAAATGAACACAACTAATTGTTTGTTTATGATTTGAAATATTAATGGCATTGAATATATGAGGCAGTCAATTCAAGTCACCGTTTGGGAGCAGCTTCACGTAACAGAAAGAATACCAGCTGCGCTGACATCAGGACACAACTTTCACAAACGTTGGGGCTACGTTAAGTGGACTTTGATGTAATTATATTATTCCCTTAAGAAAGAGAAAGTGTGTCTATTTATAATTAAAGTAGCTTACATAATGCTTTTGGGAAGTTGTGGGGGGTAAACATTTGAAAACTACTCGAGATCTCGGTGAAGATAGAGACTTCTGAGATGATGAAACATTATCCAGCAGCTTACAGCACATTGCACATCTGCCTCACTCGACTTTATGTCATTCACACAGAAAAACAAAGGGGGGGGATGCTTCCGCACTTACATAGTTAGATGCCGATAGGGGCGTTGGAAGCAAGTGAAAATGGCCTTGAGGATTATCATTAAATATGATTGCGCTTCAAGGATGCTCGAGTTCCGAGCTGACACGTCGTCCCGAGCCGCTGATTAATGGACGATTATACAGTATGTTCTTCTCTGGAGCCACTTAGAGGAAACATTAGGGTTTCTACAAGCAGCACGATTATGAGTACAGAGAACATACAGTGCTTGTGAATGAGCCTTGGAAAAAAAAGGAATCCAAAGTGAGCGGTTGTCTTCAAATGTTGCAGCTTGGAGCTCTGGTGGGCCTCATCAGGATTTCTGCTCTCTGCCTCGCTAATGCCGCGAGTTTAACGAGGATGACGCTGAATCAGGAGACTAAATCCCAAGTCCCTGGTGGTGCAAACCCCAGGCAAAGTTTTGTTTACGCTGTGCTTTATCAGTGATCTTGGAAGCATTGTAAATCCTTTGCATCTCCTCTTTCATCTCCATACAGCACCTTGATCCTCACTGCGTCATTAGTGCTGCGGCAATAATGAGAGATTCGGGTGAAGAATTGCAACCTTCTGGTTGCTGTGTGTGTGTGTGTGTGTGTGTGTGTGTGTGTGTGTGTGTGTGTGTGTGTGTGTGTGTGTGGAGAGAGCAGGCTCACCAGCACTACTCATTATAAACAGACTATGTAAATCCGAAAGCCTCTGTTGTTGTTAATCTCGGTAAGGAAGCGATCCTCAACATTTCATTGTGCAGCACACGGCTCTCAAAATGAAATAAGATGATGAAGCTGATTGTGGCTGATAGTGGGGAAACCAATAGCCAGGTCTGAAATATTCTGAAGCTTCTAATCAGTAACTTCATTTTGTTTTATCTCACGACGGACAATGTTCCAAGTAGCAAAAACAAAACAATTCTTTGTTGCTCTGCAGACAACTTGTTTCCTGGCTGACATTATTATTGCGTCTTTTAAATATTTTATGTTTCCTGCCTTTTTAAATGTTCAGGTTGCTCAATTCTGAAAGGAGTTATTTTGTTGCAAAGACATCTTTTTTATTCACCTCCTCATTTAAGTGCTTCACGTATCTCTGCGTTCTCCCAACACTTTAGCAGAGTATTTGTGATCCTGCCAGACTGACAGCATTTCATCAGTCCATCAGCCTCGGCTGCTTTCTGTGTTATTTTTAGTGTCAAACGACGGTCCACAGTTCATGCTGATTGAGAGGATGTTCCACCCTGTCACTAGCAAGACGCTAAGGAAAAACACTTAATATTCACCACTTTTGACGTGAAAATAGGCACATTTTAATGATGCACTGGTGGCAGCGTCACTTCAGGCTGAGAACGTCAGCGTGGTGTTAAACAGCCATCAGTCAAACTCTAAAAACAAAGCCGATGTTTGGGGTACAGTTTCGAGAAGCTGTATTTCATATCTTTATAAGCCCTGGCACCGCGTTCAAGCATTAGCGTGTCTGATCTCATTTGGTTTTTCAAGAGCCATATTACATTGCTAGGATTGGCGTCACGTTATTTGATGTCTTATCATTATTCCAGTCTGCATTAGGCTCCTTATTACTGCTGGCAGAACATAGCCCCACTCTTAATTTTCTAAATTAACATGTCCTTATGCTAATTGAATGGGGTTTTAATAGCTCTCAGCAGACAGAATTTCAAGTGAAAGGGAGTAAAGTTATATGAATCTCCCCACTGGCCACCCGCAACTCCTGTAGACAAAAGGGTTTCTTACTGAGCACTAATAGCACCTGTGGACATACCGTTAAAGACACGAAGCAAACAATCGCATTCACTAAGGAGCCAGATTAAAGACATAAAGCCCAGAAAAGGCTTTGCGATTAAGAAAACACAAACAAATGGTAAAGTGTGACCCTAGATTGAAATATAGTGATCAATAACCTGTTTTCTTCCTCCTCTGTGTGTTGTTTTCCTTAAAAGGTGGAAAATAAAAAAAATCGACAATCTACATTCGGTTTACAAGGACTGATCCCTATTGGCCTTTAAAGCAAGCTGTCTGGGCTGTTCTTGACATATCGTCAGCTATTATTCCTGATACCTCCCATGGGGTCGTCCTCTCCATAAACTCTTCCCGTCTCCGAGCCCCTGCCTCCCATCACCAGCATGCTTGTTAAACAGACGCACACATTAGTCTAACTCATGCTTCCTCTGAGGCCCACTAGCCTGCCAACACAAAGCTCTTGCATATCACTCAGTCTCTGCCCCGTGTATGTGTGCAGAGCCGCTTGCATTCACGCCCTTCCCACAGATAAAACCTCTCAGTGTAAGCGTGTACGTTTTCTTTATCCCGGCATCGCACGCCCTAATCGCTTTGTTTTGAACTGCACAGGATCTGACCCAAAGTCCATTAGCAGATGAGCACATATGCAAATTATGAATGAAGGTAGAAATATCTAGATAAAGAGCAGGTCTTGTAATTTGTATTGTGATAGGTGGTTTGACTTTTTATTGATGCTTAAATCTCTGCAAGTGGAACTGAAGTCAATGGCGTCTGAAAAATGTGTGTAAGGGTCAAGCACGTTAGAGCTATTCTAAAGCTTTGAATAGAAGATAAAAAAAATAAAATAGATATTACCTCAGGGTGCGCTGAGCAACTCTGATCAAAGGCAAATCAAAACATCAGTGCCATGAACGACATCTGCAAAACTAACTCAAAGGCTGTATTAGTGGATCTGGGTCAAGTGTGTGCAGCGGAGCATCCTGTTTACCTCAACTGTTGAACCATGGTGCTCCTGGTGGACACCAGATGCAGGCTATTACACACCAGCAGGAACATAAAGAGATCAGGCCCCGGACTCTTCTAATCCAATTTTTGGTATTTTAACATAGTGATTTTATCATTAAACTTTCAGGTCTATTCAGCTCTAAAAGCGAAATCAATTTTTGCAAGTTGCCCTCGTGTTATATTTTATTAACTTTAAATTATTGACATAACTAGGAGGATTTTAAAAATTGCATGCGGGGAAAAGAACAAAGTATCATTTTTTTTTAAAGCAAATGTTGAGAAAGTGTATTTATAGATGATTCATTTTGTTGGCACTAAAAAAAAATACTTAACTGTTTTATTTCATGGCCAAAAATAGAATATTGACAGTTTGGAGTCACATGACCGTTAACCACGTGACTTTAACTTGTCATTTTGGAAGTGGACAATTGAGGTGACAACGTAGGTTGCAAGTAACGTAGACTCCAGTCATACAGACCCAGATCTTTACTACAGCTAAGCTAGTATTGACCAGTGATTGCATACCACAGGCGACTGCGAGGACCTGCTAGTGATCAAAGCAATCACAAGGAAGTTTTTGGTGCAGTGCCCTCTTTGTGACCGATTTCAGCCGCCAACGTTCAAGAACCACTTGACAGGAAGTTGGTAAATAAAAATTTTTCCCTCATGGCCGGTAATTTTAACCGCTTCCAACATGGCCCACAGCTTTTGAGCAATGTACGCTTGTTGTCACGTGAGAAACCTCAATAGTAGGACATCAAAAAACAGACAGGTAAGATGCTCAGTGAACGTCATCAAACTACAGTGTTTGCACTTTTACACATCCAGCCCACATGTGCTGTACATCCATTCCACATCAGCACTGACACCACATCCATACTGGATCTATAAATGAAGCTACAACCTGAAAACAGTGGAAGGAGGGAAAGTCCGGCTCCGTCTACCAGCATTAAAAATCTGCATCAGACCAAAACCAAACTGGTTAACACTACTTAAAAACAAATGAATCGCAACATTAACAGCTGGAATTTAATGCCTAGAAATATGAAAGCACAAAAACAACATACTAGCTTAGAGTTTGTGTTGTTTCATATTTATTATGCCAGCAGTAAGACTCGTATCAATCTTCTAACTCTTGGCAAGAAAGTATATTTCCAAAAATATCCCTTAATGTAATCGCTGCATTATTCCTTTAATGGGTGCACTATAAAGCTTATTCTGAATCCTTGTTTGTGGCCCTTTCTTTGTACAAAATCCTGATATTTTTTATTCTGAAATTCTTAAAAGGTTTGTTCAAAAGCTCGAGGGCTGAGCACTTAGGTTTGCTGGTTAATGTAACCTTTACTTTTTAATCTAAATGCTTGCCATTGGAAAACACTAATGCAGCAACAATTTTTATTTCTTTACCTCTGAAAGAAAATCGGTCGAGGATGATGAAGAGCTTTGAATCAAACTGAAGCAAAATGAAGTAGAAACTTTTTCAAACTCATCTCAAGGACAAATTGAACCTAAAGTCAAAACCTGCCTTAGCAAATCTGAGCCAAGAACAACAACAACAAAAAAACCCCTCTTCCTCTCCTCTTTCTGCTTCATATTCACCCCAAAGGTACCCTGGACTGCTTCCAGTAACAGTACACCACATATTTAACACCCAGATGCAGAGTATTTTCTCGTTCAGAAGGTTTTAAAAGTCACACCAGATGCTTACTATTTAACCCAGGGAGTTAACTCTTGCTGGGATGTGGTCCAGAATAGTGTCTCCTTCATACATACATACATACACACACACCCTTTTCCCTGCAGGCAGGTAAAACACATAGTGCAGCTTTGGCATATTAAATTACTGCTACAACAAACTCCAGACCATAAACAGCTTTTAAACTCTAAAACAAGAGCCCAAAGAAAAAGGCTGAGTTGTAAAAGGGTCATTTTCAAAGGCTGATTTGAACACAAAGTAGCCAATACCAGAGCCTGTGATGCCTGATCGCTCAGTAACAGAATGGCAGCCTGGAGACAATAAAGCTGAGTCTAAAAATTGACCAATAACATTGCAAAATCAATGTTTAAGCTCAAAGAGAGCCTGTGGAAGATGCAAAAAAAACCCAAAAAACAACTAATAATGAAATCAGCGCCTTGAGCACATTTTTAAGCTTTGCCACATAAAGTGAAAAAGAAAAACAACCAACCAAAAAAACCAAAAAAAACCAAGCTTATTCCCCACAACATTGCAGCATGATACATCATAATGTGAATGACAGTAGGGCGGTGATAGCTGTAGTATGCTCAGCACCTCATCTCACAATCAAAACTGCATCAGCTACCTCGTTCACATTCATTCTGAATGACAGCATCAGAGCAAATTGTGTCTGGCTTTAATCTTGGGAGCAACATGTCTGGTGAATCCTGATGAAGCTGCGTCTTTGCTACAAGCTCTTTAGATGCTCGTCTAATCAAAGCTGCTCCATGCTGCTAGCCTGCGGCTCCACTCTCGACAGCCCTCGGGGGGATTAAAGCCGATTTCCCTTTTGGCCAGAGTCACACTTGTGAGGGTCCAACTTGCTCTGGCGCAGGGTGAGAGTACTATCCTTGTCGCTGACACCTTGCTTACTGTTGTTTGATGCTGGGCATGTCTCTGCGGCACCCTGGCTCATCTATCACAGTAACTGTGAATGGCGTATGGGGACAGCAGAGAAACAGAGGAAGGCTACTCCCAGCCTCCCCCTTCTTTCACTATATACTTAGTAATCTGTGCTAACGCTGTTCCCTGAATGGAGAATGGAGACCTTGTGTTCTGAGGCTCCAGATGGGCAAAAACAACACAGCGCACACTCTCCAGTGGGATTGAGCTGAAAACTATAAGACGAGCTAGGAAGACTGTGAGGACATTTCTGATTTTGTGCAAAAGGAGACTCAAATGTAAATGTTGTGATAGCACAGTATTTGACTGTCAAACTATCAGTGCTAAATAATTAAGACTGTATTGCTGATTTTCTCCTTTCTTAAGCAATTTTCAGGTGCTTTAAATCCATAAAACTACACCAAAATTTTTGTAAAAACACTGATTTTAATTGCACATTGTGTATGTACAGCACAGTCTTGGACAACAAACCACACACTTGATGTAAACTGATCCAGCTGACAATGGATACAGGCCTGTTTTGTGGCAAGGAAATAGTACAAAACATCAAATGGAGGCGCTTAACTACACAGTTTATTTGCCTCGTACTCCATATAGTTTGGTTGTCTGGCACTGAAAGTTTGCAGGGCAGTGAGTATCCTGGTCACGTCGGCACTGGACAGTTTGAGTCTGTGGCGGAGCAGGCAGGCGAACAGATCCACGTGAGGGGCCCCTGGAGGCGAGAGGCGGTTGACCCTGTAGCGCAGCTCCACCAGCTGCAGCAGGGCCGAGTCCTGCGATCCCTGAGTGTACGGGTAGTCTATCTGCAGAATCAAGTCCTGGATCGCCTCGGGGTCAAAGTGCACGCTGTAACCAAAAAGCTGCATGCTGTTCACCTTCATGTAGCCGATGTTGTTGGAAGGCTCCACTTCCTCCAGAGGCTCATAGTACAGTGTCATGTTCCTGTTTCCTCCTGTCACTCCCACAGGGTCCCTGATATTACTCCTCAGGTAGAAATGAACCGTCTCAAAAAAGCTCTTCCATCTGTTTCCTAGAGTCAACGTCCAATTATAGCAGTCCAAGGGGATATCCAGCTTGGTCCGCTCCCAGTCGGGGTATCCGTGCTGACCTACCGGCATGGTCCAGCTCTCCGAATGGCTGCCCCCAAAGGGATTCACAAACAGCGACAGTGCTGGCTCAAGAGTGCTGTTTCTGGTGAGGCAAAATTGTAGAGTGAGTCCGAGGAGCATATGAACACGGTTGGACTTGACCCGGTTGCTCTTGAGCGTGAGCAGCATTCTTTTCCTCCACGAGGGATCAAACCAAGTGTTTACACGCACGTCGTTGCTCACAAACACAGCATGCAGGGCGATGCGCGGGTCACGCCGCTGGAGCAGGTAGCGCAGCTCCAGATCCTGCAGATCTCTGTCACTCTCCAAGCCCAGATAGGGGTCGGTGGGGTCAGGCACGGCTGACCGGCATACTCCCTGGGTAAGCGTGAAGCCGGGGTTACAGCTGGAACATCGAGTTCGGTTCTCTGTGGAACATGAGGCACAGCGGGGACCGTCACCCACGGAGCAGGGGATCAGACCCTGGCAAGGTGGATGGTTGTAGGGGCAGGAGCAGCTGCGGCTCTCATCGCTGTAAACACCAACCTGATTGTTCTCGCTGCAGTACAAGATGGAGAGAGCGTAGCTCAGCCAGAACTGCAGAGGCCTAAAGGAGAGACAACAAGTGTTTCAGTACAGCTTTAGGGATACTGCTGTATTGGCTATTATATAATAACTCATTTGTCTTTGTCACTTTGCATCTTTTTCATGTTTTTGTGATTATACAACAAAGAAAATGTTTTGCCAAAGAAGATTAATCCAGCTTTCCACAAACAATGTGTTGTTTTGATGTGCGGCAAAAAACAATTTGAGCCAAACTCGGGCTCAGCTGGAGTCATAACGGAAAATCAGATCAAAATGAATATTGTAATTTGCTGAATTCTCATTCTGTGGTGCAGACCCATGCTGCTACTCTTATTTCTATCTCAAGTTTAGACTACTTTTAGAAATACAGCCAGATAGGAATGCTTTTCAAAGAGCCCCATTATGTGTCTCACAGTATGAATTTGGAGATTTTATTATCTAGAATCAATAATGTCTTAAAAAAGATTCTGTGAAACTGAACAAATCTTTGCAAGTAAGTGACAAATCCAATAATAAAAGGCTGTGATCTTCAGGTCTTCGGGGGGCACGGCATCAAAAGAGGAAAACCTCTAAAGATGATTCAGTGAACACACTTCATTACTGCATCAAAATTCAATTCGATTTTATTTATATAGCACCAAATCACAACAGCAGTAGCCTCAATTCACCTCAATGTAAGGTAAAGACTCTACAATAATAGAGAGAAAACCCCAATAATCAAATGACCCCTTATTTTCAAGCACCTGGCAACAGTGGGAAGGAAAAACTCCCTTTCAGCTTGAAGACATCTCCAGGAGAAACAGGCTCAGGGAGGCCATGACCAGTTGAGAGTATGTAAGTAATAACTCTACCGTGCAATAAAAGTCATATATTAACAAGGTCAAGGGACCAAGGACAGAAATCGGACAATTTCAGCCTGAACAGGTAACCGCCTAGTCCTTCATGCTCAACATGTACAGCAGCAAGCAGATAGCCATGCTAACGCATCATTAGGTAAAGACACAATGAGGAGGTGGGTGACCTAAATCACCTTCACACAGCTGAACATGAACATTTCAAAGAAGCACACAAAGGCAAAGTGGATAAAGCTAAAGCTATGTTGAATTCTGAGCCAGCCACAAGCTAGCAGCCTCGATATGAGCAAAGGATCAATGCAGTTATTAGGAAAACTACAGAGACGAGTGAAAAAGAGAAAAGGGTTGATGTCCTCCTATCTTGTGACGTTTTATGGAAATTACCAAAGTTCTGTCTTATGAGCTACAAAGGAGAGTTACCACCTGGCATTTAATGAGCCCACAGTTCAAAAGTTGAAGAGGTCCACTGGTGATCGTGGCACAGGTGACTTGCACATCTGTGAAACTGCCATTACTGCTGAGCGATATATGCAGCCGTCTTTTCCAGGGACTGTCTTGCTGATTTTAGCACGATAATACCAAACTCCATTCCTAATGTTGCTAGTAAAAACTGTCTGTGTGCTGAAGCGAGATCTTCTGAAGCATTAAGAAATGAAACAATGAAATGTTGTTTCAGAAGCAGGGACAGTTTTCCTGGCTTCAATTTGAACAATGACAATATTTTTTTTAATTTGCCAAAACCTTTGTACCATTTTCAGATAAATGTAGGTTTTTAATGATTTTCAATGCTTGTGTTTTTATTTAAATTTTAACAGCGTCCTGCTCCTAACTTTTTGAAAACAGTGTAATTAAATTGAATGAGAGGATGCACACACACACACCAAGAAAAATGATCTTCCCGGTTATCCTAAACTACTATTGAATTTCTTTTTTACGAGCAGAAGGAGTCTGATAAAGAGTGTAATTGGATTGTGGACTGAGGAGACAGTGTCTGTGTTTGAGTAGTACACTGATGGATCGTGTCATTTAGTTAATTTCCCTGCCAGAAATAGCTATCAACACAGAGTGTTCATGGGAGAGGCATAAATCTGACTGGAGTTATGACCAACGTGGTCTCTGATAGGGCTGCTCGAATACACCGTCCAAGTGGCAGTGCTGCTGATACAGCAGCTGTAACAGTAAAAAGAAAATATAGGAATTATATATAAGCAAACTATATTACTGTCCACGGGTTCTGATAAAAAAAAAAGAAAAGAAATGAGATGACATGAGAGGTTTAAAGATGCTGGATTGATTGTGATGTAGTTTGAACCTGGCGACAGTGAAACGTGGCCGTTTGGCAGCTGTGATTCCGTTTGTCTTTCTGAGGCTGGAACAGAGAAGCCGCTTCCCTCCTGTCAGCACTTTTCACCTCACCCCACAACTACTTTTCCTCAGGTGCCTTCTAATAAGTACCGTCTCGCTCTGCTGCTTTCTTTCACCGCCTGGTGCATAAATCATTTTCATAATTATAAGTTTTGGGGAGCACCTTGGCTTAATGGGCAGCAGCATAAATACTCCTCCCTCATGTTCCTTGCTTGCTTCTTACCTGGGCCTCTGCTGGATCATTTTGGGTTGTTTTCGGCACCTCTTGCTAAGGCTGAAGAGCTTGTTAGCGGTGCGGCGCGCTCTGGTGAGAAGCTGGTTAGTACTGGTCTCCAGCTGCCTGTATCGCTGTAGGAGGTTGGCATCCATCCTCCACAAGTGCTCCACGACAGATGTGTTTACAGCGAAATGGGTTGGCAGGTTCCCAACGAAGCTTTGGAACTCCTCTGGTAGGAAGGAGAACATGAATAAGTAAACTTTGCCTGTGGCCATAAACCGCAGGGTGACAATATTATAAAAAAACCTGCATCCATTCCTCATTGTTTGTCCCCGAAAATCAAACAACCCAAAAAGGAGAAATAACAGCTGCAAAGCGCGGCGTGTTTTGATCTTTTATGCCTCTTTTTTTCAGGAGGGAACAAATGATTTTCATATTCTATGTCACACCTGTTGTCAGAATAAGTCACTGTATACCTTTAAGGCTACAAATCTTATTAGAGAATTTGCTGTCTCTGACATTATTAATATGAAAGGCAGACATTTTGCCGCGTTAACGGGAAACGAGCGGTGTTCCTGATTAAACTTCTTTGACATTTTTTGATGCCGGAGGAAACTTATATCACAAACTGTGTCACCTCTCAGTAGTACAAAAAAACCCGAAGCAGTGGATCCTCTCTGCCATTCTCTTTATACGCCCTTTCTAATCTCAAATACACAAAGAGACACAAACCCAGTGCACTCAGTGTCGACATCACAGGCAACAAAGCTGCGCTATAACTTTCTTTAAACATCTGAATAACCTACAGCACTGCGGTCTATTGTGCTGTGATACAGTGGGCTCTAATTTTAAAGCCGCTGTTGATTTTGTGCCCATGTATATCTGTGTAACTGCAGCGTAAATGTCAGTCAAAGCTGCTAACTTCCTCTGTGATGGTTTTGTGTTTACGGTAATTACAGTCTGAAAAAGAAAGCAATAGCACATTATTACGTGCTTGGACAGAGGCCAGGTTTTGTGCAATAGCTGGTTCATTTGTTTATGTAGATAATTTTTTATGGGGTTTTTTTGTGCACAGAGCTGAGAAAAATGATTGTTCGAAACAAGCAGTTCAGTGATTTCAGGTGTTATAGGCTGTTTTCCCCATTGTGTCTAGTTAAATGGATGCAGGATGAGTGTCTCCCCATAGGGAATTACTGGCATTATTTTAAAGGTATAATTTATGAAAATTGTACAATGAAGTAAATTTAATAGGAAACAATCAGCCTGGCTCTGTCTAAAAGTATTAGTATCTGTTTTAAAGGCCTCTGCAGGTCAAATAATATCTTGTTTTTTGTGTTAAAACAACATGTAGTGGATTTAGGGGGTCGCTTGTGCGACTATTCCTAGACTAAAAAAATAAAAATCATGTTTGATATTTCCTGTACATGTTTTTATGTTCACAGCACTTTGATGAGAACAGATGGATTTAAAAGAAAAATCACTAAGAGCAGCCCTGAGCAACTTGAGAGCATCAAAGCCGTCATTTGATTTGACACAATGACTGACAGCTCTCTTGATTTGAAGTCTGGCAACTGCCAGAGTTTGACAGCTAAGAAAGCATTCTGAACATAAAACAAGACTTTTGTTTTAGTTCTAAAACTAAACTTTAAAGTGTTTTGTTCTTGAGGAAAAAAAAATGACCTTAGTCCCAAAGCACGTACTTTTGAGGAGGATTTTAAAAGCCACTGTTCCACCCGTGTGCTTTCTTTTTCTTTTTTTTTTGTGAAAGCACTTTTCAAGCTGACATTTTCAAGTCCCATTTTGAAGGGTCATAGTGAATTAATTTCTTACTCACCAGATTCCTCAAACTCCTTGTAGGTCAGCCTCCAGGTGTCTCTGATGCGCAGCAGGTTGTTTTCCAGAGTGGCCAGGTCAGAGCGAGGACAGTTACACTGTGGGAAGTCCACGCTGCAGTCACACCAGCAGTCACTGTTCTGGCAAACAAACTGGCCCTCAGATTTGCAGCCAACGTAGTTGAGCGCTGCCTGAATGAAGCGGCTCCGCAAATAGCCTGGAAGGATGACCTGCAGCCCTGCGGAGCACCACAGACGAGACACACGAGGGAAAAAATGAATAAACTATTAAACATGTGAAAGAGAGGCTGATTCATCCTCATAGAAAAAGCAGTCTGTGTAGCAAAAGTGAAAACATTTGAACACATCTTGTTAGTTGCTGTTTACTGTTGTCTAAAAATGATTAATCTTACATACATAATCCTGTGCTGTACTTCCAAGATAAACAAATATGTATTAATCCACCATTTAAAGCAGTCCTCTAGATAGAGACTAGCTTATTTACGCCTGTTTGACTCAGCCTTTTCAGACGCTTACTTACTACAGGAAAGGAAAAATAAAAAAAATATTACAAAAAAGTAATAAAGTAGTTCTATATTTTCAAAGATTTATATCTTTAGTATTAAACAGTAGATTATTGTAGATTGCAGGAAGGAAGTTGGAATGAACAAATATGTGAATGGTTTTTTTTTAATGGTTATGGTGATGCAGCCTTGCATCATATGTATCCGGGGCGAGAGGCAGGGTACACCTGGAACGGGATAGGCTCTAGCACCCCCGCTACCCTGATTAGGATAACCTGAAGAGAACGGATGGATATGCTGATGTAGCCTTCATTAATGCATTAAAGCAAATTTCACAGTGTGGGAAATAAGCTTCATGGATCTCTCAGGAACATTTAGTAGCTATAAATAAAAAAATAAATAATAATTGAAACAATAACTACTGTAGCTATTTAGCTTAGCTTAGGGAGGCGATAACAAGCTTGGCTATATGGAAAAACCTCCACTACTGGCACCTAATTGTTGACCGGCACACCAAAAAAGTACAAATGTTGAATAAAACATGCAAAATTGTATGCAGACTAATACAACTTATTTTATGCGCCGAAATCCTTTTTTTTGGATAAAAACATGGAGTCTTAGATCAGTCTGATCAAATTAACTATATTTTTCTGAAATAAAACTTTGAAATCGATGACAACATGAGGGTTAATCACAAGTAACTATTCTGCAAACTATTTGAAGTCTAGATGAATCACGTGATGAACACAAATTCTGACTTCACCCTAACTCAAAGGCTCTGCCTAATCCTAGATGGCTACCCAGGCGAGTGAAGCCTAGAATATCCACTAGTGACCAGTCACCAGTGATAAAGTGATTCACGACAAGTGAATCGCTTGTGGACAGCCCTTAACTGTCTGCAAAATGTGCATCAGCATCTTTAAATTCAAATGATCATGAATCAATGAAGCTTTCTAACGTGTGTTTAGCAGTGCGATGGCTGCAGTTACAGCCACACAGTGGTAATGTCTACCAAACATCAGTGTTACAATAGAGGCTTACACATAACACTACACTTTCATTTTAATGTCTTTAAATATAGGATTTAATTTAGAGGGTAATAAACAATTGGTTTTGGTTTAGAATTAATTTACTTGTACAATCGCATAAGACTGTATTCTAAAATAAGTGCGCACATTTTAGTTTACACTGTTATGTGTATGATTTACTCTTTGTGTTCTGAGTTACCTCAGTTGCAGCTGCTCCCACTCCCTTGGTTGATGAGCTAAGCGATGAAAAAGGGGCGGAGCAAGCCTATATGAGACCTGCAAATTGGGTCATACCACAACTCTGGATCATGGGGGGGAAATGGAATTTGTTATGTTAGTTTCAGTTAGGGTTTTTTGTGTTCTACCCCTTTGTGTTTATGTGGGCTGATTTAAGTTTCCCCTTTGACCTGTTTAGGCAGGTCAGTTTGTTTGAGTTAGTATTGTTATCAGCTTTTAAGTAGAGTTCTGTTACTTTGACCTCTTTTATGGGCCCAAGATCTAGATTTTTCTGTATAATTTAACCAAGTTTGTTTTTGGGGTTAATTAAAAAAAAAAACCTTGTTTTTGGACTTCAACCTGTGTCTGACTTTCCTTCACTGCTCGGTCCATCACAAGCAGTGAAAGTGAGCGTGTTTAGTTTTGGTGCTTAAACCCAACCAAACAGCAAGTAAAAATGAAAGTAAACACTGAATAAAAGTGAAATTTAAAGCACTTCCACATGATACTTCAATTCCAGTCTTCTGGATCTGCTGGATGATCTGCCCGCTCATCTAGACTTTGTCTGTCCTTTTAAGTGGAAACATTCCTGCATGTTGTTACATGGATTCAATCAAATGGAAGGGACAAATGTCCAATACGATTATTTAGTTGGAGGACTTGGTGGTCATTATCATGGTTAGATTTAGTCAATCGGGGAACCCTGGGATATTCTGCTGACTTTTTCTCTGTTCTTTCCAACTGGAATGCAAGATTAGAGATAACCGGGTAAATATTTTGTATTCTGTCTGAGCTAATAAAAGGTTAATTAGTTTTGTGACTGCATTTCAGCAAATACCCTCTTTCAGTCTTCAGACAGTTTACCTACATGTAGCCAAAGCCCGCTCAAATTTTACTGAGCCAAAAGAACGTGCTCTGCAGATGAACTACTGGCTCCCAGATCAATCTTAAGGTTAAAATTTACCCTGCAGCTGAATCTTGTTTTCAGGACTGTGAACCAGCACGGAGCTGACTGTGTCCAGATTGTCATAGTTGCTGCATCCGAGCGGCCCGGTTCTTGTTTCAGTCACCTGGAAGCACATGAAGAGAAAACAGTGGTATGAGCGCTCGCTCTGTCAGCCGTCGCCCCCGTTTTCACCCCTCCATCTGCGTTAATAGGTAGAAAACAACTGATAATCTTGGTTCTGCATGGATTACTTTAATATTTTCTTTTTCTAAAGAAAGGTCAAAAGAACATAAAAAGCCTCGTCAAAGATGCATTTTATGTCTTAAAAGAGCTTGGTATTCAATGAGTCACGGTGAAGTAATACTGAAAAGGTCTTCAATTAGAAAGCTTTCTCTCCTCAAACAGAATAATTTGTTCTGATGTGAGAGAAGAAATCAACTTCCCTCTGACTGAAAAACTTTAAACTGACTCACTTCTCTGCATCTCTAACAGTAAACAATCTCAATGTTAAAGCTAGAAATTCAAAAACACCTACACACATGTCGGGTATTTATATCTTGTGGGGACATCTAATTGACATAATGCTTTCCCCAGCCCCTTACCCCAACCCTAACCATGAAAAATGAATAACCATAACCCTAAACCTATAACCCAACTGTAACCCTGTCACTAAAACCACACTTTGAGTCTCAAAAATGCCTTCAAACTTGTGGGGACCAGGATTTTGGTCCCCACAAGTACAGTAAACTTCCAATTTTTGGTCCCCACAAAGATAGGAATACACACACACACACACACACACACACACACACACACACACACACACACACACACACACACACACACACAGAGAGCTTACTCTGTACTGGCATCCATTTTTGCTCGAATCCTTCCCATTTCTCACCGAATCTCTGATACCATATGTGATTTTAATGCACGGCTATTTATCTCATAAAATCTAGTGTTCATCTTCTTCTACTCTCCTCTCTTTCTCTCACGCTGATCTTCAGTCTGCCCAAACTCCACACCTGCTGCAAAATGGCAAATGAATTTATGTCAGCCTGGCTGAAAATTAATGGAATGATATCTTTAATCCATCAAGCTGATGCATAACCAGAGGAACGCGTTCTCATTTTGGGAGGGCACTTGTCTTCATCAGTGGCTACTCACTTTAGCATCTACATTTGCCCCTCGGGCTGATTAATGCGCACACCCTAATAGCCACTTCAGACGATAAAATGGATGATTGGTGTTTCATACAACAGGACGCACAACCGCTCCTTGCTTTGCTCCCCTCTTTAAAGCTTGCCACAGAGTGCGCGGTAACTTAGAAAGCCTGCTTCGTGCAATACTGCTTGAAGAGTCACTTAATTAGGGTGTTATAGGTGGTCAGCTATAAACAGTCAGACGCTTCGTTTTTCAAAATCTGCTGTTCCCATTTTCCTCGCACGCTGAGAGATTTTCATGATAATACACCACTGGTGAGGGGGAAAAAAAACCAGGAAAAACAAATTTGAAAGACTTAGTGCTACCCTGCAGTCACAACAGGTGAATCTCCTAAGTGTCAGGCCAATTCTGTAAATAAGCATTCACTCTTAATCCTACCTGATTAAATAAGTTATGGGAGAAAAGTCCCTGAGCTGGTATTAAAGGATTTATTAGTGTAAGTTGTCTTCAAGTTGAGTTAGCCAAATGTCCTGAATTAAAACTTTCTTCTGCAACTGTGTCAGTAATCCTAAGAAACATCTGCAAGTTGATATTTAATTTTATATTATTTCATACTTTCATACAATGCTTCATAGAACTGTGGTGAATTTAACTCCATTATATTTATTTTAACCATTTAATTTTTACCTTTAATCGTTATCATATATTAAAATACAGCAGCAAGGAAAGTGATCAAAAACTACGTAGGTTATTCTGTTGTTGAGAATAGAATAGAACAGAATAGAATAGCCCTTTATTGTCACTGTACATGTACAACAAATTGTAACTTGTTTTCTAAGATTTTAGCAACATAGTACATAATGACATCAAGAGATTCAGAGAATCTGGAGAAATCTGTGTGTGCAAGAAACAAGGACTGAAATCAGTATTGGATACCTGTAATCTTTAGGCCTGCAGGCTGCACTGCACTAACAACAGGCCTGATTTTGCCATGGAAATCACTGCATGGGCTCAGGAACGATTCAAGGAAACATTGTCTGTGAACACAGTTCACTGTGCCATCCACAAATGCAGGTTAAAGCTCCATCAGTCAAAGACACCACATGAGAACACAATCCAGAAATGTAGCCATCATGTATTCAATTCAATTCAATTTTATTTATATAGCGCCAAAACACAATAACAGTTGCCTCAAGGTGCTTTATACTGTAAAGTAAAAACCCTACAATTATACAAAGGAAACAGAGAAAACGCCAACAATCATATGACCCCCTATGAAGAAGTTCTTTGGCGATGGAAAGGACCAACTCCCTTTTAACAGGAAGAAATCTCCAGTAGAGCCTGGCTCAGGGAGGGGCGGCCGTCTGCCACGACCTGTGTGGTCAGACGACTCAACACAGGAAATTCTATTTGGAAAACATGGATGCCACATCATCACTGAAGAGGAGAGGGCTTGCGCATCCGGAAAGGTGCCATCAGTGTTTAAAAGGTATATGCTAGTTTTAGAACAACATATGCTCCCACCCAGATGATGTCTTTTTCAGGGAAGGCCTTACATATTTCAGCAAGACAATGCTAAACCGCATACTGCATTTGTTACAACAGCATGGCATCACAGTAGAAGATTCCAGGTCCTGAACTGGCCTACCTGCAGTCCAGACCTCTCACCAGCTGAAAACATCTGGCATTCATAATGAGCTAATATTTTTCTTAAAATGATACATTTTTCTCAATTTAAACATCTGACATGTTTCCAATGTTCTATCATGAATAAAATGTGGGTTTAAGAGATTTGCATATCATAGCATTCTGTTTTTGTTTTTTTTCCATTTTAGAGAGACTCCAAACTTTTTCAGTGTGTTTGTTTGTATTCAGCATATCTAAGATCATGTAGGTGTGTAAGCATATGCTAAAAATGACTGGGTCAAAGTGGAACTACTACAACACGGGGCTACATGGATACTGTAACTTAAAAGGAAACTAAAGAAAAAGAAACACTGCCTTAAAAATAACCCAATATTTCACTGGTCCATATTGACCCACGCTGGGTCAATTTAAGCCAGGCGACGAAAACAGAAGTTATTTTCTTTCTCCCCAAAGTCATTCCCCGAAGCCACGTTCAGTTTAACAGAAACCAAAAACCCACCCAGCCCGACTCCAAGCGTCATATCAGGCTTTCCCTCATGCAAATGCTTGAGGCTAACAAACCGCAAGGCAGGAGAACAACACGGCTACCTTCAGGCAGTGAATGTCTGGCGTTTCATTTCCCAGCAGATTGCTGCTGTATTTACAATTTCCCTCCTTCAACATACCCGTATGGCAGTGGATGCAATTTGGAGGTGGTGTAGCCTCCGCAGGGTGCTCTCTCTGTCTGTGAAGTAGGAAGCAGCCAGCTGGTGGAGAGTTTCCAGGGTCACGGTCCCTGTAGTATTTGAGTTCCTGTTGCTGCCTCGGCTGCCCTCGCCCCCTGAGGGTGAAGACTCCTGGCTGAGCTTCCTTTTGTCCACAAATATTGTCAAAGACTCCTCCCCTGGTAACAGTTAGACAGAGGGATGAGAGGTTCATTAGCTCCAGCAGAACGCCACTAATCACCTTTCATTAGTATCTTTTCAGACTAGATAGAAAAGCACAGTAGTCATTAAGTACTGTGGGGGAACTGATGGTTTGGATGATTAGAGGAAAAGGCACAGGCAAGGTCTCTGCATCTATTAAACTCCTCGTGAATAAAGAGAGCTTACTCACCATCGTTAATCAAATTTCCTTAATTATTTCAATTATTTTAATTACGACGGAAAAAATGACTTGGAAAACAAATCAGATCCCAGGTGAGCACCGGGCTGTTCTTAAAGATGAATTCTATATAACGGTCAAATCACCAGCAGTGAGAAGAAAAAAGACACGTTTGATTAAGTATAAGATTTATAGATTCAGGTGCACTTTGGAAAGTCAGCCCTGATAATGAAAACTGCAGTCTTTTTGTGATGCCGTTTAACTTCCTACCCCAGTAGTTAATTTCTTTCTGCAACTCACCTCATCTTCCTCCTGTTATATTTTCCCAGGTCTTTCTCTCCTATACTATCTGAACAATGTTCACCAGAGAACAGATTTGAAAATAGCTGCATTCACTACTGAGTCAAGAGGACATTAATAAATTCTTTTACTTTCCCTCAAAAGCGTCTCAGGTTTGAGCCAGATGAGGAATGAGTGCCTTTTGAAGGGAGCTGCAGGTGCTCTTCAGCGAACCTTAACAACATCCCTTAACTGTCACAGCAGGTCTGAGTCACTTTATCAGTACTTACTTTATTGGCACTGTTCTCCAACTGTTTCCTCACCACTAGCACTCGAAAAGCATCACTCCGTGCGGCGTGACCTTTGTAAATTCGAAAGCTTCTGCGATAATTCGTATTTAAACTCGCAGGGAAATAAAGCTCTTCGAATTAAATTTAATTAAACTGTCAGTGCAGCTGAACCTCTGTAAGGAGAATACGCTGTCAGTGTATATGAATATGCCCACCTCCAGACGTGTTCCAGTCAAACAAGGATCAATACCTCAAATTTTCCTTATAATAAGCCAGACTGTTAGTCTTTCTTATTTCCCTACAGATGGGATTATGTGTGCCTCAGAAGAGCCACGCCAGTTTAACCTGCCCTCACCTCCCCCATATAAAATATTCAATCATTCATCTGATTCTGTTTCTGCTCATGTCTGGTTTCCAACCAGGCAGCTGTCCTCACCTATGAAGATGTGTGACATTAAAGAGATGTGGCTAAAAAGCCCTGTGAAAATGTGGCGTCTTATCTCATCCTTTGCTCTTAAAAATCATCTAGAAAGATGATGAGCATTTTTCTTTTTCCAAAATGACAAAACTGTTGCACTGTTGATTCACATGTTTACGTTTTCTGATCTGGCCCTGCTTTGGTGAACGCTAATAATCGTTTTCGTTCAGTTTGGTCTGCTGACATCGTCTTAACTCTGCCGAGCATTACAGCAACAGTTATATGAAACGAGTCACACTGATCCAGCATCCCTTGTGCCAGGTGGTTATCAAAACTCTTACATGTGATGATTGCAAAAATAACAAGCAAACAGTCTTATGCTTCGAAGATCCACATTTTGTTGATGCATCTATCCGCTTTGACCTCTGAGACAATGCATCCTGCAGACCACAGTGCTCCCAAAAAAAAAATCTAATAACACAGTTCACCTGAACTTGAACTCATTCAGTTTTTGAGCGATGTAGCTGATGTTTGTAGGTGGTAACGGTGACTCTGGGTGAAACAGACGTCTGGTATATGAAGTGTTGATAGTGTTTATTTTATCAGGAAGCTTCTATATTGCCTTTTAGGAGGACCATTTGCTCAGTATAAACTGGGTTTCAGTCTATCTGACAAGAACTTCTAGAAGCACTGGGAATTGTGACTTGTGTGACGTTGTTATACATCAACAACACTTTGCGACTATTGCATCTTTGTGGGTGGGTTTCATGACGAATTTCTAATAATTTTGGGGATACCAACAGACAGAGTGCATGGCCAGTGTTGGTTTTCGACCAGTTGCTGTATTTTGGGGCATAAACACTGTTTTTTAGCCAAATACTTCCCTCAAATCAGTGCCGTTCATTTACAGCAGGGGTCCCCAATCCCAGTCCACGAGGGCCGGTGTCCCTGCAGGTTTTCGATGTGTCCTTGATCCATTACAGCTGATTTAAATGAATAAATTACCTTCTCAACATTTCTTGTAGTTCTCCAGAGGCCTGGTAATGAAGTAATCATGTGATTCAGGTGTGTTGACCCAGGGTGAGATCTAAAACCTGCAGGGACACCGGCCCTCGTGGACTGGGATTGGGGACCCCTGATTTACAGCATGCTCTGTGATAGCAGTTAGCTTAAGAAAAGAAGAGAAAAACTAATTGCTTATAAATGACAGCATTTCACAGCAGTGACAAACCTCTGTTCACAGAGCCGTGCCGGTTTGACAGCTAAACAAAAATATCATATCTGTCGTTCTCCCGCCTACCACAAATCACTTGTTTTACGCTAATCCGGGGCGATTTGATTCCTTTTTGTACGCCAAAAAACACTGATCCAGAAAAATCATTACATGCTTTGTTGCTTCAAAAGCAGCAGACAGTAAAAAATCAGTGCCCCATATGCTAGAAAAAAAAAAGAAGAACAAAAATCACATTAGAGGCTATGTGGATCAGGCTCGCTTTGAAGCTCTGACTACCCTACTGTACCTCCCAGAGTGGCAGAGAGGAGAAAGTGGGTGCCGTATTTCTTGATTAGACTCTCTGTAATCATCTGAAGGGTCGGTCTCCTCCCCAGCTGTCGGATGGCGTGCGCAAAGTCGGGGTCGAGGGGCAGAGCCAAACCGCTGCCGCCACCAAAATTGTCCAGCTTCTCCACAGCCAGGCTGTTCACCTTCCATCGACCAAATTCCCTAGAAACACCACACACACACACACACACAGGTTTGCTCACTCTGTTAAGGCCTTTAATTGTGTGTAAGGCCCCGGGCTGCTATTTAACAAGCTGCGTTGAGAGGAAAGCAATATTTGAACGTGTGTTACCCTCACTGAGGCACACGCTGCTGTATACTTATGGCTCACATACATGGTGGACACAGAGGAAGCAGTAACGCCAAGCGATGAAGCTGTAATCCTCTGTGGAGCTTAACAATATGCCTCTGATGTACAAGAAACTACCCTGAAAAACCTTTTTTGTTTTTTTTTTACTTAAGGGATTATACGGCAAGTAGTGATTGAATGTTTATCGACTGTCAGATTTTTACCTGGGAATTGTAAAAAAGGATGTTATATAAGACAACTGTTTCTTTCTTCTTTATTTGGCCTTAAATGCTCTCATTTGATACTCATGTAACAGTATCTATTATATAAGAGTGGATACATTATATAGATTGTTGCAGTATTGCAACAATCTGTTCTGCTACTAGCACTGGGTTTAGCAGCTATGACTTAACCATTGGAATCAGCACTTTAATAGAGCACCGCTCTGTTAGAGCTCTGCCAACTTGCTAACTAGTTTTCATGCACTTTTAATCCAAGCAAGAGGGTTTATTTTTCTGGGTTTTTTTTAATGGCAACCCGAGGCCTTAGGCTGTCGACAGCAGACTGTTAGCGGATTTAAAAAACAAGACATAGTGTGCACATTTGTCTTAATCTTTGGACATAAGTTGCTGATGATACAACAAATATATTTGGAGTGCAAATATATCACTGATCTCAACAGATTACCAGCGCTCATTCTCAGAACCATTATAAAGTAAAAAATAATAGACTAGGCTGACAAAAAAATAAAAATATGAATAGAAAGCTTTTCAACCTGCCTATTTGTTAAATCTTAAAAGCTGTTATAGTAATAGTAAAGCTGTAAATCAAATGTAATAGTAATGCAGCACAGATTTATCCTCATGTTCCTCCGAAAATCAAACGTGTGGATACCCCCCCCCCCCGTGTATAAGTGCACCAGGTTGAGAATCACTGTTACGGTTGACTGATGTCAGCTTTGAGTAACCTGAGCCTGGGTACAACAAAACTCGTTGGGTTCCAAAGTGGCAACCCCCACAGCATTAGGAAAGGTGCAAAAAAGAAAGAAAGAAAGAAAATAAAGCCCCACGACATCAGCTGCCATGATTTGTCACCCCGTGCCCTTTAGACACGAGCCTCGCTGAATTCTACATACTCACAAACCCTCGCTCTCCATTCCCCACAGCCCCTCCCTCTGCAGCGTCAGTTAACATCCACCTCTCCCACGGTGCTTGCCTCCTGCTCTGTGTACCTCCCTCTCCTTCTGGGAGGTCATCAAATCACTGCCATGAGAAAAATGATCGGCAAAGAAATAATTGGGGGAACCGTGACTGTGTGGAGTGTGTCATTACGGCCAATCATCGTAACAAGGGGACAGGATGAGTGTCTGTCTCTGGTGGACAGATGGATATTGCAGATCTAGCCCAGGGTTAGCCTACAGCTACTCCATCAGCATGCACAGGTGGAAAAACAGAAGCGCTGTAGGAATGGGCTGCCTTATGTAAACGTGGAGGCTTACTGTACGCATAGAAAGCAATCAGAAAGTGATGAAAACACTTTATTGAGGGGGTGGGGGGGTTGAAACTATACAGGAGCAGCTGTATGGGGGGAGCTAGCTGACAGCTTAATTGCATGCTTTGCTTCCACATGACTGACAGCCACGTGAGCTTTACTATGGCGTGCAGCTATTACAGAGGTCAGAGCAGAACTGCAATTTAAATCCCCTGGCACTTTAACACAGCACACATATAGAAAATATGAAGTGTCTACAGCATTGAAGGAAGTGCATAAAATACAGTTATTATACATTTTTCTGAAAAAAAGGCCTTCAGTGTTCCCACAGTTTATTATATGCCCTCCCTTATCTCTAAACCATTAAATAAGTCACATTAGGCAGAGAGGATGAAAACTGCTTTAAAAAGACTCTCCTGTCAGTTATCATCTTGTTACAGCAGGTTTTTATCTCAGTTAGAGTCATCCTTAAAATCCTTAATCCCTAATCCTAAAACCAGCCTTTGGCTTAAAAAATGTGAGCAAGGCATCTGAGAGGATACAGGGCTGACTGCTGTAGGGTGAAAGACCCTTAAGAGGTGAGATGTCAGCCAGCCATTACCAGTGACGAGTGCCTTTCCAGTCCAAGCTGTCTGCTTCTTGGATACTTTTTTAATGATTTCCACTAATTATTGGAAACAAGGAGGCTCAAGTCAGAGGACTCTTGGGACATTGTCACACCGGGTCCATTGAAAAAACACAGGTGTCACGACAAGATAAACACCGGAGTCTTAAAGATTTCTGGGAAAAGATAATGGAGCGATTGATTTATAGCACCGCTAAAGATGCACACAAAGTCTTTCTTTCACTTTGCTAAACCCTTGGCGATTTTCTTCTTCTTTTTGCCACAGAAATGAAACTTTCTCCTCAAACCGACCCCGCAGGACTGCGGGGACAGTGACAAAATATCAACACACATGGGCTCCCCACACGAATTATAAACACAAAATATAATTCAGACCTTTTTACTGCACGTCTGCAACTCAAACCCCCGAGCCATAAAGGGAATGATCGATAAATACCTAAAAGTTAAATCAGAGCAGAAATATATTGCTTTAGGAAAAGTTTCTGGAAAGGCAGCAAAGTGCAGCTGGCAGATACTGCAGGAAGTCACTGAAGGGATGAAGCTCGACTGTCCACACACACAATCCATGGCATTAACTCTTGCTGCAGGGGTCATTTAGAAACACCAGCAACAGCAAAAAGCACCAGGTTAAAAAGAAGAAGATAATAAAGAAACAAAGCACAAGAAAGGAATAAATGTCTGCTGTTATTCAGATGACAGATGAGCTTTCAGCAGCAAAGGGCCCTCTGCATGCTTACAGTAGTTCTTCTGATTTGCTCATCAGCTTGCAACTAATTTGGTGCAGGTGCGGTACCTGTGAGAGCAATCCTGAGAGTGTGCAGGATTACATTCCACACACACTACAGCAGCTGCTGTCACTGATAAGTTGCTCTCTTGCTGAAATTGCTCATCAGTAAAATTATCCAGTAGCACGTCTGGAATGAAAAAAATGGCAAGTAGCCTACTTATAATCCACACCTGAAACTCTCTCACACACAAAACATTACACACGCGTTAAACACACACACATCTCACCTATAGATCTTGTATCTGGTGCTGAAGCCCTGCTGGTACCTCTCCGCAGCCTCTGTGTACTCCAGGGACTGCTGGAAGGGGCCCTTATCCGACAGCAGCCAGCCCAGGGAGCCGGGGGAGCCGTCGCCTCGTCCGGCGGCTGCGGCTCCAGTGGCGGTGGCAGCCCTGGAGGTCCAGCAGCAGCACCAGCAGAGCCAGAGGCTGAGAGCTGCCCCCTCCCATAGCAGAGACAGCCGCTTATGACTGATTCTCTGACAGCTCATGCTTCACCCAGCGACACCTCATTCTCTCCAGACTGAGAGGAGAGGACAGATAATCAGGGCTGAAAAGTAGCGCTTCACGCTGATCTGGAGGTTTGTCGGAAAATTTATTTCAAAGCAGTGATATCTCAGAGTTAATGTACAAGAAATAATAGCAATTAAACGTTTTTTCTTCTTCTCCTCCTTCTGCTGAAGACACACTCACCTGATTTGCAATAAGAACCAAAAGGATGCGCCCGAAGATGAACTCCTGCGATCTCGCCACAGCCAAGAATAAAAGCTCTCCGAATCAGCGATCCGACACAATGAATGAATTCGTAATGTGTCCTCTCTTCACAGAGAGCTACTCCAACTTGGGTATTTTTCTGCTCCCGCCCAACTTTTTCTCTCTCTTTTCTTTTTTTTTTTTTTTATTTCGGAAGATGTTGCTCCAGCATCCGCGCATCCGTCCGCTCCTCGGTGAGAAGTTGAAGCGGCGGAGGCGGTGAGACGGCGGAGTTCATTGCGAGGACGTCCGTGCGGTCATAGATAGTTCCAGAGGTTGAACGGGGGGGGGAAAGGGCAGATTTAAACAGAGAGAGTGGGACACCCTGTAGCTCTGTTTGATCCCTAAATTGTCAGTTTAAAAAGATTTAAAAGAAAAAATAAATCTTGACAGACGCTGTAGGCGCTTATATCTCCTCTTTGCTCTGTGTGAGCTGGTGGATGAATGAGTGCCTGCTTCAACAAAGAGACCTTTTCTTCCCTATTTTTTTTTTCCAGGAGAGATAGCAAGAGGGCGAGCAAGTGCATCATGATGAGGCTGGCAGGGTAATATATACAGTATGATCACTGAGTGTACTCAAGTTTGGAGATGAGTGGAGTGATGATGCATCAGGACTGCATCCATCACTCACCATTATCTTCACTTTATTCATTATTATTTCCCATCACAGCTTGTCTCTCCCTGGGTGAATATTGCCCATTAAAGGTCTTTAACGGAGTCTGATAATAGGCTAATTATCTCGCGGTGTTTCTTTTTTCTCCCCCCACCCCCCCCTACTCGTCCTGTGCCACAGCTTCAGGGCCTGCAGCTTGCATGACTAAATGGCACACACACTTGCACGTTGCTGGATTTGCTGGGGAGAATAATTACAGGCTATTATCGGGGAGCAGGTTTCTCGGGTTGTGTGATTCAGGTTCAGGGGTACACTCGCTATTCCACACCAAGCATCATAATTTGGAAAAAAAAAAAAATACAGCTTCTCCAACAAAAGTGGATGTTTCATTTCCAGACGAAGCAAAGGAAATGTTCGACCTGTGGCTTGGAAAATAATTATATTTTGAATGCTAAAACCATTTGCGAATGAACGTGAGATTTTTTTTTAATGATGGTTTTTCTTTTATGGGGCATATGGAGCTTTGGATCCTCCCCCTATTTTCGGGGGATCCGGTCACCTTTAGGGTGGAGCAAACACTGTGCGTGTGTAGCACAAAGTGGTACTCATACAGTGCTGGGAAGTAGTCTGACATTTTCATTTCTACCTTAAAAATAAAAATACAATAAAGCGTGCATGTTTCTGAATTGCTGTTTACTATGTACAGACCAGATATATATCATATTTCCAACTTTCTTTGCTAACCAAATACAATAAAGATAAAATGAAGCTTAAGTTTGCTCTAATGGTCTCCTGTGATATCATGTGATAGTCTTTATATACCGCCTCATTCTTTCTAAGTTCTCTGTTATTTCTTCCGCTCTTCTTTCTGGTTTCCACTTTTGGCTTTCAGTTTGGATGCATTCATAGAATAACATGACTTTTTTTTTTAAAGCCACATATAACAGTTTTAGCGATTTTTATCCAGTTCTAACACATATACAGTGTCACTTCACGCCATATTTCCCCCCTGTGCAAAATGAAAAATACAAAAACTCAATTTCTCAGACTCATACTGCCGCTTCATTTTCTTTGTGGTAGTTTCCATCAAATTCACCAAAATCTGCAAAGCTTGCACCTTTCTGTGACTTGTACCTTTCCCTCATGAGTATGCTGTTAGACAGGGTAACCTTATTCTGACTACAATAAAAAGCCTTCCCTTCATATACGTTGGGTAAAAGCCAAACTTTAGAAAAGTGCATGTCAGTTGATCCAGAATGCTGCAGCAGAAGTACTGACAGGGACTAGAAAGACTGGATTCCCTTCATTGGCTCCTGTTAACTTCAGAATTAGGATTAAAATCTTTCTAACAAGGTCCTGACTAATTAGCCCTCATCCTATCTTAACCTTGTAGCACCATATAACCCCAATAGAGCACCTCTCATACTGCTGGTTTACTGGTGGTTCCAGGGATATTTAAAAGTAGAATGGGAGGTAGTTTTCGGTTTTCAGGCCCCTCTTCTGTGGAACCAGCTCCCAGTTTGGATTTGGGACAGACACCCTCTCTACTTTTAAGATTAGGCTTAAAACTTTCCTTTTTAATAAAGCTTATAGTTAGGGCTGGACCAGCTGACTCTAAACTCTTCCTTAGTTATGCTGTAATAGGCTCAGGCTGCTGAGGGCTTCCCATGATGCTTGTTTCTTCTTCTCTTCTCTCTTTTCACTCTATATGTGTTTAACCATCCCTTTGAGTCATTAGTTATTATTAATCTCTGGCTCTTTTCCACAGAGCGACCCAACTGGTTAGAGCAGATGGCCGCCCCGCCATGACTGTCGCCAAGCGCTTGCTCATAGGGGGTCTTCTGATTGTTGGGGTTTTGTAGGGTCGTTACCTTACAATATGAAGGGCTTTGAGGTGACTGCTGTTGTCATTTGTCTCTGTATGAATAAAACTAAATTGAATCGAATGAAGTCGTCCAGAATCAGTGAAAATGTGGTGACAGTGTCTCAAGGACAGGGGGATGGCCCCACATAAAGGGAGACATCTGGTAGCCCTTCTAGTCATGCTTGCAGCATCATCACAACTCCCTCCCGCACAAGATTTTCACAAAGCTTAATGAACTGAGAGGAGCCGTTGCTGTAAACCAATTATTAAATCAAATTAAGAGGAAAAAGCGGGATATCAGTTCTTTCTGTTTGAGTATTGGTGTCGACAGGTGCAGGAAATTATCTCTAATTAGACTCTCATGTCTCCTCTTCAGGGCCACAACAATAAAAAACAGATAAATTCCAGAGCGAGCCTGCATCATGCTTGCCACTAGATACCTTTGTCTCATCTTGTCACCCTGTTTGTCATCCTCACTAAAAAAAGCCTGATTGACAAAGGCCTCGCTCTGTTAAATGGGCTGCAAGGAGAGTCGGTTAACAATGATGGGGTTGAATCAATAGTCTGCTTCAATTGATTTCCCTTTTTCTTTAATGTTGTTAGGCAAGCACCCCTAGGATGTCAGGGGATGCTCTTTTTTCTTTTTTTACTCCCTTTTTCAAACTCAAAGGAAGACAGGTTTTCGATTCAGTAAGAAGGGGTCACATCTTTAAAGCCTAAATGGTTTTACTCACTGTAAGTGCCGCTGACAGACATCTGGACCGTCTCAATCAACTGAAATGCTTTGAAATTTAAAGCAGCAGATAGTTTTCTTGTAATCTGCCAACAGGGGGATTTGCCTCCCCAGGTAGCCGACTGTTGCATTCGGGACATCTGTAATGATAGTGAAGACAGTGTTTGATGGTGCAACAAAAGAAATACATTAAATATTCCAACAAGGAATTTGTGTGGAGAGGGAATATGAGAATTGAAAAAGACTAAATGAGCTTTTCCCCTCAGGACTACAGACTGTTATAGTCTGTTGAAATCTGGGTCTTTGTTGTCTGTGTGTGGTGTAATTGAAAAGTTCCAGCCCCTGTTTCTTCCTCTGTCTTTCACACTCTTATTCTTTCCCCTCTCTATGCCCACTTCCCTTCCACCACCCCAAACCAGCGGTCTTTCTTTTTCTCTTCCAGCGTCTTCGCTTTTCGCCTCTCCATTTGAACTGTCTGTCATGTCTCGTTTGACTCATTCTCCCCCCTCCCTCCTCGGCCGCCTGCTGAGTTTTAGGACAAATGTGGATGATTTTGATCATTCGTGCCCCAACCATCCGCTGAATCAGGCTCCTCCAGCGGATGAGAAGAGGGCGGAGAACATCACAATTGTCCAGGAAGATGATGTGAAAGGGCTTGACATGGCAGTGGTGGTGTTAATAGGCAGTGCCTGAAAACAAACGCTTCTATAGCCGGCTGACATCTGATGTGCCAAAGTAAGTACAAGTCAAGAATGACATTGTGATTTCCTCCCACATTGGGAAGTGAGGGAAAAGAGTTCAAATGCAGCAGATGAAGGCGTTGGCATAAAGCATGTGTGTGTCTGTGTGCATGCAAAACTTGGAATCATCTCTGTTGAAATAACATAAAAAATGATTAATTTTACTCAAGAGCTCCGGCGTTCAGCAATGAGTTGTGCACACTTGTCTGTCTTTGAACAGATAACACGCCGTAGACTCCCGCCTGACTAGAAAAGTGTTTTACTGAATAATTACTTCTGCTGCACCTTTTATTCCAAAAGAATGAATTGTAGTTGATGAGCACGGTGTAAAGCAGATCATGGATACACCTGGTGCTGTGCGCTCATTGTTCTTTGAAATTCTCTCCAAAATGGAATGGCAAAGTAACTTGGCAGGTGCTGAATGTGAAAGTGCAAACAAAATGGAATGGATGATGATGAGGTCTCGCCTTTGCTATTTAACTCTGGAGCGAAGACAGCGATTGGACCGAAACCTCTCTACTGTGAGTAATTGGACAGGCATTACAGGAAAGATGTTTGGAAACGAAACAGCAAATGCCCCCACGCTTTCGTGGGAGGGCGCGGGGTCTGAGGCACATTAGTAATTGTTTCAGCACATTAACGCCGAGATTTATTAATATAAATGAATTCAGCTTTGATTAGCTTGCCTGTTACAGCCGTTTGATTTTTTAAGCATTTGTTGTCAGTTGCCATTTCCCTTACTGGAAGCTGAAGCGGTGGGCTAAACAAGAAATGGTAAGTGCAGATAGATGTGGAAGAAAATTGGTCCTATCTCAGGTTTGGTTGAGCGCTTGGCAGCTCTCTTGGTTATTCAGGTCAGGAAACATACATGTCCGAGGCTTTGTCAAAGCCTTGGCTTCTGTGGCCTAGCTGCTATTTTTGCCTCTTCCCTGTACATGCCCTATCATTCTTGAGTCACACTGGAGCATTGGATGGCTGACCTAGAATACTGAAAGCCTGTCACACAACAGGACACGAGCAGCTGTGTAGAGAAAAGTAACTAAACAGTAACACCACTCAGGAAGTAAAAGTGCTTCACCAGCCATTAAATGGCGTCATGATAGCAGCACTAATGAATGCACTTGATGATGATTGGTGCCTTTGAACATTGCACATATATGCAAAAATGCACTTCATAGCCTTGCCGGGTAATTATTGAGTGCTCCAATTTAATCTATTGCTTATGAGGATTCTAATAAAGTGGTGGCACTTTTCATAAACCCTTTTCAGTATATGTTTTTCTGGTTTAAACACACACACACACACACACACACACACACAAAAAGCCGCATATGTAATTCAATTTATTTCTGAGGAAACATCCTTATGAATCAGGCTGCACTGAATTCCTGCTACTTTTTGAAAAAATAAAAAGTTAGCTTATTTTGCCTTTAGCATATTCTGTATTTTTACAGGAATGCTCACATTTTTTGTCAGGATAAATATGAAGAGGTAAACTTTTTTGTGAAACACACAGTTTGGTAAATTCTTGCTTTCTAGAAAGTTGTTCGAAGAGAAGATTGAAAAAATTGTTGCCTCCTCCCTCAAATTCCCATCCTTCATCAAATATGAAGCTATAGCATGTTCACGCTAAGCTAAGCAAACCACCTGTTGGCTTAGAACAAAGCTAGCCTGTATCACAACAGTGTAAAACCATCCATTCCTGGTTTTAGTTCGATAATGTGTCAAACTAGACCTAATTCTTGGTCAAACACTGTCACTGTGGAACACTGTGTTATGTATTGAACCATAAAGCTAATAAGAGAGGTTTCATACATGACATCATACACATATAGCTCAATAGCTGTCCATCACATTGGACGTGATAAAACTAACAGTGGGAGAACGAGTATTTCCTGACCAGTATGTGAGTTGTTCCTGGAGGCAGTGTTGCCAACTCCTCAGTAAGGAAAATCGCTATTGGCTCTCCTAAAAGTCGCTAGAAGTCGCTAAATGACATCATCGCCTAATTTGCATGGTCATGCTACTGTAAGTGTAACCTACGTTGTTGGAGAGAGAAATAACATCGTGGAAGAGATATAAAGTGAGTAAAAAACGTCCTAAATGCAGTTAGAATTTATTTAGAACTACAAATTAAATTTCTTTTAGTAATTATTGTTTTTTATTGTCACAATTCCAACCCTGCTCCTTTATCCGGGCTTGGACCGGCAAAAGTGACCCGAAATTGGCACTCTGGTGGAGTGACTTTGTGTGTGTGTGTGTTTATTAGTAGTTTTAAACCTTGTGATCCACAAAACACCATAACAGTAAAAGAAGAAGTGACTGCGTTACAGTCAGTGCGGGAGCAGTGGCTTCGCTCGTGCGTGATTCATTTGCAGTTTGGACACATAGGTGTGAACGTCTCCTGCCCTGATAGCAGCTGGGGGAGGACTATCTTCCGCCTGTGAGCGCTTTGGCACGGGCGAGGTGCCCACGGCAGCACCGCTGCTTGTTGAGAGTAAGAGCGATACGCGTTTTCACGTCAAAAAGTCGTCATAAATAAGTCTCCAATAATACCAGAAAAAGTTGCTAGATTTGTCGCTAGTCGGTTTTTAGAAAAAAAGTCGCTAAGGGGGTCTGAAAAGTCGCTAAATGTAGCGACAAAGTCGCTAAGTTGGCAACACTAGCCTGGAGGTTGCTGGTGGAAAATGGTACCAAAGAGAGCACTCCATCAGAAACGTTCTCATGATCGCTTTGGTTGCTAGCAGATTGCTACGGTTGCCTGTAGTTTGCATGGAAGATTACGACTTGTCTGCAAACACCGTGTTACACAAACTGGGAAACTTCAAAGAAAAAGTTGTACCTCAGCACCACAGCTGTGCTTGTTTATAGTTTTATTTGGTGAAAAATACATATTTTCCGTAGAATTGTGAGAACATTATTGGTCAGCCTATTGATAAACATGCATATTCCAATTAAGTAAGTATGTTATTAAAAGAGTTACTGGGACACTGAAAGAAATTATTTCATGCTGGAAAGCATGCATAAGTCTGATAGAAAAACTAAAAACATCTGAACTATACATTGTATAGATAATATAAGTAAAGGTATCTCAGTGCGATATATATTTGAGACAAAATTTTTAGTAACTTTCAGCTACTTTTAATGTGATCATCAGCGGTTGACTGAAAATTTAACAACATCTAAAGAATTACAATTCTTTAGATGTTGCAGAATTTTATTTTATTGTACACAGAGTGAATATAAAGTAATTTACAAGGTAGCTAGATTTTCATCGTGTTCCTGTACTGGCAAAGGATCTTTTAATAAATGGTCACATTTTGTTATTACTGCACACAAAAAGTGCAGATTATATTATTTTCCTGTACAATGCATTGAAATGGCACCAAATTGAAAGGAAAAAAAAACACAAACTATTTTCTCATAAAAAGTAGAGCAGTCACCTTGAACTTGGACTTAATTTTTAAGTTGATTTTTTATTGTTTGCTTTACAATAGAAAGTCATTGGATGATGAAGCAAAAAATATAACCATTCATCTGTTTCTCCTCAAGTGAGATCATTCCTTTTTGACATCAGTGCACTGAACGGAAGCAGCAATTGATGTTAATCAGTTAACACAATTTCTGCTCCTTTCACTCTTTGCTTCTTGAGCTCTTGACTCAGACGTTATAAAAGAGTAGAAAAGTGCCTAATAACAGTAATAATTGTCCACTGTTACAATCAGGTGTAAGGGTCTGTCCTTTACTGTGACACATTTCATTGCAGGCACAAATGTTAAAGGACTGTTTTTACCGGCTTTGGCTGACATGTGAATGTTAGAGCAAATGTGAATGTAGAAATGTTAGATTTTTATATTCTTGAAACTTTTTTCTTCCATTCCAGTCTGATTTAATTTCCATGCACCACGAAACACTTTTAACCCCTCCTTCAGGTTCATTTGGCTTTGCCGAGGTTTCTTGGTTAGGTTGGTTTATTTATCTCCTCCTTACTTATACTGGCCAGAATTTACTGATGGCTTTATGAGTTTAGGTCATTTAGTCAGCAGTAGAATCTTTCATCTCATAGGCTTCTATACAATCAGACTTCTTGGCAAATCAACAGAGTTGTCCGCTGTTGTACATTAAAAGTTTAAGGTCAAAATAAGAATGAAAGGGTGAATACGACACTGTTGTTATGAACTGGTGCTATATAAATAAAATTGACTTTCAAACTTGGTCTGTATGATCATCATATTTTTTTGTTTTTCTTGTTACTCGACCAAATACTTTGTAGTTTTCTTTGTAATTTCACTTTTGCCATTGTCAAATAGACTGAAAGGTAATGCATCTGTTTAACTGCTAATTATGCCCATTTGTAAATCAGCCGAAACTAGTTATAAACTTTGAGATATGTATGACTGCCTTTTTGATCAACTTGTTTGAAATTGGAAAGATTTGCATTAATTTGGAGTTGAAATTCTGGCCACTATAACATGTTTGTGTGATTCTCTGGACCTGAAGGAAGTTCTTTCTTTACCAAGCTCCATTATATTTACTAGCTGTGTTGCTTTTTTCCCCATTCGGTGCTAGGCAGGTAGTCTATAGTCTGTTTGTAAGAGCTTTTTGCAGCATTGAGAAGTGTATCAGAAGCAAAAGAGTACAGCCACAGGCATAAAAGCAATTACCCAGCTAATGCTGATCTCATATTGAAGCAGAAATCTATCCCACAGAAAGCTGTCTCATTACTCTGTTATCACAGTCTTGTGTAGCTGCTATTATTGTCGTACTGGGAGAAAGTTCACCTAAATTTTGCATGAATGCAACATTTTTTTAGTTAAAAGTTTCACTTGAAGCATGATGAAAATGGTTATTTCTTGACAGTGAACATCATGTGGTTTTAGTTCTTTTGTTGTGCCATAAAGCAGTCTGTGCTGTATCGTCGCTCAGCACTGACTTAACCTGAGCAAAAACAAAAGCACATATAGTATGTGTTCTCTGTGATGGATTATCGATCTCATTCAAGTCACAAGTCTCTGCAAGTTGATTTGTACACCCAAGTGAGAAGAATGGAATCAAGTGGCTGCCTCAGTGGAGGCAAGAGGCACGAATACATCTACTCCAACTCTTTAAAAAAATAGTGTGCAGGGCTCTCTGAATAATCTAAACATAACAAAAACAAATGCACAGCCATTTAATACATTCAGTAAAATGTGCTATATGGAAGAGTTTAACCAGCTCCTTGTCACAGTTAATAAAATTCTGCTGATCTTTTTTTAACTTTAAATCGTTTCGAATAATTACGTTTCACAACTGCAATTGTGAAACACTAATCAAGTTGTGCTTCCCATGCTGGGCTGCTCTATTGATCCACGCAGCTCATCATGTGTTACAGTCAACTGTTCAAGTCACCTTCTTCATATAGAAGAACAAAGGGTCCCTTTCATTTGAATATTATTTTTTTAGATAAATGTTACAGGTTCTTTTTTCTGACAGCCTCCTGCTGCTTCTCATGCATCATAATTGCTCCTAATCTATTTTTGTGAGTGTTAGCACAGGCATCACTTGCAACGCTATAGTGAATATGTAATGATTTCGGGCCACCGGCGCATTAACACGTGAAAGGAAAACATTATGAGCATTTTGCCTGGGTGGTGCGATTTAAATACATCCCATCGTGTCTGATTCAAACAATTGCTAATATATCCAACGCCACTGTGTGCAAAGCTGTGTACACACTCTGAAACCTGTTGCAGTGTTTCTAAATAAGCCTGTTTGCTGGCTCTCCACAGCAACTCCAGACTTTATCAAACTGTACAGCTGGCACATTTCTGAAAGAAACTGTGACCTTCAGCTCTCATTATAAGGCTAAATTTTTTTTAGATGGACAAATAAGGCTGGCTCTCTTTGCCATACATTCCCTTATGTCCCATCTCTGCTCTCGTCTCCCTCCCCTCACCCCCCACTGGTTGTCATACATGGCTCTGCTAGAGCTTTTTTCCTGGTAAAAAGGAGTTTTTCTTTCCCACTGTCTCCAAGTACTTGAGCATAAGGGATTGTCTAATTTTTGGAGGTTTGTAGGGCCTTCACCTTACAATACAAAGCACCTTGAGGTGGCTGTTGCAGCTTCAAAGTCAGTCTTATTCGTCTTCAGACTGTAGACTTCTTTGGACTTAAAAGAAAGTCAAAGTTTAAATCTCCAAAAGCTAATTGTTGTGTACTACTATGCATGACTACATATTGCCTGAGACCATAAAAAACTGAATAAACAATATATGTATAAAAGCATGCATCATATACGTGCATAGGAACTACATCCTTCCTAGTCATGATCTTACAGACAGTTTCAACTGAAGAATTGGATGCACTGTAGAGCAGCAGGGATGAGCGACTTCCAGCTGTGCTCTGTTTTGCATTTCAACTGGAAGAACCTCCTGCTGAACACACTTTTCCTGTTGAGACACAAGCCATGTAGGGGGTGAGCGTGGTTGTCCGTAATGGTTCTGAGGATTCCCCCTCTCAGCCTTACTCCACATGCAGAATGTCCACATTAGAGCCCAGTACAGAGCCAGCCTCCCTCCAGCCCACCAGGACTTTATTGAGTTTCCCAGCATCTCCCACACTGCAGAGTAAAACACTGCTCTTGCTTCTGTGGACTAATAGAAATTTTCAGGGATTTTGCTGCTGATGTTAAAGGACCTCCTTGGGAAGATTAGTCTGGCCCCTCCTGCAGACAGGAGGTTGTCCTTTTCAGATGATTACTCAGATGTACTGCCAGATACTTGTAGGATGCCACTTTTTCAACCTCAGACTCGTGCATGTTGACTGGAAAAAGTACCTTATGACTAATTTCACAACAGCTCCTTTGTCTTGGCCTCGCTGATCACTGGCTACTTAATTCCACTTCATGAAGAATAGTAGAAACTCATCAGCTCCTGCACTCTGAGCCATATACACCATAATTGCTGAGTAATCAGAAAGCTTTTACAGATGACGTAACTCTAGCTTAAAATCTGAGGTGTACAATGTGAAACAGAAGGGATTCAAGACTTTCCCCTGAGGACAGTATGGCAGGAATCCTACTGACTTCACAATTTTTTTTTCTCTCGAAGTAACATACAGTATTTTGGTTTATAGATTTAGATTATGATGATGATAGTAAAACTAATATGAAATATTTATCTAAACAATGCATAATTTCCCCAACTCTGGTCTACATGTCCCTGCCTTCACGTCTATCGCCCTTCTAAGGTATTTGATGCTACATTTTGAAATTCACTTAACTCTCACCACTTGATCCCTTAACGATGTCACTGTATAGGAAGATGATCCAGGTCCATTCTGTTCCAACTTTTTATCAAACACCTTGGTTTCAGAGTGAAAACTACCATTAACGAAATAAAAGAGAAATGAACTGGATTCATTAAAAAAATTAATCTTTCCTGATTATTGACATCAGAATTCCCTATAAAAGGGAGTTAACTGCTGCGCCTTCCAGTTTGTTAAATTGCAGTTATTCATTGAAGCTGCTGTCTGTGATAGTCTGTGGTGTCTACAGACCGCTTTTTGGTTTTGCAAATGTTGGTGTAACTGCTGTGATTGGTGATAGAAAAGAGCAGCCACCTTACTGGGTGAAAACATCGTCTCTTACTTGACCATCATTCACTGCAGCTTTCACAAGTTAAAACTTGTGATCCAAAATTCTGTTGATCTCGTTACAGAGCCGTGTTATTTTCACGTTTGTCTGCAGCTGACCTAAATAAATATGCCTCCTTCCCTGTACAGAGATTTGCACATGTGAGTAAAAGAGGGTTGTTGCAGAAACAGAAAGTCTTTTATCAGAGCACATTGTGTAGAATGTACTGTAGTGAACTGTTGACATCATTTTTAGCTGTTGCGTTTCAAAACTGTCTCAGTTCATTTTAAGTGCGCTTTGGCCCAGAGATGATAGTTGGATGTCTGCATCATTTTCACATGTGGCTTCGTCTTTACACGAAAAAGCTTTAACCTGGATGTGTGGATGGCACGGTGAGCCATGGTCACAGACACTGATTCCTGAGCCCATGCAGGGATTTCCATTTCCATGACCTGTTTTAGTGCAGTGCCACCTGAGGGACCGGAGATAACAGATGTCCAATATTCATTTTTGGCCTTGTCTCTTACATACAGAGATTTCTCCAGATTCTTTGAATCTTTGATCATTTTAGCACTAATGACCTTTTCAGCATTTTCTTGCCCCTCTCCCAACTTTTTTGAGACCTCAAATTCAAAATGCGATATATTTCTTAGAATTATTTTCTCACCTTAAATATTTAATATGTCTTTCAACTGTGAATAAAATGTGGGTTTATGAGATTTACGAATCATTAAATTCTGTATTCTTTACATTTTACACAGAATCTCAACTTTTTTGGAATTGGGTTTGTACAACCTTGCAGAGCTGTGCGAGGATATACAGTCTCTTAGTCCCCCAGCTTGTATTTGTATTATCTAGAAAAGCACCTGTTTTGCCTCTACTATACCAGATCTGAGAACAAAAAGCAGGACAAGGTGGAATATTTTATATTGGCAGTGAGTTATGCTACAGTGAAGTGTGTTATTGATGTGAGGAATTGTTTGGTTTGTGCTCAAAGACAGACATAACATGACATTCACTCTGACCCCCTTGCTGTCAGGATAATCTGCCCTGTCAGCTTTCATAAAGAACCAAAGGACACTAAAAGGAGTCCTTTGACTGAAACTAAGCCTCTTACTTGAATTTTAAGTCTTTGCTCTTTTTTATGTGCCCTTCTTCTCCTTTTCCCTGTCTCTGTGCTCAGTGTCTCTGTCTGTCTACTTATCTGTTAATCTGAGCCCCAGCCTCTCACACTCAAACCTGTCTGAAGCCTCTTGAAGAAGGTAGCAAATGTGTTGTAAATGCTTCACTTTCCAGAGGTTAGTTAAATGTCTGCAACCATCTGTGTACAGAAACAATGTTTTGCCTCCACTCCAAGCTCCTCTGGTCTGGAACACATCACTCATTATATGGAATTCACACCCTCTCTGTCACAGGTACTTGTGTTGGAGTTGGAGTTTCTCATTAACCTCGTGCAACTTGTGCGTTTGTCATGACAGTTCTTACACCACAAACACATGACACCGACTTTTCAGTTCTTAGTGCATTGCAGACAGCGGGTGTGAGATTATGCTGTCCAGTGGATGAAGTGTGTCCAATCCCCCGCTTGGAAAAAAGATCAGGAAAGAGCGAGTGTGTGGATGTGTGTGTTTGTGGTCTAGTTTTGTTTTGCTTGCGAGTGTCATTTTGAGCTCTGGACTTTTTGAGGAAGTGGAGTCTTTTTTGCTGGTCCTCGCTTCACCCGGCTGAGTTGGTAGTTGAGGATTAGGATTTGGGATTAATTTTAAAATGAGGTTTTGTGCAGGGAGAGGGTAGGCAAGGCAAAGAAAGAACAAACTCAAAGAAATGTCACATTTAACAACACCTGCTCGTGAAGATAATTAAAAATAAGAAGGACTTGAATAATCCCTGAAACAATTTTGCTATAGTTGCAAAGACTGTGGCAGATATGGACAGCTTTATGGTAGAAAATGCATACCGCTGCAATAAATATATTAGTAAAACATGTAAGTTTAACAAAAGGGGTGCCCTCCTCTTATGTCCTTTCATAGTATTTGATCACTTGTTTAATATGCTCTTGCAGCACTATGTAACCTGAGGTTGGGTCCAATTCTGTCCTCAGGGGACTGAGTCAGCCAATTCGTAGTCTTTTGTTGCTATCCATCATATTTTTGCCCAAAAGACTACAACAAAAAAACGTGTCCACCACAGGCTCAATATGGTGTCACATACATTGGAGGATGGGAGGCTCTCTAATGGAAAGAGATGTACTAAGATAACTTGGAATCCACTTTGTTTTGCTGATAAATTGCAGATGGTTCAGCTTACAGCAGTCCACACAAACTTCTCCTGATCAGGGAAGGCTGAATGACTTTAAAAGCACTGGAGAAACCAAAGAGCCAAACAGACGAACTCTGAAGAGCCCAAAGTTTGCCACAAAAAACACATCCCCCATACTATTACACCACCACCACGAGTTTGATCCACTGATACGAAGAAGGTTAGAGCCATGCTTTCGTGTTGTTTCCACCAAATTCTGACCCAAACATCTGAATGTTGCATCAGACCAGGCGAGATTCTTTCAGTCTTCTGTTGACAATTATGGTAGCCTGTGTGAACTGTCACCTCAGTTTTCTGTTCTGAGCTGACAAGCATGGCATCCAGTGTGGTCTTCTGCTGTGGTGGCCCATCTGCATCAAAGTTCAATATTTTGTATTGATAGATGCTCTTCTGCATACTTTGGTCGTAACAAGTTGTTATTTGACTTACTGTTAACTTCCTATCAGCTCAAAGCAGTCTGGCCACACAAACAAAGCATTTTTAACCAAGAGAACTGTCACTCACTAGGTTTTTTTTTCCTCATGTTTTGACCTTTTTCTATAAATCCCAACAGATCAGAGGTGACATAATTCCAACCATGTAACATTCAAAGTTACACATATCAATTTCATCCATATTCAGATTCTCAGTTTCAACTTCCACAGGTTCTCTTGACCATGTCTACATGTCTAAATGCATTGAGTTTCTGCCATGTGAGTCCTGATAAGATATTTGCAGTGGTGGAAAAACCTCTGGCAGAACTAGACTCAGCGATGTGCAGTCATCTGCTGCACCAGCTGGGGGCTGTGGGGACAGAGAAAAGAAGAAGGGGGAAAAGGGAAAAACAAAAAGAGGGGATAGGGACAAGGACAAAACAAGGACATGACAAAACACAGGCTAACAGCGAAAGAAGACAAAAAATGTAATGTCATACTGCACTGGAAAAGAGGTGAGTGGAGAAGAAGTGCTCAGTGTATCACCCTACAGCAGCATAACTAATGGATACTTCAGGGTCACCTGATCCAGCCTTAACTATAAGCTTTATCAAAAGTAAAGTTTTATGTCGATATATAAAAGTATAAAAGTCTCCCAAATCCAAACTGGGATCTGGTTTCGCAGACAGCAGAGTCTGAAACCTGAAAGATCTGCCTCCCATTCTACTTTTAGTAAGTCTTGGAAAGACAAGTCAGTCTGCAGTCTGAGAATGAAGTGATCTGTTAGGACAACATGATACTAAGAGCTCTTTAAAATCAGATGGGGACGGATTATTAAAGATTTTGCATGTGAAGAAAAGGATTTTAAATTCAGCTCTAGATTTAACAGGGAGCCAACTATAAGAAGTTAATATAGTGTAACTTTCTCATCTCTGTCAGTGCTCACACTGCAGTGTTTTGGATTAATTGGAAGCGTTTTGGAGAACTTAGAGAACATCCTGATAATAATGAATTGCAAGTTCAACCCAGAAGTAATGAATGCATATACTAGTTTTTCAGCATCACTCTGAGAGAGGATATTTTTAATTTGAGAGATATTGTGCAGATGAATGAAAGCAGTCCTACATTTTTGTTGAATGTGTTCATAGAAGCGCTAATCCTGTTGAAAAAATACTCCAGGATTTCTCAGTGTTACCGGGGGCCAAGGTAATGGAGTAAGTAGTAGTAAGTAACCTCAGTTTTGTCTGAATTTAAGAGAAGAAAATTCTGGGACATTCAGACCTTTATGTATGTTTACATAAAGGTCTGAATGTCCTTTAAGTTGAACTACAGGCGTGTTTAAGATATGCCTGTAGTTCAACTAATTGATTTGTCATCTGGCTTAATGGATAAATATAGCAGGTTATCATCTACAAAGCAATAAAATATATGCAGTGTTTTCTAATAATAACAATATAGATAAATATTATACTAGCAGCATGTATAATTTAAATAGAACTTGTCCCACCACCGGACCCTGTGGAACTCTATTGTTAAAGCTACAAACACACTGGAAGCGATTTGAAGATTTGCTGACTTGAGGCCATAGAAAGAAATATTTAATGACACAACTGCTGACAACATGAACTTTTCTCAGTTTCAAGGCAAACTACTGAACCGACTACCAAGAGTGGAAATACAGTTGACTAACATTTGACATGGCAGTAAATATATCAGTGGCAAATGAACATAGGCAACCAGAACCTGGACTATTCACAAGCGACCAGCCGTCAGCTTCAAAGTGCTATGCGGCAAATTGTTTCCAGTGTAGACACACCTGTAATTTCATTCGTGAGGAAGACTCCCCAGTTACATGAATAAATTGGAATCTATCAGATAGATGCAGTTCAAACCACTGCAGCACACTTCCTTTAATTCCGAGGATGCTGTAATCCTGTTAGATCTCAGTGATAAATGCACTGAGCTCTAACAGGTCAAGCCTAGCCTGCCAAACATCACGCTGAAAACAAAAACAAAAACCAATCTGTTCAGCTGAGACAGTCTGCTACACAAATGCTTGACTCTGTCCAGATCAGGATGCTCAGTAGTCAAAATCTAATTGCCTGATTTTGACAGTTTAATAAAAAACACAAGAATTTAAAACAAGTGTTTTGTTTTTTTGTGGCACAGCCAACAAGCCTGTACTCTGTTTATATCAATGACTCATGATAGTCCAAGCAGCAGACTGTGTTTGCTCTGCACCGGCTGCAGTTTAATACACATGTTCAGCATGTGACAGCATTTAGCATTCATCATAATTTAAATACAAATGTTAAAGAGTCTTAACAGTCCAGTGCACATCGATAGTGACATATGAGCATTTAGTGTACCCACAGGTTGTTAGTCACTTCTCATCAAAAAGGAAAAAAAATCTTCTGCCTCCATGTTTTTAATGACTGACCTGAGGTCACTGATTTCCCAAGAGAAAACACAAACATTTCTCTTATTCTTCTAAAAGTCTGATTTCAACATTAAATGACAACATATAGGCATAATAGCAGCCTCACCAAAGTGCTCTCTGACTACTAGTTGTCAAATATTGCTCCTAATATGTATTTAATAGTGACCAGCATATAGATCAGAGTCCTGGTCCAGTGGCAGTCTCTCTGCAGGTGTGGAAATGCCGATGTGGCACTTGCAGAAATGAGAGCCCATGATCATCTATCTTCAGGGGTTAAAGCTCTCATTTGAAAACATAGAGTTACACATTGGAGGGATTGGAGGGATACACTTTAGATTTCTATATTTGAGCTGAATACTGAAAGGCCAAATAAGTGAAGCACTTGAGGTTTTTGAGAGACTAAGAAAAGATTTCTTTTTTCTTTTGTTAAATCATAACAGCATACGACGGCCTGTTTACAGTAACTCACTGATCAAAAGAATTCGAATTTTCATAGCTTTAATCATTAAGATGAACAAACCTCACATTAAAATGTTGGATTTAGGTGAGGGTATGGATAGAAGGGGATCAAAGGGATTTTCTTTGTTTTGAAGTAAGCCCTTTGGGTTTTTAATTTCACCTGCACACATTTTATGTTTGCCCTCAGTGTATTTTTGCCACTGTAATTCTTAATTGTGTTATTCTTCGAACTGTATGCAATAAAGTGAACCAAACTAGTTAACCTTAACAGACATCCTCTTCAGCAGATGTGATAAAAATCCACCCAGATGAAACCTGACAAAGTTCAGCAGCACTTTAAGGCAAATCTCCACCTCACTTTCAGCCTTTTGTTTAAGATGGCACTCTTGCAAATATAAGTACATTTCAAGGACCTTCCGGGGCAAGCAGTGCATGAAGCCGCAGACATTTTTCAGAGTGACTATCTCATTTCACAGCCAGTTTGTGGTGTGTCTCTTTGCCTCCTGGCTGTTGGAGGCTGGAGGAGATGTGGCACAGACACGGAGAGCAGGTCAGAAGGTGCAGACACCATCATCGATCCTTCCCAACTGCATCTCCGGGAGCTCTTGAATGGGACATCTGAGAGGAGAGTGCGTTCGTGCGTTCGTGCATGCGTGCGTATGTGTGTGTGAACCTAAAGCACGTGTGCCTGTGTCTGAGTGTTGGTAGCATGGGGAGTATGTGGGTGCAGCCTCACTTGCAGAGTCTCAAAATAGAGTGAAATTCCTGCTGGGCCTTTAGAACAAATATTTATTTGGAGGAATGTGACACTCAGACACTCAGTAGCCCAGCACTGATTTTCATGAAAGTAAAGGCTTTATTTTAACATTATAACAACGCTGAAGGAAAAATAAACCGTCCACTTATCACAGGACTTTGCAGGTTTTCACACCAAGTGACACAATTTTTTATGTGCATATCTAAATTGGGAAATCCCAAGCTTGAACTCATTAAGGTTATGATCCTGGTCTTTTAGCACCATATCTGGCACAATAGAAACCCATTTACTGCTAGCTCATTAGGACAAACCCAAACAGCTAGTGCTAAAACAGTGAAACTCATCTGCATTCCAAATGTGCAAAACAAATGGGAGTATGAAATGAACACCGGCTCAAGGCATTAGTCCCCATGCTTGACTAGGCTAAATTAACGAAGTGTTTTGTGTAAACACACATGTACAGATAGCATGGCCTGCATACACATTTGAATTTTTCCTGCAGATTAAAAAGAAAAACACAGAAATACTTTTTTACAGCCTTGAATACTCACAATCAATACCAAAAGTGGTGGAGTGTAAAAGTTTGAGTAAATAAAGGTGGATACAATTCAAAGGGGATTTTCTTTTTCTTCTCCAGCTCTGTTAACAGCTACAGGCTTTGTGTGGAAGGTACTGTATCTGCATCTCACATCGCAATACTGACAGCTGCTATTGTTAAGATTTCATATCTTGCGAGTGCTCATGTTTTTCATTATTTAGTCCACTGGCCAAAAGGTAATGGGAGCAATGGATTTGAGAGACGTGATGTTGAATATCAAGAATATATTAAAAAAAAAAAAAAGTTTAATAGAAGTAGATTTTCTCTGCTACTTCAGGTACAGATTTCTGGTTCTGGTACTGTGCTCGAGTTTTACCAGTCACTTTTTCCCTTTTATCCTGGACCCCCTTTGTCTTCAGAACAGCCTTAATTCTTCATGGCATAGATTCAATAAGGTGCTGGAAACATATTTTAGAGATTTTGGTTCATGTTGACATGATAGCATCATGAAGTTGCTGCTGATTTCTTGGCTGCACATCCCAAAAGCACACTATTGGATTGAGATCTGGTTATTGGTTATAGGCTACATATGCTCTCTTGCTTTCTCTCTCTCCTGTGTTCGCTCAGCCTGGGCAAAACTCATCGCAGCCTCCCGCCTTTGGCCCACGCACCTGTCTGTAATCACACACCTGTGGCTCACCATCCTGCTTTCTCTGGCTGCTTCTTAGGATGGTGCTTCTCGTTGTTGGACCATTGTACAACGCACGTTAGTGATTATCTCTTATCTGTGTGTAAATAGTTTTCCTGGATCCGTCCCTTGAACCTCCTTTGGATACCTGAGCACGAGTGTTTCGCTGAGAGATGTGGCGTGTTGGCATGGAGCGAATTGGAGACCGGAGTGACTGATTGCACGGAATGAATGAACTGTGGATCTACGAGCGAGTGTGGAGTGTTTCCCTTTTCTGCCCCATGGATCCCTGAAGCCCCTGTCCATTCCCCTCACTGCCCCAGGGCAGCTGTGGCTACAACTGTAGCTTGCCTCCACCAGTGTGTGAATGTGTGTGTGAATGGGTGGATGACTGGGTATGTAAAGCGCTTTGGGGTCCTTAGGCGGGGCTAGTAAAAGCGCTATACAAATACAGGCCATTTACCATTTACCATTTACTCCCATGTATATAGTTCACCGATGTTGTAAATAAAGAATGTTTGCTTCAAGTTCGGAGTCTGCGCTTGAGTCCATTCAGTCAACCCTGACAATTGTGAAGGCCGTTTGAGTACATTGAACTTACTGTCAAGTTCAAGAAACCAGTTGGAGATCACTTGAGCTTCGTGATGTGGCACGTTATCTTGTGTGAATTGTAGTTTCCTGTTCCTCAGTGATGGGAGCAGTACCCAGTGTGGTCTTCTGTTGCCGTACCCCTCTGGTTCGAGGTTTACATTATTATACATTCACAGATGCTCTTCTGTATAACTTGGTTATGACAAGTTGTTTTTGAGTTACTGTTGACATCCTATCAACTGAAAGTAGTCGTCTGACCTCTGACATCAACAAGGTATTTTCACCCAACTTTTTTGGAGCATTCTCTGTAAGCCCCAGAGATGGTTGTGTTTCTGAAATAGCCAGGCTGGTTCATCTGGGACCAACAGCCATGCCACAATCAAAGTTACATAAATAACTTTTCTTACTCATTCTGATGTTACTGCTTTGTGTTTAGCTAATCTGAAAGAGGTTAGTAAGAGTGATTTCCCCCCAAGCCTGTGTATTAAAAAAAAGAAGAAGTGTTTTCCTACCTTAACAATCATCTCATAGCCCACCATCATTCTTTTAAGAGTTGGCGGTCCTTTGGAGACATAACGTTGTTTTTATAAGGCCGTTTATACTTTACTTTGTGATACATCCGTATTTAATTTTGCTATTTTAAGCACCTTGTCCTCATAATGCACTAATGTACTCAAGCAGTACTTCATAACTATGTAAAGTGTTTGTTTTAAAACATCCACTTACATAGGACTACACTGTAAAATCTAATTAGTTCCCAGAACTCAAAAAAATTATGGAAACTCGTTGCCTCAAAAAAATTGAGTAAAGCTTAGCTAAAAATGACTAAGTTAGGACAACTTATTTACTTTGAGTACTCTGTACAAGCTCATTTGTTCCCAGAACTCAAAAAAATTGGATCAAGTTTACGTAAGATGACCAAGTTAGGGCAACTTACTCATTTTGAGTACACTGTACAGCCTTGTTAGTTCCCAGAACTCAAAAAAATTATGGAAACTCGTTGCCTCAAAAAAACTAAGTAAAGCTTACTTAAGATGACTGTTAGGACAACTAATGTATAAGTTGTCCTAACAGTCATCTTAAGTAAGCTTTACTTAGTTTTTTTTTTGAGGCAACGAAGCCCATACTTTTTACTACTTAATACTGCAAGTCTGCAGTATTAACAATAACTTGATATTTCTGACTGTACAACACTAATTGTTTACCTACTGACAAACATGTTAAGTTCAACTAAATGAAAAACAATTTGTGGTACCATCAATATTTTTAAAAATAATTAACAACAATTTTTGTAATGATGTTAAAATCAGCCCAACTTTTATTTTCAAACACAACAAAGTATAACAGCCAACATACTGGACACTGTTCTGCTGAACAACAAACAATTATATTGCCATCACTGTTATAATCTTACAATGAAACAAAGTCTCAGATTTAATTATTCTGAAAATAAGTTTAGGTCTACCACAAGTTTGTTTTGTACTTACATTACTTATATAATCAAAATAAAATATTTGTTGTTCTGTCACAAGTGCAGTCTCTAATTTAAACAACACATTTGTTTTCCATTCCAACACATGAGCTGGAATGTTGTATTATTTTAAGGATGCTTGTTTTCAGTCCAGGCATTACTGCCTGAATGACTGTCATGGATCGAGGTGATCCAAATGTAAGTGCAGAAGAAAGTCTTTAACTTCCCTTAAGTACAGTGGCAGTGGATGTGGGTTGGAGATGCAATGAGCTTGAACCTGCAGGCGACCATCTTCACTGACCACACCATCTGTGACGGAGGACTCATCTCTCCTGTTGTCCTGCAAGCAAACAATCATATTTTTTGGAACATGAACTTAATTGCTTTCTTAAAACATTTTTTTCTGCATTTGGTATAAAACAGACTCCAATTTAGACGATCTCAGGCTCCCTCCCCACCGGAGAGGTGACATTCAATGTCCCAAATTGTCAGTCTGGATAACCCTGACCACCACCCAACACACAATAATGTCATGAAAGCATCATTTTAAAAAAGGGCTATGCAAACATGGCCTCCCCTCTGTCAGTGCGCCCCAGGGTGGCTGTGGCTACAACGTAGCTTGCCATCACCAGTGTGTGAATGTGTGTATGAATGGATATGTAAAGCGCTTTGGGGTCCTTAGGGACCAGAAAAGCGCTATATAAATACAGGCCATTTACCAATAACTTTCATTCTAATGATGTGCAAAATGATTTTGGGCACAAAACAGATTTTGCTGTTAGAAAACTTGCAGACTTCACTATATACAGTGTAGACCCTCTAAACTAAGTTTGGGGGATGTGATCTTTCAAGAAATGCAGACCAAACTGTTGTTGTTTGTTTACTTACACAGCATGTCTTGTAGAATTAACTGTGGTCACCAGCAACAGCATAGTGCAGTCATATCTCAAGTCTAATAACAGAAGACAGGAAAAGATCAGTAAAGAAACAACTTCCCAAACCAAAGCACAAATAAAACAAGTAAAACAGGCTGATCTAAAGTATGATTAAAGTTCAGCCTGATTAATATAAATGTCACTGACAGTTGCTAATATATTGGAAAACCAAAATACTTACCACTGAGTTGATGTCTTTCTGTCCAACAGCAGGAGTGCTGGTCCCGAGCCTCAAAGACAGTAAGAAGCCAGCAGAGGAGAAAAAAACAGAACATTTTTCAGAAACTGATTTGATCCTTAATGGCTGTGCAATCATTGTAACATAGAGTTTGCTTATGTTGTTAAATAAAGGCTAGATTTGACATTAATAGATGCCACACATTTCTAAAGCTGCCACAAAGCATGAAAAAAAAAAAAAAAAAAAAAAAATAGACGTCTCCGAAAACGTCGGAGCATTTTTGCAAATATGTGATGTCTTGATAAATCGAGCAGATATTTGAAATTTACACAGCTACATTCTCGCCTGAAAATATCTTAAAAGTTTATTTTGTGACCCAGAAAAGTAATTTGTAAGTTTTTAGCCAGCCTCCTCCGCCATTGCCGCGCTTACAAGTACTCACAGGCTCCGACAACCGTGGCGACAAATGCGATCCTCCTTTTCCCCAGACTACCCTTTCTGGGTCACAAAATAACCTTTAAGATATTTTCAGGCGACAATGTAGCTGTGTAATGCTCAAATACCTACTTAATTTATCAAAATATCACATATTTGCAAAAGTGCTTCCACGTTTTCGGAGAGCTCTGTTATCCACCCCCACACCCACCCCACCCCTAACGGCTGCACCTCCCAAGAATTTTGTCTGGGCTCTTATCTCACTTATTTATTTCAAACAATCAACAGAAAATTTCACCACATAGTTTTATGTAAGGTTTTTAAGGCTGTGGTGTTAATTTTTAAGTAAGACGAGCCCAGCGGCAGCAGCAACGCTAGGCTAACACTAACTAGCTAGCAAGATTTTAAACCTGGTGCTAAACTAAGAGAAGTCACAAAATCAGTTTGAATAAGAGTAAACATTTACTCACAAAGTCAGTGTATCAGGTAAAAATCCACAGCAATGACAACAATAATATCTTGAGCTGACGCTTCTCCAGGTTTGCTCAACATATTCCATAAAAAATGCACCGTGAACATGCGGACTGATCCGGGAGGGAGGAGGACGGTAGTGACGCGGCATTTTCAAAACACATCTTTCATCCTTCCGCCCTGAGAAGCAAAACTTCCAGCTTACTTAGTTTTTCTAAGTTAAGACAACTCAAATAAATGGAGTTTATCAGCGTTTTTGCATAAAAAGTACTGGTAACTTATTTAAATTGAGTTCTAATAACAAATTGATAAAAATTGAGTTCAGCCTATTTAATATTTTTAATTAAACACAATATTACATTTTACAGTGTATGAAGTAGGCAGAATGTATCTTTCAAACTTTACTTATCATTTCTATCCCCCCTCTTGGCTGTCTTTGGGTGTTGTGATCTCGGGGACCCTTTCCTCTCTCTCTGGATAAATCTTTTACAGCTACTTAGGTTTTTCCACTGCCACCATTTCAACTTAAGTATAGCAGCTGCGATAAAACAAACATGCTCTGCTTCACAATGAAGCCTTCATTTCCTTCAGTTTAGTAACTGGTGGCAGATAAATGTAGAAATTTGAAGTTAAACTTGTGGAAAAACAATTAATAGTAAATGACAGTGGTTTCATTTTTTCTTAGCTTTTAGGACAATATGTACGGTGGCCCCTAGAGACAAAGCACATGCAAACTCCAAAGCACGTACAAACTCCAAAAAGCACGTAAAAACTCCAAAACACGTGGAAACTCCAAAACACAACGGAAGTGCTCCAGGACGCTAGGGGCAGTGTTGAGCTCGATTTGCAAAATAAAGTGCAAGTTTGTTGCAAACACATGGAGTTGGATACCGGCGGAAAACACCTGCAAGGATAGAACAACCACGCTTTATAAGAAAGGTAATGTGCAAACTGTTGTTTGTTTGATTTGTTTTTAATTACTATGAACGTTTGCTTTATGGTGGAGTCAAATCTGACGTTAGCTAACAGTCAGTGTGCTTTGCTCAGAGAGAAGCTCAACAGTGCCCCTAGCGTCCTGGAGCACTTCCGTTGTGTTTTTGAGTTTGTACATGCTTCGCAGTTTGTACGTGCTTTTTGGAGTTTGTACGTGTTTTGGAGTTTGCGCGTACTTTGTCTCTAGGGGACACCGTAAATATGTCATCGACATATATTTAATAATAATTACAATTTTGTATTGGTACCTTTACTTCAATAAATGCTCTGACTTTTCTACCACCAATGCTCTGTGATAAATATGTAACTTCTGGTGGAAGGCGGTGAATTGCCTGCATCTGCATAGAGACACGTGTCATGACTTGCCATCACTGGGTCCCATTTTCTTTTGAGTTTATGCGACATTATCACAGTTTGACAAACATTCACATTACACACAGAGAGCGCAAAGGTTTTAAGTGTCTTAATAAATGCAGCAGACAAATAAATCCTTTCACTAGTAAGCACTCGATGCAAGGACACTGCGCACATTCCTGCTTCCTCGAATTTTGTGATTGCAGGTAGTTGTCAGAGCAAAAACAAAGAGTCGGAAAGATTATCAGGTCTCACTGATTCTGTGAGGTTCAGATTTGCCTGGTTTCTTGCATACAGTAATTCCAATTAAGAGAAGAAAATTTAGTACAAACTAAATGGGTAATGACTGAAAAACGTGCCCTTTGGCCCATCAAAGAAATATAATTCTGGCCTTGTCCACGAGCCTTTTAACTAATTAAACAGCAACAAATGTTACTCACACATTAATTATGTCTTTTGAAAATTGAATAGAAAGGTATACAGAATGAATTCTCAGTGTAAAAAAATTATTCATGGCTTGCCTGAAGGCTAAAAAGCTCTTTTTACTTTGAACAAGTTTTTTTTTTTTCTTTTTTGTGCCTTGAATGAATGTTTATTTGCCAGGCAAATAGACATCTAGCCTGTCCTTTACAATTCATTATGAAACAATAGCCTGCGGGGATAAGAAATAAATAGCTCCAAATAATTCATTTAAACTAAAAGAAAATCCCATCTCTGTTCTGGTTCACTGCTGGCAGCAAAGGCAGAGATAACAACCTGATGGCAGTGATTATAAACCATGTGCAGTAAAAGACAAGACAAAGGCTCAGTGTTAGCACAGACCAGAAAAATAATGCCAAATCTTCTCCTCAGATCAATGTCAAACAATTTTTATGACATTTTTATGAATAAAATAAACTTGACCATTAGAGCCCTTCACAAAATAGTGCACCATGCTTTTTAATATACCCTTTTGTTGCCTTATCAATAGGATGCAAAGTGCATTTTATTTAAAAGTGACTGTTAGGATAAAGAATACTAAAGCATACAATTATGTTTGAGTCTTGCAATTTGCATTTGTTATGTATAAACAAATCATAAATGCAGCTACCGTACAATTATAATGACTGCAGAAGTCAGCTCTTTATGTGACTTGTGCTCTGTGGGAAGGGAAGAGCCCGCTTTTACTGTGATTGATGTCAAAATTTCCCTATAATTAATGTATTGTGATTTTATAGCTTCAGTTGCTTGGTTGGTAGCACCATATGTTCAGCACTGAAATCTCACGATGACTTTATGCCTCTGAGTGCGCAATAACGCGGAATGATTATTATGGTGGTAATGGCTGAAGTGCTTTGGAAATATATAGTACAGCCCCCCTGTGTCACCGGTTTGCTTCGTGGGTTTGTCAGAGTCAGACCATCACTAGAAAATGTATCTTAATGATGTGCTGTTCTTTTTGAATGATCACTCGGAGGTCACAAAGTCACTGAAGATGAATTTCAAAAATCCACAACCGCGTCGAAGTTTTAAAGGTCACTGCTATGTGGTGAGACTAGTCAATCCAATGTCTATAGGGACGGCTAACGAAAGCTTTCATATTAGTTCCTGATAAATAACTAGACAAACAGTGCTGCTATTGGTATTTATGCAACATTAATTCATTTCAACATTTTAACAGGCTGCTAATGATGACAAAGCGGCGTTATTATGTTTGAGTAACTGTGTGTTTACATTCTCAGAGCTCCAGTCATGGCTACTGGGCAAAATGTTTAAAAGTGTGGGATTGTTTCACTACATTGAATTTAAAATGCAGCTAAATGCAGTTTGATAATGTGGCTGCTTAAACGGGGCGACATTAACAACTTCAGGAAACACTTACGTTAGTCTTGAAAAGTTGAAAGAGTGTAGCAAACCTAACCAGTGTAGCCACCAGTGCTAATAATGTGAGCCTCTTGACCTCAAGCCAAAGCACCAGTGATTATTTTTTAAAATACAGGTTTGTACTTTTTCACTAAAGACACAGTATCAGTTTAAATACTTCAAAAACACAGTGTATGGATTGTATTGTGCATTGGGTACAGTGACGTGAAGCTGATGTATGTACTGTATGCTGAAAAGGTAATAGCTAGCATAGCAATATCCACTAACTACAACCTCAGGTTGCGAGGGGAAAATTCCCTAATCAGGTTGCTAGAAACTACTGTTATAAAAAGGGTGAACTAAAAAACGCTGAAACTTTCGAAAGGTGCATCTTTTACTTTGAAGAACAGCCTCTGCTTCGCATCACACTCATATTTTTCACAGTTTCACAACCTCTTAGTGAGAAGTTCCATACAAACTACTGTATAAGCAACCGCAGCAGTTGGCGACTAACCAAAACAACCACAGGGACGTTTTCAGTACAGTACTGTGCACTGTACCTCACTGCAACCAATTTCACCTAGCGACAGCAAACAACCTCCTGCAATTATCTACCAATAAGCTTAAAGATTTAGGTGCTGTAAATTTATAAAAGATTAAGAGACTGTTAGCGGGACATAACCATAGTCATAGTCTGTTGTTTGTATATTCTGTTATTTTAATGCTGTTATACTGTTAATGCTGTTACAACATTAGAGAATAAAAGTTTTATTTGTATTTTTGCAGTGGAGTTGAAGTTAAAATTGGATAAATACATTTAATTCGATACATTCCATTCAACAGCTCTAGGGAACAGTAACTGTTCAAACAAATTCTCACATATTTACTGTTGAAATGCATGTATATAATAATGTAAACACATAGACAATTGTATATGGTATGTAAATATTATAAGTCAATGCATCTATAGATTAATAATTATCAAAGATTGACGGTCTGTCTCCTAATTTAAATTTGCCTGTAAGCACTACCAGAACTATCTGAAGTCTTTGTGTAACATGTTACAACCTGAATTTTGAACCTCCGCTGACACAACTCTGACTTACTCAAGGGTTCTTGTACTACTGTGCAAAATTCTTGAGCCACCTCTTATTTCTTTATAATTTCCTTCAAAGGAGCCAGTCTTTCTTGTATTTTTAAGTCCTCTTCAGTTATATTTTAGTTCTCCAGGCTGTCTCAGGGTCTTTCACAGTTTTTTCTTTGGACATTGACTGCTTGCTTTTTTTCAGTCATTTTTAGAGGAATATTTTTTAATAATTAATGTTTGTTAAGCCATGTAACACTGACCTACTGATAATTCACCTAACTCAAGAGATGAACCAGTGTTGTGTCTACACATAACAAACAACCTAACAAAGAACCAACTTTAAACTGTATTGTTCAGTACTTTGTTACTAGCAGCCTGTCACAAAAACACATAATTTATTCCAATTTCTGAATCTATGAAACATGCCAAAGATAACACAGTTTGACAGGCGTAACATAGTATTTTGCACCATCAAGGTGATTCCCAAAGAGCTTTTAGGTGAAAACTTGTGAAGCATGTTTTGTCTGTCCATAAAAAAAAGTATCTGTTCAAAGTGTTGTCAGCGTGTACAGAGGTGGTGACTAGCTGTGAGTCTGTCATGGTTTGCTGCTGCATTTCAACCAGTAATGTTGGTAGTCTTGTAAACATTATGTAAAAATTGTTGGAACTATGAACCCAGAAATCTATGATCAGATTTTACGCATTATCTGAAAAGTATCTCATTGGCAATGGCTTAATTTTTCCTGCATGACAATGATCCCAAACCCACTGCCAATGCAGTAAAAACATACATGGATAGAAAAACACACATTAGAACACTATCAGTCACGGATTGGCCTTCGCATAACCTGAACCTCAACGTGATTGAAGCAGTGTGAGATCATCGTTGCAGAGAACAGAACAAAAGGCAGGCAACATCCAAAGAAGAGCTGTAAATGTCTTTTAAGAAGCCTCGTGAACTATTCCTGAAATTAAAAGAAAGCTGCCTAAGAGAGTTCAGGCTGTGCTGAAGAATAAATGTGGTCATACAAAATACTGGCTTGTTAGAATTGTACAGACTCTGTTTTTTTCCTTTTATGCTCTGTTTCCATGTATGCTTGCACATTTCAGCAAATTGTTGCACCTATATTCCATGTTCCTACAAAATATAATATGACTTTTGCAGAGCATAACTGGTCTGTGTGATTGGGGCCTTAGTTAACACAAAGTTTGAACTTTGTGTTGACTCTCCTGATAACTAGAGAAAACCTATTTTATATTGTTTCTTTGTTTTGTTTTTTAAACTCTAGGGAGGCTTGATCCTAGAAACACAGTGGCAAAAACACTTATACCTGCTGGATATAAAACGGAGATGAAAAAACAAGAGTGTTAACAGTGAGATTATTCACAAGTATCAATAAGCAGTCTCAGTATTAATTTCAGTATCGGTAGAATCCTCGTATCTCAAAACAAGTGCCAGCTTTTAGTCTCATCATCATATCACCTTTTAAAATGATACAGCGACCTTTTTAATGGCTTTAGTAGAGATTAGAATTCATTTGGAGCAACATTTGTGTCCAACTGATGAATTTAAGTCCAATTCTCACTCTCTTTTTATCTTTTTCTTCTCTCCTCTCGAGGGAAATATATCTGCCTCTATAACGGCAACATGCAAAAATGGTGCCAGTGAGTAGTGTTCAGTTGTTTTTATAACCTGTTCATTGGAAACAGCTGCCTGCTGTGGCAGATAATGCCATGACAGTGATGTAGGTGAAGCGAAACAGTGAGGTTTCAGGCTGTAAAATTAGACAAACAGTAAAAGGATTATTACAGCTGCGATAAACTGAGAATCCATGTGATGATTCTCTGCAGGCTTGTCTCTGAGGGTCACTGTTCATATATAATTAGTCATGTGATTCATTATTAAAATGAAAATATTGAACGCAAGATTTCTGTTTGTCTGTTTAATCTAAATGTTGCCAGTAGCTGTTGGGTAAATATTCCTCTGAGTAAAATGGATTCCCTGTAAGACTTATAGCTCATTTACTAGTGTCTACATTGTTTGCATTTCCTGGCAATCAGTGTGGAATGCATGGCTTGTGCAAATGTTTTATTTAATGAAGAAGAAATTGATGTGTGAAATGTAAATGTCTAAGATGATATTTGTTTCAGAGATGATTAGGCTTCCAGTTCATACTGTGGCTGTTGTTGATTAAAAGTAAACACACCTGCAGTACAGCGTATTAGAATGATGAATTCATAGCAACAATTTTGGTCTTTGCATTTATGGAGATGGATCATTATGTCAAAAAGAAGCATCGAAAAATGATGGGCAAGGCATTTTTTTAAACATTTCCCACAAATCACATGGTTGATACATTTTATTGTAGCCTGCTTTACAAACCATAACATGATGTTTGATGTATGAGGTGATCTTTTACTATACATTTCATATCTGGCTATGCCTTTGTCAAAATCAAACAACCATTGCATCTTAATTAAGTGCATTTCAAACCATACTGCATCTATAGCTAGGCAATCACACGTAAAAACAACCAAAGAGTCAAAAACAGGAATAACACTTTAGTAAATCCACAGAATGTGATTCGTAGCACATTCAATGCAGACGTCCCACGCTTCAGTCCTGTTTTAAGAATGGAAAATCCACAAAGTGTACAACTGATAGTCAAGGGGAGTTTAAGGCCTACTGTAAGATTGTTTATGCTTGTTTCAGGTTCATGGAATATAATGGTGAACTCTTGCAACATACATATATATGTATGTTACCAGCATGCTGCCTGCTGTAACCCATAATTTTCTTCAGGATACATAAAGGATTTCTGAATCTGATTCTGATATACATAACAAACCAGAAAGGCTCTTGGGAGTGGGCACCTCTGCTAATGATTCAGTAATGCTAAAGTTAGAAACAGAACAAAACGGAAATTTTTTGCTTTCATTGACTGATTGCAAATAGTTGCCTGAACGCACAGCTCACCTGGTGGGAGGCAAACTGTCTCCAAACAATCGAGGTCCAACTCGGACTAAGTGTAATCATTCTGAGACAGAATCATTTTGTCTATTCTATCAACACAGACAGATTGCCAACATGCTGAGTCAACTTATCTACAGTTATCTCTTTTCAGTAGACCAAACTGATTGCCAGCTGGTTGTATTCCTGTTTGAAAGCAAGGCTGTTGAGCAGTGTTGGTCAAGTTACTTGAAAAAAGTAATCAGTTACTAATTACTGATTACTTCCCCCCAAAAGTAATCCCGTTACTTTACTGATTACTTATTTTCAAAAGTAATTAATTACTTAGTTAGTTACTTTTTAAAAACACGATTTACAACCTGAATAGGTGATAAAGCGATAGATCTTTCAGCCCAATTCTACTTTTTCTGCATAATCCATCATACAAAATTTAATCAAATGGAAACGTCTCTTTTTAAAACTTTAAATCTTTTAACTTTATGCATCAAGCAAAAACTTAATTATATGCAACATTCTCTGACTAGAAGAAATTTGTTTAACATTTAAACCTATTTTCTGCACATTCCAGCACATAAAATAAAATATGTTTTTGTGTTTACACTCACTCTTTCAAATAGATGCAAGTAAAACACAGCAGAAAATAAATAAAGTCAAAGACTAGTTGCTCTATTTTCACCTGTAAAGCAGGACTGGGGTAGGCGGAGGTTTGCCCTGGTGCAGGTGCAGCGGTCAGTGGAAGAATCCGCGAGTTTCTCTGTGAATTTCACATTACAGTCGTAGCGCACTCGGTGCTTGCTTGGAAGTTAAGGGGTTTTTTTCGCTGTAAAAATTAGTTTTCTTCCCACGCACAACGGACACTAATGTTTTTGTCACTTTTTATGGAATCAAACTCAAAGTAAGGTCAGTACTTCCACGCTTTAAACGCTGCACGCTCATACTCTCTCCCGCACTCGATATATTATCCTTTGTTGATCTGCAGACAGCTGTTGTCACGAACGTCGCACTCGCTTACGTCACTGTCATGAGACATTCTTGCAAAAAACTCACGGTTTTAGTAACGCAGTAACGCAGCGTTCCTACGGGAAAGTAACGGTAATCTAATTTTTTGCAATGGTAATCCCTTACATTACTCGTTACTTGAAAAAAGTAATCAGATTACAGTAACGCGTTACATCTCTGCTGTTGAGTGCCTGTGTCATTTTGCAGTGAAATTGCTGTCCTGCAGCAACCACACTGTGGAAGAACTGAACTTCTGTTTCATAACTATGAGGGTCTGGCTGGATTCTGAATGTAAGTAGCTAATTTCTGTTTAATGTGAATTTCAGTGAATGTAGATCGCAACAGATTTGTAATTGTTGGCGATTTATTATTAATTGTTGTATTATCAAAAACTATTTGATCTCCACGAAGTTCACTGTAGTTCGTTGTGCACTAAACCACTGTTTAGTGTGATTGTAGCATAAGGCCAGTGCCCTGTGTCAAAAAAAATGATCTGCACCCAAATGGAAATGAGTTTTGTATAATCACATGCTCCATCTTTCAAGTTGCATGAAATCTGGTTTTAGCATAATCCTGCTGACGCACAATGGAAAAATATTTTCACTGACCTCTGCATAGAAAAAGCAGTATATATATTAGAGTCTATTCTGCGATGCCTTCAAAAATGCTCCGAGATCAGACGGCTGCTTTCCTCCACAGTCTGGACTTTTTATTGCTGAGATAACTTGGAAAAGAAATCACTCTTGTTTTTTTCCCCTCACATCTTGAAAGTGCAAGTTTGTTTTTTGGGGGGGGTTTGGAGTTGAGCCATGACATGAATCCCTTGATTTCTCCAGTATTGATTTGATGCAGTAACTAAATGTTAAATTCATGATAAACAGTTGGAGGTCTGAATGATTTTTTTTTTAGCTTAAAAACACAAAGGCAAGCCTCTCTTCCATTGCATCAAACACTATACCAGTTTTGGACTGTACATCATCCCACACCATTGATGTGTCCACTATAATTATTGATAATTGTTGCACGCTGTAGTAAGAAAAGTAATAATATAATTCTTCATTAATATCACAGCAGGAGCTGACGTATTTGCATCTACTTTATATTATTAGCGGCTTATGCGTCCCGTAGCTTTTGCACGGTTCCCTTAATTGTTGTTCTTTTTAAACATTTCTGTGGTGATCTCACTAAATCTTATGTATTTATAAAAGTAAGTAATGTCCTTTTAAGTAATAGCTCACGATAAATGATTGGGAAAGCACTGAAAGTTAACCACACTGGTCACTCTGTATCCTTCACCGTTACTGAAGGACATTATTGTTTGTGTATTGCTACTTTCTCTTTTTTTTCTTTTCTTTCTCCTTTTAAGTTTTGGACACGATCGAGGAACAAACAATGAATTCATCACGATGATGTTCTGTGCTGTTCCACTACACTTTAAGAGCAACAATAAAGAAAACATTTTTGCCATCAGTATTGGAATTATTCATCATAAAATAAATGTACTTTGCTTTGTTCCCTCTTTGGTGAAAAAGAAAAACATCTATGAAAGTTACAAATTAAAGAAACAAATACACAGGATTGCTGCCAAATAGTTACAGTTTACATCTGTCTCTCCAGACTCATTTATTAAATATAATGAAAAGCACAGATTTTAGTAGCTGTGAATAAGTGTGGCCAAATGAACCAAATGTGGTCGCAATCAGGATTTAGAAATTAGTGAGGTCCAGAATTTCTTCTTTTAATGTATTATATTTAAGGTGCAGCACCTGTACTACCTTAGAAAAGGCTGCACATGTGTTCAGACTAGGTACTTGAGTTGCAAAGGCTTTTTTTGTGCAGTTTCCCTCATTTGCACCTGTGCATATATGTAGAAATACAGAAGATGCCTGCTCTGTGTGTAAAGCAATGAAATGAAACATGAAGTAAAAAGACTGACTGCTTATTTGTAGATTGTTTTTTGAGTGCCATTATTTTGTCGTCAGTGGGGATAGTGCTAAATCAGCACAAAGTCTGATTTGGGAGAATGGCAGAAAACCAGCTAAACAGCTATGAATGTGAATGAAAACATTAAAAATAAATGAGGTAATAGTCGAAAGTCAAAATACCAACTTGATCAAGCCGCGCGCACTGACAGTCCAGTCGTAATAAACATTTTTGTTACAGAGCTGCAGAAAGTGCTGCGTCAGAAGACTTTTCTTGGTTCATTGCCCAAGAGTTTCAGAGCGGGCGTTAAAGATGCAAAATGACACGGGGCAGCTGACATTCACTCAAAACTGCTGACCTTCGCCACGCCATGATCTCTGCCTGCCATCACACTTGATTAGTCACGTGATCAACAAGCACTTGGAGTGAGAATGACAGAGATGAGCGGACAGAAAATGATCAGCGCAGGCAAAACAAAGAAAATCCTGGGAGGATGTTGCAGCTAAATGCAGCAGAAGACACACGGCAAGTGTTCAGGTGAGTCTATTAAGTCTCTGTTAACACCATTAACATGTAAATGTGCTTATTGGTAAAAGTGATGTTCGTGCACGGGGAGATAATATAATAATCTGTTAGAAATACACTGCAGTAAACCAATAAAAACTGTGCGCATGTATTGCCCCTTGAAAATAAACAATGGTCAGCGAAAACCAAAATCGTCAATCCTCTCAAGTGCGCCCATTTTTTTTTATGAGCGATATTTTATTCCTGCAGACAGTATTTGTGAAGTCCATCACACATGATGTGGAAGCGCCTAAAAGGTTGGAGATCATTTGAGAATAATCTGTACAGGGAGATTTATGGTGTCACTCCTTTCCTCCCTCCCTCTTGGGTTTGTGTTACTGTTATCCCCTGAGCTGCCACCTTCAGCAATTTTTTCTTGACCAAAGTCTGCCCAAAACCTGCTTTACAGCAGCTTTAACTGAGCCAGTAAATTCACTGCGTTCACTTGGAGACCTCTGAAGCAGCAGACTGAAAAGGAAATGTCTTCTGTGCTATGACTGTATGCACAAACCCACGCACTGACTTACACTCATTTCCCAGAGATCTACAGTACTGTAGCGCCTTAATATTTGCTAAAACCGACCCCTAATCTAATCTTAGCCTAACCTTAAACCGAGTCTTCACCCTAAAATTCACTGATTTAAATTATGGGCTTCACATGCGTGAGCGTGTAAACAGATTTACTGTGTGTCCCAACATCACATTAAGCCCGAGCACACTGAACTGTGTATTATCACAGTGCATTCAGTATATTTTTAGAAAGGTCTTTTTTTTTTCACTTATGAGACCACTCCATTCACTCTGTTCCCTTTCCTGCCTCGTAAAATCATTATGCTTCAGCTGAATAAAGAAATCTCTCACTCTCGCTTCCCCTCTCTGCTCGAGACCTCTGAAATGATTTTCTTTTCACTGCTGTTAAACTTTTGATAGTACTGCAGCAACTTTCGAAATTGCCCTCTTTCTGCAACACAGACATCAAGGCCACAATGTTCTTTCTGTTTTATTGTTGCATGTTTTGCCCGTGCATGCATGGCTTTTCCTACCTTCTCATCCGTGGTAATATCTGGCTTTCTCCTGCCTTGAATTTAAATTTACTTCACTGCACTTTGCCAAATGATACTTGTTAGTAGCACATGGAAAGGTGCATATCAGTAGCTGTTACCTTAGTTCCAAGTGTAAACCAATCACCACATCACTGTGAAGTTTTATTGCAAGTGCAGATTGACTTTAGGATAATTATTGATGTTCTAGGTAAAACATATCTTGTTTAATTTATGATTACAGATTTGACTTTGTAGCAACTAGGACTACTGAAAACAAAAAATGTATAGTTGTTTTCTGCAGGCTTCCTGAAATTCTTTCAACATTTTTTTTCCATTTTCAGTCCAGTTTCATGTTTTCCTTTAAATCATTTAACACTAACCTATGAATCATTCAAGCATAAAAAAGACATTTAACTCAAGGGATGAACCAGAGTTGTGTCTGCACATAACAGACAGCTCAGCAAAGATCCAACTTTAAATTGTATCTTTACATACTGGGCATATCTTCGCATGGTGTGCAGTATGTGCTTAAAAAATCTGAGGGAACCGGACAAGTGGAGGACAAAAGAAAACATGATAGGCCTAAAAATATCTAAAGCAGATGAACAATATCCAAAAGTCATTTCCTTTAGAAATAGAAAACTCCAGCAAAGACCTGAGAGAAACATCTGACCCATCAGTTGATCCGTCTACTGTTCACTGAAGGCTCATCAGAAATGGTCTCAGTGCAAGAGTGGCTGTCAAGAAGCCATTCTTAAGGAAGTGGAAAAAGGGAGAAGGCTGAGGTATGCCAGATTACACAAGAAGTTGACTGAAGATCAGTGACCACAGGTCTGATGGAGTGATGAATCCAAATTTGAAATATTTGGCTCAAATTGCCTTTAACATATATATACATAGAGGAGGTCATGCAAGAGGTACAACAGTGAGCGTCTACAGCTATTTGTGAATTATGGTGGATGCTCTGTCATGGTTTGGGGCTTGTCAAAATTTATGAAAAAATGAATGCAGCAAAGTAAGGTGAGATTTTGATCCACCATGGGTTTATTGACAATGGCTTCATTTTTCAGCACGATAATGATCCCAAACACAGTACCACTGCAGTAAAATCATACCTTACCATCCTCCGAGGACCCTGGAGAACTATTCCTGAAGACTTCTTAAAGAAATTAAACAAATCTGCCTAACAGAGTTCAGGTTGTGTTGAAAAATAAAGGTGGTCATATCAAATATTGACTTTCAAACTAATTGGAACTGTAAACTCTGTTTTTGCCTTATATACTGTACATGTTTGCACATGGGTTTTGGGTTTTTTTTTTTAAAGTCACTGAACTGTAAAATGTAAAGAAATGAGGGGTGACTCAATCCCTCAGTAATGTAAAAATGCATCAGAGCACTCTTATTGTTATTTTTCTTTTCACTTTCTGTGTTAAGCATATCCACTGATGCAGATAAAATGATAAACACATGTGGATATTTTTCCATAATATTACTGTGTGGATGTAAACCATTTTTTATTTTGTTCAGTGAGGGATACGGCATGAAGGATTCGTTTGGTAATTGCTGTCAGATCAAGGAAAGGCAGGGAGGCAAGCAATTAAATATTTTCATTCTGAATTAATATACTTTCACTTTCAATTAATTGGGTAATCTACAAGCTTTTGCTTGTTAGCACAAATTCTCCTCTGCATTTTATTCCCCTCCATCTGTGCATTCAGTCTGAAAAGCACAGAACCCTTAAAGCTTTCGATTCACAAAAATGTGAACTTTCCTCTTTGTGTAAATGCAGAAAAATCCACTCCAGATTCGTAACAAAGCTTCTATGAGAATGCATGTGACTGACATTGACATCTGTCATAGTGTTAACAGCAGCGGCAGCGAGGGTGAAAAGAAAACTAGCGACTTTGTATTAATGTGTTCAAACAATTATAAAGTTGAAATCAACAAGATTTTTTCAGACACATTTGGAAAAAGGAAAAAGAAAAAACTCTGTTTGCTCTCTACAAACACTGCTGTTCTCTGTTGCCAGTGGAAAAGGGTCTGACCAAATATCTTCAGGTTGCAGACTCATATTTCATTAATTCACTCAAAATATTTCAATCTTGGTTAAAAAATATAGTTCTGGGGTTGGGGAATTGACCGAGTTATTGCTGCGCATGTAAATGCCTTTTCTGATTTCTTGCCATCACCCGATTTCTCCATGTGAAGGTGCTCATAAATTCAAGTGGGAGCTCGCACATTTTAGATGTTTTTATTATAAGTTTGTAGTATAAGTTTGTAGTATATGCCCGTATAGTATATAGTAAATGCCCACAAAAAGATTTTCTTGTGCCATAACTATATTTACTGTTTTTAGTATTATAGAGGAAAACAGTATTACTAGATTTTTCTTCCTCCTTCGTCGCTCCCTCACATACATGAATACAAACACATATAACCCAGCACGAAACATTAACATGTAGGCGTGTGAATTTTATTACCATCTGCTACACCACTTCATGGGAATATAAAAAGTGTCAGCGACGCTCATACATATAAACATGTCCTCATCAGGTATTCCTCTGATGGAGGATTATGTGTTAACTTCCCCGGACCCTGAGGTAAATTCCACCTTTGCTGTCTCTGCTCCCAGGTTTCGCCCGTATAATGTTAATTTAGTTGCTGCGTTGACATTAACTCTGGTGCTGCTGTGATTTGTCACGGGGTGGAGAGCCAGAGCTAAACTTCAAATGCCCCGATGCAGCCCTCCCTTATATCGTATCAGTCCACTCACCAAGTTCTCCTTCTTTTGACCCACTTTTCTCAAATAGTTAGTTGATGTGTTTTGAATAATGACTTTCGAGTGATGGATGCAGCTATCAGTCACACACTAACATTCAAGTAGGCCACTGCCCATATAAACCCTTCATTCATCAATTGCCTCGTGTTGCCATTTTTTTGCCAAACAGAAACCGGAAATTGGAATCCAACTCGCATATTTTACTACGGAGGGCTTGCTTTTGGTCAAGTGAGGTGAAGGGCAGGCGTTTTTTCTACGAGAAACCAGTAATCTGTATAGGAGGTGCACTGCTGACTTGATTAGTGCTGAAGGAGCTGTGATGGATGGATGTGGACAAAAAACAAGGTCTCGGGCCATGTTTCCTCAATGACACTCCACGTTGTTACAGCATGTGGACATGCTGACACGGTGGCGGGTAAAGCCACGCATAAATGACAAATGACACTGTGAAGTTGAAGGGCAGAACTCTCATTACTCATTGTGTTAATTTAACAGTTTGACACTGATATCCATCAGTTCCTCGGGCAATGAAATCTGCAGCACGGGCTGCAAAATTGCACTTTAGCAGGTTTTGGCTAGTAAACCAAAGTTAAACGCAAGAGTTCACCGTTTTCGTGCAATTAAATGTAAAATTATTGGTAATATAATGCAGACAGTTTTATGACACAGACATAATAATGTTAGATCGTTTCCAAGCATTCCCTCCAAATCTCATTTGTAGTGTTTTTTAAATATAGGGTTTGACACGTGGAAAGTTTTTGCCAACTAAACTAGTCCTACCACTGTAATTTTATCAAGTCAGAATGCAATTGCGAAATGCATAATTTCTCAGTGTTTGAGCAAATTATGGCAGCATCCCAGATGTTTTATGGCGAACAGATGGCCAGAATGGACAAAGACGCTCTAACGGATCGCCTTCTGTAACGATCAAAGGCCATTTACACCTGCTGAACCGGTGTGCAGCTGATTATTCACTACAAACACCCTATGATGGATGGATCGCAGCAGTAAAAAATCTTTTTGGCTCTCCTTCTTTCATTCTGTCTGAGTCATCTGTGTTAAAAGCAGTAACGTCCCAGCTGCAGCGAACCGTTTGATTTATGATTTATACACTTGTTCTGCCGGTACCAGTGCAGACAAGTTATGGGCCTGTTAAAAGTGTCGCCTGTCAAAGCAGGAATGAAGGCTGAACTTTAACGCCTTCGTGTGCCGAGTCTGGCCGTCTGGCACCGCGCTACGTACCCGCTTCACAGTCAGCATCAAAAGCCCCCTTTAAACAAGCCATGCTTCAGATATTCTGACGGCATCTGAAAGTTTCTCCTTAATGTCTGAATACACTTTACCATAAAAATCACAACAACAATCTTCGCTACTGTGGACCAAGTAATCTTTACATGTCATTTTTCGCAAAGCACTAAGTCTGATTGTGACCCTGTCTTCTGCGTCTTGAATTATTTCACTCACTAAAAAAACACGAGTGTCTCAGTCTTGTATTGCCAAACTATTCCTGCACGCACGACAAAGTGCAACCCTCAAACTATTTCCACATCTAAAGCACCGGAAAATTCCTTCCCCGTGAAGATCAGAGAGAGCGCGAAATACACAGTTTGTGTGGCAGTTACCGCAGGGGCACCCCGAGTGCATAACGCCTTTCATGAATGTTGAGTTTCCCCTCATTCGCATTTTCACATCTATTAAAGAACGAATTATCTGTAAATTTTAACCTTATAGTAAAATGTTGTAATGGACACAGAGTATGACATGTGACATTGCCAAGATATACCAATTATATTTGCACACCTTTATGAGGAGCACTAATTTTAATATCTGAACAAATGTATCCAGACAGGCTCAGTCAGATTATAACAGTAAACAAACTTCACCCCTGGAGTGGTGCTGGAGTGTAAACGAGCATAAGCTAGAGTTTAATAATTCTCTGATCAGTTTACTAAAGCGTGTGCACGGTCAGATTATTATATACAGGAACGCAACTTCTCTAATTATCAATGTAACTTTCAAAATACAGCAGCTATGGTAGGAATATGAGCTGACATGCTTTACTTGCTGTACTGTCAAGTCTTACATATCGCCCATAATATTGTGCCATCACAGTAACTCGTCATGGAAAATGTCTGAAAGAAGCTGTGGGGGAGAATAATGTCAAAGTGACCTATATCATGACGTCGCTGCTTGAACAGATTCACAAAGCTGTGAATGTAAAATGAATGGTTTGATGGATCACGGCATACGTTAAGAGTTGCGGGGTGCAGAGAGCGCAATGCTGAACATTATGAAAGCTTGACAGAAAATTTGCATCTCTCTTTTGTTAAAAAAAATGTCTCCATCTCTGTGCAGACATACGCGATTTCTTTCACAGTACATGCAGTCAACACTTTTAAAGGAATATTTGAGCAGTTTGGGAAATGTGCTCATTAACCTTCTCTTTGACAGATGATGATGACTGATATCACTAAGTGAATATTAATCTTTCTGCTGGAAGCCAGTTTGCTTCTTAGCATAACGACGGGAAAAGCAAGGAAACAGCCAGGCTGGCCTTGTCCAAAGCTAATAAAGAACCCTTCTGCCAGATCAGTGAGGCGAAAGTTTTTAAGATGCCAAGCAGCCACTGAACACTTCTGTGCAAGCAATAGTCCCAGGCATAATCCCCATTTTAAACCACATTCTTACCTGCCAGTAAGCAGAGGATTGTTATTACCTTGTATTACCTTGCACAGACTCCACAGTCTGTCTCCAAGTTTCCAGTATTTGTACTAAGGCCAGCCAACCAGCTGCTGGATGTATTACCACTGCTAGTAGTGCATATTTACTCGGCAAATGCTTCACTAATTTTTAGCAAAAAATGTTTAAAGGTCCTCTGAAGTCATATAGAATCCCTCATTTTGACATAATTAACTTTATCGTGGTACTACTAAGGGGCAGAACTGAAAAATGAAGCCAAAAGTGGCAAAACTGCAGTCGCTCCAGGTAAAACTTGAGGCAGACTGTGTGCCCAAAGAATTTCATGTTAAAATGTCAATTTTTATAGTGTTAAAAGTTCAAACACACTGCTAAAGTGCACAGGTGTTAATTTCATGGTTTTACCTTGTTTCTAGCTCTGCAAATATTTGCTCAATTATTTTAGACTACAATAATTAAAATAGATGCCTTTAAGAAAAATGCCCATGGGGCATGCTGGGAAATATTTTACTGGCGTGTCCTGGACTTTGTCTCTGTCATTTGTGGATGACACGTGGGTTGTTTAATGTGTAACAGTTTAATTTCCACACAGTATCCTATAGCGCTGAGAATGAAAATCAGCACCTCCAAATCTGAGGCAATTGTCCTCAGCCAGCAAAGGGTGGAATGCCCACTGTAGCTCAGGACGAGTTCTTGCCCCAAGCAGAAGAGTTTAAGTATCTCGGGGTCTTGTTCACGAGTGAGGGGAGGGGGGACCAGGAAATCGACAGATGGATTGGTGCTGTGGCTGCAGTGATGCGAACACTGTACCTATCCATTGTGGTAAAGAGAGAACTGAGCATAAAAGCGAAGCTCTCAATTTACCAGTTGATCTACATCCCCACCCTCACCTATGGTCACGAGTTTTTGGTAGTGACTGAAAGAACAAGATCGAAGACAAGAGCAGCAGGAATGAGCTTTCTCCAAAGGGTGGCTGGCCTCTCCCTTAGAGATAAGGGGAGGAGTTCAGCTATCCGTGAGGGGCTCAGAGTAGAGCCGCTACTCCTCCACATCAAAAGGAGCCAGATGAGATGGTTCGGGTATCTGCCAAGGATGCATCCTGGGCACCTCCTGGGTGAGGAGGAGGTGTCCCATCGGGAGGAGGACCCAGGGCAGAGCCAGGACACGCTGGAGAGATTATATCTCTTGGCTGGCCTGGGAACCCCTTGGTGTTCCTCTGGACAAGCTGGAGGAGGTGGCTGGAAAGAGGGAGGTCTGGGCTTCTCTGCTTGGGCTGCTTGGGCTGCTGTGTCTGCGACCCGGCCCCGGATAAGCAGAAGAAGATGGATGGATGGAGTATCGTATAGAGGAATTTGTTGGTGCAGGGGTGTTGTAAATTATGTTTCACAAGTCAAAGCAGAAAAAGTGGTGCCCAAAAGAGGATGGTGAGAGGAGAGCAGTGTTGTCAGTGTTTGAAAGATGAAGTCCTACTGGGCGAGCAGTTTGTCTTTGTGTTTTTATACAAGAATGAAACACTGATACCACCTATATACTGAACCCATACTGTAATATATGTATGTGTGATGTATCTGGTCCATAAGAAACGATTGGCACACGATTGGAAACGTGTGGATCTGTGGCTAATGGGCTTCTCTCATTCGTGCCATGCTTACAGACATTACAGCTGACTTTATGTTGCGTGGTAGGAGAACATGATGTGAGTTTACAGCATAATATTAAGCCAGTGATTCTGATGATATGACGTTTGTGCATTTGACTGGAATTATGGCATTGATATAATTGATTATTGCTAGACGATGTTAGAACAAACAAACAAACAAATTTCCCCTGGGTTCATCAAAGAGTTCTCACATGTTTGAAAGGCAGATTTACAGTATCATACAAAATACAGTTTTGACCTCTATGGGGAGTTTTTGTTTTTTGTAGCCACTCTGAGGAAATTTTTAGTTTTTTAAACTCACCCATCCATCTATGTGCACTCAGTGCCTTTTGGAGCCTTTTTAATGGATTATCTTACAGATATTATGGCTTATTGTGTGACACAGACAATCCAAGTAGTTAGTTCTTCAGTATCGTTGAGTGAAATTTTAGTGTTTTATTAGCTGACCTTTTTCCATGCACTGCACCTGTACAGTTTAGTGTTAGCTGACAGTTTAGGATACAAGCCCCAGATCATTGGCTCCATTTTTTGTGCTGGCTAAGGATACTGCTAAGCAAATTACAATTAGGGAGTAAAAATGATAAAATTTAAAAACAAATCCTTAGCAAACCCACAGTCCTCTCAGCATCATGAGGTATTAAAAGAATCAATGTTGAGAGAGCTTGAAATTGGTATACCTGCCTTGCAGGTGCAACACGTACCATTTTGCCCACCATTCCCACTGTGAATGATCCTGTTTCCTCCCTCCCAGTAATCACTGCATCAAATTTTGGCTATGCATTTACAGTATTACCCTATAAACAGAGCTGCCAAACTCCAGTCAGTGTCCTGTAGATTATTAGCAAGACTCTATAGAACTTGACTGCATGCTGAGGTGGCAACCCCTAACCCTACTCAAGTAAATTTAAGTAAATGTAAGTGTTTGGAAAAATGTACTTCTAAAAGTACTTTTATTGCACCATTTTCATTCACTCATGAGCTGCTGTAACATGAATGAAAGGGCTGAATTGCGACCTTTTATTCAGGTGTGCTGCAGCAGGAAAACATGGAAACGTTTCAGGACACTGACCCTCGAGGACTGGAGTTTGACACCAGTGCCCTAGAACGTATAAAATTAGCATATTTGTGAAGTTATGTTAAATTTTACAACTGTTCTGATAAAACCTCAATTTTCTTAAAAAAATAAGTCACAGGTTTTTCAGTATATTTCACATTAAAATGTTAATTTAGTGTTAGTTTCATCTACTTTTTTGTACTCTTAAGCGTCTTGTTGTCATTTCGATGCAAATCTGATCCATATTTGACTGACAAAATAGATGCAAAACGATTACAACGATGTAATTTCTCTGGTATTCTAGCAAATAATTAGATTTTTTTTCTCGATGTCTAAAACGCCTAAGAACAAAGTATTTCCTGGGACAGATGACACGGTCACAGCTGGTTAGAGACAGAATGGTATCATCCAGGCAAACATTTTTAATGAGAGACAAACCAAGATGTGGTTGAGAAGTGACTGAGTACTGTCTGTCTGCTGATGTGTACCATACAGACTCTTTTAACATCTGTGTGTGTGTGTGTGTGTGTGTGTGTGTGTGTGTGTGTGTGTGTGTGTGTGTGTGTGTGTGTGCGTGCATGTCTGTGGTGATTGCCAGGCTAGTATCTCAATTTACAACAAAAACTGCAGTGGATATTTTAATTTTAGGATTCTTTTGCCTGCAGATGACCAAGAAAATCCTCCAAAATGAAGCTAAAATACATAGCAGCGGGTTATTTTGTAATTTGCATCTGCTCGTGTGTGCGATTTGGCATCCACAGGAGACACAGCTGCTGACGATTTGACAAGTGTGACATTTACAAATAAATCTCTGGGGACTGTGAGAAAGCAGAGGCACATTTTCTTCCCCGACAAACTTTGATGAAAGCCAAGATGACACAATTGATCTTCTCCCGCTGCTTGTCTTGCCGTTTGTGTTGGCATCTGCTTTCTGTGTCAGTTTCCTTCTTGTCACTTCAAGTCTTAATGCGCAACCTTCAGGCAGGCGGACTGATCTTTGTCCATGTATGCATCCATCCTGCCAAAACAGCTGAGAACAAGGTCTTGATTGCTTGTGCTCTTTCCAGACCATGTTTCACCAGATGGGTCCCTATCCATTTTAACAGAAGCTCTGTCTTTAGTCTTCCAGTTTTTTTTCCCCCTGTCTATTAATAGTTTTCAGTCACATGACCTGTGCAGCACCCTGGACAGCAAAAACATGATGGTCAGTTAGATTAACTGTACCACTTTAGCCTGCAAATTTTCCAGCTGTTTCAAACCAAAAATACTTAGATCGCTTTTTAACATAGTTGAAGGGTGCTTCTAACTTTTCCTTACCTCTAAAATGTTCATTTATTGGCCATCCTTAATGCTGCTATCCACAGACTGCTGGCATCAGTAAAATCAGTTGTAAAGTTCTACCAGAGCCATGTTTTACATGCATCTCGTGTACAAGTCCTCTCCTTGTCCACACACTACTTGACATAATAATAATAATAAGTGCTGAACAGCTATTTGAAGAGAAAAAAGATAAATAAATTAAAACAAACCAGGAAAAACAATATAGTTTGAAAACTGATAAAACAAAAGGGAATAGCAGTAAGAACCAATAAAAACATTAGGCACAGAATTAAGACACATAGGATGTGGTGAACAAGTGGGTCTTTAAGTTATCTTTAAAAACCTCCACAGAGCATGGCTGCCTAATATCTTGAGGGAGGTTGTTCCACAAAGATGGGGCACGAAAAGAAAAACCCCAGTAGTCTTTTTTCTGGCTTTTTAGAAGGACCAAGTGTCCTGAGATCAGAGAGCACGGGATGGAAAATAGAGGTGCTAAAGATCAGAGATATGAAGGCGCCAAACTATTTAAAGCCTTGTAGGTGAGCAGTAGGACCTTAAAAGCTACTCAAACCTGACAAGGCAACCAGTGAAGAGACGTCAGTTCTGGGGTAATGTGCTCAAATTTCCCAGTTTTGGTCAAAATGCGGGCAGCTACATTTTGTAGCATCTCTAAACCTCTAAAACTTTTCTTCGGTAATGCAGAAAGAAGACACAAATGTCTTCACGCAACAATATACATTGTTGTTTGTATCTTCAGTATGGACGAATAACTAATACTCCAATTTTTAAAGGTATAGCACAGGAAACTTTTAGTTGTAAAAGCAATGGTAACAAAAATAGTCTGACACTAGCTACCTACCAAATAAAATCCAAGACTGGTTAGTCTTTCTTGCAGACCAAGTGGACAGCCATTGGTGCATCCAATGTAACAACTTCCAATGTGATTTTTGGTTGAACAATCCTGGTAGAAATACTAAAGGGAAGCACTGGAAGAAAGTCCTGTCATGTGTAAATGGCATCTATATGGATTAAGTGGTACTGGTACAGTAAGCTTTTATAATCCAACCTCCTGTTATATAAGGAAGATTTTTTTCTACTCCTGCACATGCTTTAAACTGGGCCATTATATCCCATGAATGCAGTAAACCCAGTGGGTTGTGGTTAGCCTTGTGGGTGATCAAAAAATAAAACAGCCTTCACACTGAGTGTCCCTCAGAATCCATGATTGAAACCAAAAGAATAACATGCTTTCATAGCAATACTGGAATCCTTCAGGACTTTCCGGAAAGCAAAGAAACCTTTAAAGAACTTTACTTGCTGGGGAGAGTGGTTCATGTGCCTTGGAGCATGCTCTTACCCTGTAATTTCTTCAAAAAGCTTTTCTTTTCACATGTGGGGTCTTGTGGCCTATTGGCTGAGTTCACAGTAATTATGACAGCAGTAGAGAATGTCTGGAAATGACTGAAAAGATCAGATTCATCAGTTTGAGGGCTGAAAAATAAGTAAAATTATATATCAGTAGAGGCAGAGGAGCAATTTCCTCCCAGCCCAGCAGTTACACAGAGAACTGAAGCATCATTGATGCACTATATATATGTAGTGCATCAATGACAACTTTTCTTGCAGTGCATATATAAATATATATATATATATATATATATATATATATATATATATATATATATATATATATATATATATATATATATATATATATATATATATATATATATATATATATATATATATATATATATATATATATATATATATATATATATATATATATATATATATATATATATATATATATATATATATATATATGTTGTGAGAGAGAGAGAGAAAGTACAATTAAAATATCCCTCACATACCTGAGTCATGCTTGCAGAAGCACTAATCAGGAATCATCAGAAAACTGCTAAAACATTGTTTTACATTTTCAGCCTTCTCTGTATCCCAAATATGGGATTAGTTCATTATAGTTATTTGTACTTTATGTAGACAGACTTCTTTCCCCACAATCTGTTACTGCTGACAGAAACCATACTGCCATCATCCTCGCAGCGAGGACTGCACGGAAAGATGCAGTCATGTGGCCGTGTCCCCTTGCATGCTGCCATCTGGAGACGCTGTCAAATACAGACTGACTATCTGTGATTAGAGCTGGATCTGCAGCCAAACAGTCATATTCTTAGTGCGCGGGTTGGACATGATGTTTGTCCGGATGTTCAGAGTTCATGTAGTGGGGCATTCTTAACCCGATCTGTCAGTTCCACAGTCCCATGAGCTCAGTCCTTTCACCTTTCCTGCCATGCTGTCAGCTCCGGGTACACAACAAGGCAGAACAAGTTTAGAGAACAGGAGACATTCCAGGTGGCCTTCTGTGTGTGTGTGAATCTCCTTGTTTTTTCAGGTGTTTGCTTTTTCAACCTTAAAGCCAAAGCGCACTGACATGAGGCACAACTAATCATTGCTTACTCAAAGAAGTCACCAGAGAGGAGGGCTAATTATGAACTGTGTGACTAAAATACAAAAAGGGGAAATTTAATTTAGGGAAGTAGCAAAATCTTTAGCACACTAAAAGGTCATGTATTAATACATCCAAGAAGGATGGACTTGCAGTGTCTTTTGAGTCATTGGTTATATTAGACACATATTAGTATTAGCTTATGAACAGTTGTTAGTCATTTAGTTTAAGTCCTGTAATATATTCTGTTGTATATCCATAATCATCTGTAAATAAACTGGTGAAGTACACAACTTCAAATCAAACAAGAGATAAATGCAGACTTTCAGCTTTAATTCAAGGGGTGTTGGACAATTATTGCATCAAGTTTTTAGGAATTACAGCCATTTTTATGCACAGTCCCCCATTTTCACAGGCTCAAAATTAATTAGACCATAGACCGACAAACCATGGGCCAGGTAGGACCGGTTCCCTTGTCATCCCATAGCCAATCAAACAAATTAAAGGTCAGAGGATTATTTTGAGTGTTGAACTTACATTTGCATTTGTTTTCACTGGTATTTTCAATAAGTGTGGCCAATTCTACAAACTGGTACAATCTTAAAAAAGAAGGACTGGACTAGAGATCCCAACACACCAACAGGCCTGAAAGACTAGTAAAGTGGATGATTGCAGAAGAAGAAAAACCCTTTACAACATCTTGCCAAGTCAACAGCACTTTGGAGGAGGTAGGCGTATCATTGGAAAACACAGTCTACAGTCTCTCTGCAATCTACAATCAAGAGATGCGTTCATGAATGAAAATGCAGAGTTTGCAAAAAGGTGCAAATCGCCGGTTACACTCGAGAACAGGAAGGGCAGACTGTCAGAAAAACCCGCACAGGTCTTAAAAATATAAATAAATATCTGGACAGATGAAACCAAGATCCAGCTTACACCAGAATGATGAGAAGAGAAAGAGAGAAACAGCTCGTGATCCGAAGCACACCACTTCTTAGCACGTTTAAATAAAAATTACATCAACACTTCCATTTTTTTTTTACCCATATGCTCTCTTCTCTTATTGTCTTTAACTTCCTTTTTCAGCATTTTTTACCCCTCGGCTGTAAAAGGGTGATGAGGTTTTTTAGTCACCCTGCCGAGTGGGCGGGTGAGCAGGCGGGCGGGTGGCGTGGACGCCTGTTTGTGAATTTGATCATCTGAGAACGAGTCAACGTAGGAGCTTCAAAATTACATCGTAGGTACATCTACTAAAAATCTCAGTGACCTCCACCTCAAGGTCAAAGGTCAAGTTTTATGAAAATCTTGTGAATGAGTCATAAAGGAAGTCACTTGGGCTTTTCAACTGCATACCATAGGTGTGTTGACTAGGAGGCTGAGGAGTAGCACTGGCTGTTGCCAGTATTTTTTCTCTCATCCATTAAGAATGTTACTGATATCACTTACATAGTTAATTGGTTTTAATTTCTTCCAACAGTTTGAAAAAGCAAAGTGGTTTTTAAAAGAAAGACAAGAAAGATTTAGATTGTTGGCATCTTGTCCTACCAGCTCTATTAGTGTCAACTGAAAAGCAACATGCCACTAAAAGTAAACATGATCAACTCATAATGAATACCTACTCCCTTCTGCAGGAGTTAACACCGATAGGAATTACAGCTCAGGGGCTCTGCCTATGAGAGCGCAGTTGGGGATAATGAGGATGTCTTGTTTAGAGGGAGTGTGGATAACAGAGTCGAAAGAAATAAACACTGTAGGTATCATTAGTCCTCCCCCCCCAAAGAACGCACCGCCAGGGGAACAACAGCATATGAAACAAAGACGAAAGTGGCATCTAGTCATCAGATCCTCTGAGAACTATTGAAAGAACAAAAGTCTATAAATAGGAAAAAGTGAGGGCGAAGGAGTGCTCGGCTCAGTCTCTCTCCCTGTGCGTTTAGCCCCGAGGCTCAGATGTTTGAGTCCAAATCAGGGCAAATTACGATAAGCCTGGGGCTAATTTTGTACGCGCACAGTTTCCTGCGTCTTTGTGGTTTTTAAACTGTGATTCGTTTTTTTTAATAGAATGAGAGAAATTGTGTGGTGAAGATAGGAAGGATTCAAATTCCTCTCAATAGTTGTTCATTTATTATTATTATCAGACAGGACTTAATTTTAGGTGGCCATCTGCCTCCCACTAATTACTCATTTTCATTTTATCGTCTTGGAGGAAGACACCGATTGAGTCATCTTGGGTCAAAACCATCTTTTTGTTCGTGTTGAATGTGTCATTTTAGAGACTTCAAGAAGAAACACAAAAGAGCTTATTGCCCCACAAACGTCCATCCACAGCTCTGTATGTGATTTCCCAAGGTTCCCTGATTTCCCTGTTCCCGAGCTGCACCGTGCCATTTGATTACAGCTTATCTAAGCTGCACAACAGAGCAAAAATCAAATTGGATTGGTTTGGTTCTTATTGTTTACGCACAGTCCACCTGCTACACAGACAAACTACAGTGTAATTTGGCACTGACATACGATCCCTCTCCAAGTTGAGTGAGTGAGCATCTGAGCTCTTGTATTTGAGCGGTTCCAACAGTAGGAAACTTTTAATATGATAAGCCTTAGTGCTCCGGGAAGAACAGTGTCTTCTCTGATCTAGTCTTTACTTTAACAGTATGGAAAATAATTAGTTTTATGAGCCTCACTTGGATTACAGAATTTCAGCCATATTACCACATACCCTGAGAGAAGAAAAACACAGTTAAATGGGCAGCTGAATTCATGTATTCTGGCTTTAGTGACATTTATCCATGCAGTTAGTATTGCTGTGAGCTGCCCAGTTTTGGAAATTTAGCTGGGGTTAATGGGGTTAAATGGCACGTGTCTTGTGCTGCATAAATCTACAAAAAAAGAAATAAAAACAAAAAAAATCCACAAACTTTGTCAGTAATTTTATGTAGGAACTATTTTTTTTCTAGCAAACTTCATACACCAACTGTATCACTCTGCAGAAAAAGTGTGCTCTACCTGTGACAGGAATCAAACATCTCTCTCAGCTGAACTGTAACATTAGTTGGCTATATGTGTATTTTGGTTGATGGGTGTAGATAGAAAAAAAGAAAATTGTTGCTACAGGAAAATGCTAACAACAACGGGGTTTATAGAATCATTATTGATTCTGGAAAGAGACACCGACATCAGCTTTGTGGCACTTTGTGCACCACATGTGCCATCTGGTTGCGTTAAATTCAGGAGAAGGCAGACACTTCTATGGCTCATATCTTCCAATTCTTAGGCAACTCACATCAAAACTCTGAAGGTGGATGGATAGCGCTACAGGCAGAAGGAAAAAACAGAATTTGATTTTAGGGGGAACTGTTCCTTTATGGCCCCAGTCACAAAAGCCTAAAGAGAGGTCAGCAGAGGTGGCAAAAATCCAAATATATTCTTTACCGATGCAGAAGTGCAGATGCTTAAAAATACTCTGGTAAAAATTCAAGAACTGGATGGAAGTCTTTACTCGAGTAAAGTAAAAGCTCTGAACTGTACTGTGTACTCAGTGTAAGAAAGTAAAAACAGCTCTGGAAGGCGTTTCTACCAGCTCTTTTGGTTTTTTTTGCAAAACTAACTGAACCTTGTGCTATTTTAATAAAATAATAAAATAATAGCAGTACATGGGAATAAAACCTTTTTTAACTTTTCCTCCACGCCACAGATACTTGTGTAAAAATGTGGGGAGGAGAAATAAAAAGTTGCCCAAAAAAGAAATACTTACTGCTTACAACTTGTTTGTGTTGCATATTTAACAAATTCCTTACTGCTTGGAGAGCAGTTGGCAAGCGTTTGCAGATTAGGTTGGCATCTTCTACGCAAACTACAGGCAACCCTAGCAGTCTGCTATTAGTCAGAGCAACTATAAGGTGATTTTCACCTTATACATCTTTGCAATTTCATGTTATAGCAACCTTTTACCAACTTATCAGGCATACATCTTCTTCCCTAGTGACCTGCGGTTGCCAGGGGGTTGCTAGCAGGTTTGTAGAACACATCTTGCAAACAGACAATAAGAATCAGGAACCGAAAGAAACACCCTTACCACTTTGAAAACTTTGTTACATTTTGTTGTCACCGAGATGCACAAAGCAAGTAGTTTTTATAATTTAATGCTTTAATGTCACTTTTAGGATTCCCCTCGGCGGTAGATCACTCAGACTTCATTCTCGTCTGTGGATGTGGCTACATGATGAGACAAGCCCACAGTCCATTTTCTCCTTATTCTGGAACTTTCTGCATGAGATGCATCAATTAGATATGAAAGCTGATGCAGAAGTTTGTATCATTTACTTGCGTTTGTATTGCAATGAGATGAGCCCTTTTGGCAAATGTGCACCATATTTTAGAGTTGACAAATAAATGTACTTAATTAATATCCTAACCACTGTCATTGTAACATCAGGCTGGGTGCCACATTACCTCGAGAGACCCGTCACCCACTCACCATGCATTATATGCTCCCAGACCGGCACCCTTAAACAGATGAGATGTTTGTTCCAGTGAACTGGCCAGCAGCCACCACAGCTCAGTGCTGCAGTGAAGAGGGAAAATAATGACATGTCATCTGATAATGGCTGCATTGCTGACGAACTAGGCCTTTTAATGGATTTATAATTAATGCTTGTGTGTTGGCCGATGCCACTGATGGCTGCCGAGAGGCAGGATAATGTTCTGGAACTACAAAGTCGTTTTAGATCAGTGTGGATCAAGCCGGGGCCACAGAATCAGAGATAAGAGCTGCATTTTTATTCTGTGAGAGGTGCTGGGCTGGCAGTTGAAGCCCAGAGAGCTTTCTGCCCTTCTTCTATCCACCCCCACCCGCCTTCCTCCGCCCTTAACCAGGACATTAGAGGCCAATGACTCCACAGGCTGCTCAATACTTATCACTTTAAGGACAGAGGGTCATTATTGCTCAGGTTTTTTAGGTCAGTGATTCATACCTGAACAACACAGTCACATAATTGGTCCACGCGGCCGGTGAAATTTTTCATTCAATAAACTTCAACATCCACATTTGTTACAGTAGCCGAGTCAAGATAAGGGAGTTGGTGAATTGAAGTGTAAGGTTATATTTTGGACTGCACCCCCTTCAAAACTATCTTTTTAATGAGTTGGGATGAAATGCAGAGGCAGTCAAAGGTTTTTGTGGCCGTCTGGTGTCCTCTGCTACAGAGCGCTGCACAAAGAAATACTTGAGAGGATTGCTGATTCTTTGATATTTTTTTAACTGCTGTTGAGCATATTTAAATCATGGTTAATCAGAGGGTCCATACCCCTGCCAAAGAAAAAGAAATGTCACAAAGTTTTATCTGAATTCATCTGGGATCTGTATCTAAGTAAACACATTTAGGTCAACCAGACTTCAGAACATCCAAATAGCCAAATTATAAAGGGTTATTTTATACTTATTTCTATTTGTGCTTCATGAAAGGTGATCTATTGATATTCATATCGTAGCAATTAGTCAGATTTTCTTCTGGCCATGACCGTGAACCAATAGTCAGACCTGTGTGGTTTATGTCAACACAGCATTATGGATATGAGGATGGATGTAGCCTTCAATTTTGAAAGAAAAGCCAAGGCATAGATGATTTTTTTGTGTAAAATAGGTATAAACGAGAAAAACAAAGGTTTGCTTTATGATATATGGGACATCCGGCTTCAAAGGGCCAGGACAGTCATGGCAGAAATGCTTAATATGAAGTTTTAAATGGTAGACTAGTAGATAACATAATTTTATTAGAGTCTTTGTTGGCAAAATTCATTTACTTAGAAAACAGATGATGCTGGAAGTGGAATTCCATAGTGATCCCTGTGGCTTGCTAAGCAGGTAAAAGTCAAGTTAATGCAGTCTGTGCCTTTATAATCTAATCATGTCTAATGACTGGATGCAAACCTCTTCCTGTGAAGCAATTCAAAATCCAGCACATATAATGATTACATGGAGTTGAGTCCTGCTACACTACTGCTACTTATCTAACATTTCCTTCTTCTTCTTCTGCTGGGAGATCATCTGCCTCCATCCACTAGCATCCTACCTCTAGCATCTCCCGTCACATCAACCCTCTGCATGTCCTCCTTCACTACTCCACGAACCTCCTCTAAGGTCTTTTTGTCCTCCACCTGCCTGGTAGCTCCATATTTAACATCCTTTGTCCAATATATCCACTATCCCTCAGTGCCTCTGATTTCTGATCCTGTCTCTGCTCCCAAGGAAGATCTCAGCACTCCTTGCATCTTCACCTCTCCATCTGTCTCCCTCTCATTCACACACATGTATTCTGTCTTGCATCTTCTGACTTTCTCGTCTCTCCAGAGCATACCTCCACCCCTCCAGGCTCTAACTGACCTCATCTGTCAATCCATCACCACTGCAATCAAGAATGCACTTGGAGAAAATCTCTGATGCAATCCTGCCCCCATCTGTCACTCCTACTGCACACCTCACCACTGTCTTGCTGTCTTAATACATGTCCTGCACCACCTTCAGGTACTTCTTTTCTCTCCTGAGTTCCTCATGCTGTATCAAAGGCTTCTCTTGGTACTCTATCTTATGTTTTCTCTGGATCCACAGAGTTATCCATGAACACGCTCAAAGCAAACATCACATCTGTAGAGCTCTTCTCAGCATGAGTCCATGCTGCTGTTCACTAATCATCACGTCTTTCTTTAAACAGGCTTCAACAACTCTTCCCTGTATCTTCATGGTGTGGATCATCAGCTTTATCCCTCAGCACCTACTACAGTTCTTCACTTCACTCTTGTTCTAGAAGCTACCATTTCCCTTGTACACAAAACAGATTGCAAATACAAATTTCCACCACATCTGAAATCTACACAAAACCAGCTCAGATTTATATACATGTACAGTCCACTGGGAAAATCACCAATTCCAACAGTTGCACTGAATTTAACTAATTGTAATCCTTTCAATGCCATAAATGCAGATGTGACCCAGCGCACTTTCCATGCAGGCAGTTTCACAAAAACCATATCTGTAGGAAGCAGAAACATCCTGTGGAGAATAAAAGAGCTCCTTGGTAGAGGTAATAATTAATTTTGACAGGTAAATCACTATAAAATTACAGGGAATCAAGAAAAACATGTTTTTATACATCAGTCGAACCATTCACCCGACACAAAATTTCAAACGATGGCATAATTACATCCCCAATTCTTAATTGAATAAGTGCACCCCGTTTACAGGCTAGCGATGATATTTTGATTTATTTTGATTAAATTCCTGTCTTTGTGGTTTCATTATCTTTTCATTTAAGTCTGTTCATTTCGTGAATTTCCAAGTGACAACCACAGTCATCGTAGGACACTTTACATTTTAGGCCTTCAAGATTATATAATAATTGTCACCAGCATTGCTCAGGCTCAGGAAGGGCAGCTCACCCAATGGGGATTTGAAGGTTTACTTAATCAGTGAGATTAAGAGGAGATACAAATCAATGGGAGGATGTGACACATCAGTTTGTTTTAGAAAGCCATGGATTTTGGTAGTCTTTGATTTCTTTTTAATAGCTTGATCAGAAGTATGTATAAACTGTGTGCGTGTGTCTTTTATACTAAAATCAGATTTTTGCAGTTGGGTTTTCTTCAAGTCACAAACACACTCTTTGTCTTGGCACACAAGCCCGCTCTGTGCCCGTGAATCTCAAATATCTCCTCCATCTCACATAAACTTACTTTCAGAGCTTTCGGATGCTGCGCCCTCCCTTGATGCACAGCAACACCCGGCTCCCCCTTTTTTTATGACTGAAGGAATGACAGATGTGCAAATCTTTTCCTCTCTCATCTGTCTTCGGCACATCACGACTGAATGAGGAGTTGCCAGTGTTGACGTCGGTCAGCGAAGCTCCGTGAATACTTGAGACACGTTTGCAGCCTTTTATCATGTGTTGTTGAAACGGTAATGTCAGCAGAAACCGTGCCCCAACATCTAAGAGAATATTTGTACTTCATCTACATGACTTGCCACATTTCAGCATTTGAGACGGAGGGTTGCATCACTTAACTTCGTCAAAACAGCTCAAAGCCGGGCATCTTTTGACTGGCATAAAGATGCTGCTGCAAAGCACAGCAGTGACACAAGCTGTGATATAAGATGAGATGCCTGCTTGATGCTCATGAGCTGAGGTTTAGGGAAAGTCTAACCCCTTTACTGGTCCTGGCCAAATTTTACCATCCGGTATGAGGGTTAGAAAAGGCTAAGACTACACCTCTGGTTTCCCTCACCTTTAGGAGGGCGTCAGGCGTCTCTTCTGTTCATCATATCGCACTCCAACGCGAGGCGTTCGTGAGCATCTCCCAGTGGAGATCCTTTCTAGGACACACACTCTGTCAGAGATCAAAAAGATTGCAATCACCATCGGTCCTGCAGCACGCACAGAGAACACTTTGGTTACATCTTCTCCCTGGTGATGAACAAGGAGCAAAAAACACAAGCGGGGCATAATTCCAATTTTAGACCTTCAAATGTTTTTCACAGAACAAGAACCTTTTATTTCTGTAGTTTATTTCATTTGAACTTCATTCATTCTCTGACCAAGTGTTTTTTTTCTTTTTTTGCACTTGTATTCTTTTGAGAAGCATAATACCGTGTGTTCAAGGATAGGAGATGCTCAAACAACCATTTGCCGATATGCACAAAGAATATGGCCCATTTAATTTGAATTTCTTTCAGTTATGTTATTTTGCATTTATTTATGTGAGCGGTTTTAACTTATTCATATTTCAGCGGTGGGAACGGAAGGTTGAAAGAATAAAGCCTGCCTCATTTTAAAATGCCTGCTATGCTCGCAAATGCAATGCTATCAGTTAACTATAGCGACATTAACTACTTGGTGTAATTTTACTCATTTACTGCTGCACCAGTGAATGATTTCAGTGAATAAAGCAATGGTGAGGAGAGAAACGGAGACAAAAACAGAAATTTATCACCCAAATCTGCTGTTCAAACTGTTTTAGCATCTTTCAGTTCATTGTTTTGACTTGCTCTCATTTTTTCTTGGTTCACCGTCTCTGCTCACAGCAGTGTTATTTCCAAGTGTAGCAGGCTAATGTTTTCAGCCAAAAAGCTGTAAATACAGATTGTATGCTATCTGCACAGCACGAAAACAGCAGACAGATAAAATGAGCAGACCTCAGGAGCCAAAAATAAGGTGGGGATATTTGTCTATTCACAGGTAACAGCAGATTCTTCTTAACTGCATTTTTCCCTCTTTACAATCTGATTTTTTTGCCCTAAAGTGAGGGAAAAGTTAATCTAGGTATAAATATTGCTTCCCCTCTGTTTGGGTAAGAAGATGAAAAAATCACAATTTATTGTAAATCAAAAGTTCAGTGACATGTAGAATAATGGTCCTATAGGGTAATTAATTCATCTATTTTAGCTATTGTATAACACATCATAAATTCTCCCTGATGAATAATGACAGGCCTTCTATTAGAAAAGCTTAATTAATAAGTTTCTGATTGATGGAAATGATCTGTACTCCTATAAATCAAGAGAAAAATGAAACACTGTAAAATGCACATTTGACCTTTAAGGAACAGTTAAGTATTCGTGTTGGTTACAGATGCTGCACTCGTGCTTCTGCTTATATTACAGCCCTCTCGCAGTGTCTTCATATCAAAACAGGTTTCTGAATTAATAAAAATAGCTTTAGAGCACAAACAGAGGGGAGCACACGCGGTAAAGTTTAATATGGAAGCTTGTTATCTGTTGTTGTTTACACTCAAAGGCTGATTCTGAAGAGTTAACTTACAGAGGATCAGTCTGGCTTGTTATCTCAACTCAGTTTTCTGTGAGGAGAATCTAAAAAGGCCACGAGTGATAGAGGATCGGCAACCGCGGGAAACGGCAGGAAAGATTTATTGCAGTTTTGTTTTTGCTAGATGCGTAGATCACTTTAATTTGTGTAAGTGTGTGGTCAAACGCCGACAAGCTCTAAGTATAGCCTTTGGTTCGGGGAAACGAGTTAATTTTTAAATCGGTCCGACCCAGTCGAATGGCCCTGCAAACGCTATTGATTGCATGCAAAACGTGTCTTGTTTATCAGTTGTCAGAAAGTTGTGGCTGAAAATAAAAAAAGAAAAAGACATCGTATACTGATTTAGGTTAGAGCTGATCTATCGATTTCTCTCCTTTCTTCTGTCAGTGAGTGATATGGCTGCATTTTGAAGATCTTTGCAATTGATCTATTCCTCCTTCAGATAGCAAACACCTGAATTACTTATTCATTACTCAAGTGTTTGACTGACACACAGTTTGAAGTACTGACTAATTCACTTTGCCAAAAAATCTATTGGGCACAAACTGACATTTTCAGGATGAGTGGTCTGTGAGTGAGTCTTTTGAATTGAATAGAATGAATGTTCGAGGCTGAATGTTTTTCCTGCCTGTTAATTAGTTCTTATAACAGGAATGTGGGAAAGGAAGTGTGTCCTCTATCACACCGAGAGTTAATCCTTCTGAATATTAGGAGGGAGGTTCCTCGACAGGTCCCTCATGGGCTCACATGAATACCAAAGATGGACTTTTTTGAAGCTAAGAAGAATGTCTAACCTATCTAATTTCCTGTTTTTTGTGATAGCGGTTTTCTCCATTGAAAATAATTCGTGTCATAAGGCGAGCCTCCCCCTTCCCTGTATCACGCAGACACACACAAAAACACCGATACAAAGGAAAGAAAGAAACGCCAGAGTGATGCAAAAGTAATCAATTCATAAGAGAGTGTCTCTGCTCAGTTATCCCAACTCTGAGGTACACAATTGGTAAACCACCCACTGCGTTGTTCTTTACCCTTGACTTAAAACAGAGAAGACTGTGTCCTGAAGACAAACGAGGCTGGCTACTGGCACAGAATGAAAGGTATCGTTTAATCTTGGCCTCAAATACAATCTAAGTGGGTTAATTAAGGCAAAACACTGCTCCTTCCACCACAGGGAAGATGTGGTGGATACATCTCAATGAGGGCACGGTCTGAGGTGCATGGTTATTGGGATGATTTGCATAGATCTTTCCAAATTCAACATTTAATCTTAAAAATATTAAATTGCAGGCAATGCTCACCACCGGTTTAGGAGCGCATTATATGCACACATGTCACGTCACTTGTCTGACTGTCTTAAAGGCTCATGGACGCCACAGTATAAATAGGAGGCAACTGACTCGCAACTGGGAAAATTTGGTGGTTGAACAGTGATTGCATGTTTTCACATTCATATGATTGCAAGTAGTTGCAGTGGCCAACTGTTCACCTAGAGGTTGAGCGTGCAACACCCTCAAAGGCAACCACTTATGATCACAAGGGGACTGCACAGCTTACCTGGGGCAGGTACCAATCATGGTCTGATGTGGTAGCAGCACATCTTTTTGCAGTGGGGATTCAACTCAACTACTTGCTAACTGGTTGCATTCTGGTTATATTCCTATATAAAAGCAGGGTTGCTGAGCATCTATGAGATTTTGTTGTTGCATCACTATTATGAAGGAATTACTATGAAGTTCTGGCTGCACTCGCAATCTAAGTAGTTAATGTGAATTTCTATGTATGTCGCTGGCAATAGTTATTCACCAATTTATCACAGTTAATTACCATATTACAACTAAAAGATTGTATGTAATTGCCCACTTGACCCCAAACAATCCCAAAAGATTTATTGGGACCATTGAAGTCACTTTGAAGATGGCAACAGACTGCAAGTGGTCAAAGAAGCATTCAAGGTTATACTGGAAAACAATTTTTCAATAAAACTCAATTGAATTGAATTATGATTACTCAAGTATCTACAACCATGTTCTTGTGTGCATTTCTCTATTAAACCGATGGTTGTAAATCTCCTGCCTGCTTTTTCTTTGACCATCCCACTGTCACATTCAGCTTGTCCTGATGCACTGCCTGGCCTTTTAACATCATTTTTCAATATACAGGGTTTGACCAAATGTGCCCTGCTGGTGTTGTCACTGTGGCAGGATACATCACCATGGTAACCAAGGAAATAGCTGAAAAGCTGTTTGTTGTAGGTGGGGACAAGTGGTTAACACTGCGAAGAGGTGGTTTAAAATGAAACCTTGTAAAAATGTAAAAGCAAACAAAAAGAAATGGAACAAAAAATGAAAATCGTGTCATTATACTGTCGGCCACAGCAACACCTGCTGTCTTATCTGCACTCAGCTGGTACGGAGGTCTGTGAACATGTAACACCAAAGCGTCCTGAGTAAGCATCAGTACAGGCGCACTTGTCATGTAAGTAAATGAAGCAAATTTAAATCTATAGTTTGTGAATTATTGCAGTAATGACTGACAGTCCATCAAGTAAATGTCCAGACATTTTAAGGAAAGAGTGAAAATTCTGACCTGCTGGTGAAGCTGAGGGGGGCTCATTACAGTCACTATGATGTGAGTTACAGTGTGTACGTGAGGTTGACACTGACTCAAGCACTGAACATGTGTACGGTGAATACTGCAGTTTTCTTTTACAGTTTGCTATGATGTGTTGTTTTAATAGCTAAACCGCTAATGTGACTAAAAGCATGCTCATATGAAACCACTCTTATAGACTAAGAAAGACAGAAGAAAGTTTAGTGAGTCAGTGTTTATGTTTTTGATTATTAATATTCTTTGTTTCGGTTAAATTCTTGTTATATCTTTTGGAGTTTTCTAGTTCTTTGGTTTTGTCTCTATGCCTCCCCTGTGTTTCACGCCCCTTGTCTAGTTTCCTGTCTAGCGTCTCCTGTGTCTTTACAGCCAGTCGTGTCCCGGTGTTGGAGTTTGTTACTCTTGTCTCTGTGCTCCCTGTTCGCTCTGTCTTCCCCGTCAGGTCCGCGTCTCTGTGCCTCTCTCCTGTTTCCTGTTTTACTTTGATAGTCCGTGTCCTATATCAATGTATCCTGCTTTGCTTCCTGTGTCTCGTTAAATCAGATTAGCCCCAGCTGTGCTTACTGTCTATTAATCATCCTGCATGTGGGTCCTACATCCTGCCTGCCACAGCACACTCCCTGACACGTTAACTGTATTGATAATATTATTATTACTTGCAGTAATCACGCAATCTTTTCTTGATAAACCACCTCTGTTGCCAACCAATACATCCCAATTCCTGCAAGCATGCCAAAGAGATGAGCTGCCTAATTGGACTGTCTTGTAGATTAGCGGTGATGCAGATGAACATCAAAGAACCCTTGACAGGTAAACAGTGACAGTGCATCTTTGTTACAATTTTTTGAGCCAGTTCTCATCATAATAGTGACCAGATTAAAAAAAAAATAGAATGTGGAAAGGCAAACAAACAAAAAGATTTGAGAAGTGAGATTTGAGTACTTAAAGCTTGCGAGTGGTGCAAACAGGACTTTATGACTTTAGGGTGAAAATTGATGCATTTGCACAGAAGGAAACCCAAACGCAGCGAGAACATGATTTGTAAATAAATTCATATGAATAATTCATGAATTAAGTTTGTGTGTATTGCACTCATGTTGCAGTTGGGTTGCATATTAGAAATACATTGTTCTGTTCAGGCACTTGGGTGTGAATAATAAAATTTACGAATATCGTTCAACATTTTGTGTGGAAAAATATGACTCTCCAGCTCCAGTATGGTGTTTTTCTAGTTGTAAACACAACTATAAATAACTTCCTTGCCTTTTTAGCAACCTAGAACCACATAATGCCCTGTGTCAAGATTCAACTGTGTCGTATTTGTGAGTTTTTGAGACGTCTACATCGTCAGTGTGATTCTTTTTTCTTTTTTAAAAATAAACTGCAAAAAATGAAAACACATATGTACAAATTTATAATTTTTGTCATAAGATTCATTAAATAGAATTTCAAAAATATTGAATTTTCTGGCAATTATTTCATTGGTTCAGGCTTTACAGGGTTAAATACTCAACTACCTAGTACTCTTCAAAATGTCACAAATGACAAAATCATACTATTTGCTTTTATAGGCTAAAATATATACAGTTGTAATCACACAGAACAGTGTTGTTGAGTGATTTCAGTGCTTAGTTTAAAGCAACATTTTCCTTGACGATTTACTTCTTGGTGATGAGGGATTAGTGTTGGTAACATTTATGAATTAAATTATTACAAACCAGAAGTGAAGCATAGGACAAAAAGTATTCTGAGCTCATACGTTACACACATACAACACTTTGTTACATATTATACTCAAATATATGGGTTCCATTGGTGGTAGTGTACTGTAATGGTGTGAGGATATTTTCTAGGCATATTTTGGGTCCTTAGTCAGCAGTGTTGGTCAAGTCACTTGAAAATAGTAATTAGTTACTAATTACTGATTATTTCTCCAAGTAATTAGTTACTTCATTACTTAGTTACTTTTTAAAAACATGATACACCACCTGAATACCTAATAAAGCAACAGACCTTTCAGCCCAATTCTATTTTTTCTGCATATTCCATCGAATAAAAATGAATCAAATGAAAATGTCTTTCATTTGAACGTTTTAACAACTTTTTGTGTTTTATTAGTTTTAACCTTTTAACTTTATGCACATTGCATCAAGTAAAAACTAAATTATATGCAACAGTCTTTGACTTGAAGAAATTTGTTTAGCCTATTTTCTGCATATCCCAGCATATGAAATAAAATATTTTTGTGTTTACACTCACTCTTTCAAATAGATGCAAGTAAAACACAGTGGAAAATAAATAAATTCAAAGATTCAGCAGCACTAAGTCCTGTCGCTCTTAAGTCTATTTTCACCTGTTGAGCAGGAGTGGGGCTGTTGGAGATTTGCCCGCTGCTGCAGCGGTCATGTCAGTGGGGGGATCCGGGGGTTTCTCTGTGAATTTCACATTCCCATGGCGGCGTGCTCGGTGCTTGGTCAGATTTGAAGTTTAATTTTTCGCTGTAGAAAGAAGTTTTCTTCCCACGCAGAGTGTACAACAGACGCGAATGTTTTTGTCACTTTTTACAGAATCAAACTCAGAGTATTGTCAGTACTTCAAAGCTTTAAACGCTGCATGGTCGTACACTCTCCCGCACTCCATATTATCCATTGTTGATCCGCACTGTTGCTGCCACAGGCGTCGCACACTCGCAAGTCATTGTCATGAGACACTCTCACAAACAAAATGGTTTAGTAACGCAGTTACGCAGCGTGTTTACGGGAAAGTAACAGTAATCTAACTACTTTTTTTGTGCAATAGCAATCCCTTACTTTACTCATTACTTGAAAAAAGTAATCAGATTACAGTAACACATTACTTGTAACATGTTACTGCCCATCTCTGCTAGTCACCTCAGCCTACCTGAGTCCATCCCTTTGTGACCACAGTATATCCATCTGCTGACAGCTCCTTCAGCAGGATCCTGCACAGTGTCACAAAGCTCAAATCATCTCAAACTGGCTTCCTGAACATGACAATGAGTTCACTGCACTCAAATGGCCTCCACAGTCACCACATCACAATCCATCAGAGCACCTTTGGGATGTCGATGGAACAGGAGACTCACATCATGGATGTGCATCTGTTGAATTTGCACCAAATGTGTGACGCTGTCATGCCAATATGGACTAAAACCTCTTAGGAATGTTTCCAGCACCTTGTTGAGTCCATGTCATGAAAAATTAATGCAGCTCTGAAGATAAAAGGAGGTCCAACTCAGCACTAGCAAAGTGCACCTAATAAAGTGGTCGGTGAGTGGAGTGTCTGTCAGAGGCACTCGGGTAAAAGCTTCAGTTGCACAATTTGATCCGATTTAAGTCCCTCGTTGTGTAATTGAAGTGCAGTTGATATTGTTGTTAAAGCTGGAGTCATTGCTGAGTGAATTAGAGGCTGCACAGTAAATGATGATGAGCTGCCAGAGAACAAACGGTCACGTAGCATGTTGATAAATCAATAGGTGAAGATTGGTTCACGACTATCTGTTAAACAATGGAGGTAAGGTGTAAGGATCACTTTCTCCACAAGGACTTTCTTCAGCTACAGGATGATAATGACCCGTTCATTCCTCATTACTGAATCAATATTTACTTTTTCTGCACACCCCCAAGAGATACATAATACTGAGAAGCTTTTAAAGTTGTGCCTCATTACTTCATGACCTCTGAGTTATTGCCTTTCCACGCAGCTCCATGGCCAAATCTTATTATGGACTGGCATTTACATTTAGTCTTATTTATACTGAAGGCCACTTTCACCTATCCACATGCACATTAAACACAGTTTTATGCTGCAAAAACAGCACTTTATATTTATCTATCTCACGCCCACCCACCATCAATGAGCACGTGTGCCATCTTCCTCCACAGTACTCTCAGTCAGAACCGCACACTATGACGGGGACGGGAATATTAATAGGCTGTAAGCGCTCTGAGTATGACAGTTCAAATGCCTTCTTTTACAGTCAGCCTGATCCCCAGCTAAAACCTGGAATGTGGTTACACCGCTTCACTTCAAGGGGCACAAAAATCGTTAAGCGCTGAGGTACGACTTCAAAAAACCTCAAATGCCTTACTTTGTGTCACCGACATTATCTTGTTTAGCAACTCTTAATGATTCTGTAACTTTCATATTGAATCATAACTACAAGCATTTTTGTGCACTGTACCAAAAAGTATTACTGGGAAAGGACTCAGCTTTGACTGACGTTAGCAGCCGAAGTCTCGTGATCATAACAGACCGAGGAAAGCTGGAGCAGCACGTGTGACTGCGATGAATTGAGTAAGGATGTGATTTATGGCTCATAAATTGTAAATTTTCATTTGTTAGGTAACAAAAGTCGTATATCTTCTCTCAAAAGTTACGGCGCTAATGTACTTTTAAATGTACTTTAATGAGATAACTATTTTACTTACCCTGAGAAAGCTCACTTAGTGTGTTGCATGGTGGGAATTAATATCCATTCATTTTCTGTCCTTTCTTATCTCATGCAGGCTTACAGGGGGTTTGCTGGAGCCTGTCCCAGCATGCATTCAGCTATATCCCACTACACTCTCAACAGGTTGGCAGGCTATTTCAAGAACACACACACACACAAGCTATTTCTCTACTTCACCTAACCTTCATGTTTTTAGACTGTAGGAGGGCATATTATATGTCTATCTGTGAGTGCCTATGCTTTGTTTCCCAGTCTTTCAGGTGTATAAAGTGTCCCCAGTATTCCATGGTCAGCTTCTGAAGGACATATTTAAGGGCACTTTGCTTTCACCGTTATTCCTTTTCTCTTCTATTCAAACTCTCATGTTCTCACCCAATTGAGAGGCGCCAAATCCTCATGCTTCCATTTAAGAGCCTCATTCTTTAACCTCTAGCCAACTGTGCCTGTATGTGCTTTATTTTAAAGAACTTCTTCCTGCCATACTCAGCTTTACTCCAGCCTTGAAAACAGCAGAGTTTTTAGTATCAAACGCAGTGCATTATCAAACTGTAGGTGCACTGCACGCTGTGTGAAGCTGCACAAAGGGACGGAATAAATGGCATGAGGTAGAAGTGGCGAATATTGCACAGACAGAAAGTAGCTTTTAGTGTCATGGTTATATATATATTCACATCATCTCTTGGTATTTAATTAATTAGTTTTGATTTCAAGAACATTTACTTGTAAAAGCTAAGGAACTGAAAGCAGAAAGGTCTTTTTAATATTTAATGTGACTTACTGAAAATGACAGGCTTACACATTCTGCGCCTCACCGCGTTCCTGAAAGTTGCTAATTTAAACAAATTAAATGGAGTCCTATCTAACAGCATTAGTGTCAGGTCAGTGACTATTTAATACTCATAATATGAAATGAGAATATATTCATATTTGACAGGGCCGTGGATATGTACACATGGTAACCATGGTAATTTGCAAGCATTTTATTTTAATGAAAAATCACAAGTCATTAAATCTGCTAATTATTTTCGAGACACACTCTCTGAGTCACAGTAACTGAATCTATATATTAATGACCACCACCGCAGTTTTTCTTTCTTTTCCCTTTGTAATAAAGATTTTAAAGCTATTTGCTTTATGTAGCATATATTTACAACACGTCAAACTGGAAATGGGCCATATTTAACTTGATGTGTTTTTTTTTAAGGTTTTCCAAACAACTTTGTCCAGATTCATGATAATCAGCCAGCATCAGCCTACACTTTGATGGCTGGTGATTCTAATGATGTTCTAAATCATTATAGGTCACTACCGGAGCACATTAAGTCACTTCTTTATTCATCAAAAACACTTTAATGAGACCCAAATGAATTGTGCTAACTAGAGCACGAGCTATTTGGAATAACTAATAAGATTTAGGACTGTATCATGGGCTGGAAAAAGCCTACAAACTACACTGTAAACATTATGATGAGCTCTATAACCTAATGAGGTAAGCTGCTATGTGGTCTTCGTGGTGGACATTAAGGTTTACAAGCTCAATGTAAACACCACTGATGAGCTTTGAGCGTTCGTTTTGATGAAGAAACCATTTTTCCCCCATGACATTTTATTTCAGCTTTGATTTGTGAACTCAACTCAGTCTCCCACACATAAGATGATTGCTGTTATCGATCACTTTTTATTATTTATTTATGAATTTTTTAGGCAGACAAAAGCAACATCCTTTGGTTTTGTCTGGCGATTGCTAATTTTGCTTAAGTATAAGAGATTTTTTTCAACATTCAGCTGTAGCTAGGTAGTCAGCCAATCTCAGAATAAACTCTGAGTTTATTCAAAGGCCATGTCTGGTTTGATTATGCTGCAATAAAAATACAAAGCAGGTCAAAACAAGCTCATTTAACCCAAATGGCATCGAAGTGTGCTAGTCATTGTGCTTTTTTAAAATAAATATGTAGTGAGATGGACAAGCTGTTTGCAGCCTGGAAGATGCAGATACTATATTATCTTTATTCTTATATTTATATTTTTGCACTTTTCTGTTTTCATTTTGATTCACAATTAGCTACGATCTGATGGACCTAAAGAACATGTCCAAGTAGAACTGTGACTCCAAAAAGGCCGTACAGAGAAGCCACACACCGAGGAAATCCTCAAGACAGTGTGATGAATAATGGCCGTCAGGTGTGCGCATCCAGCTCTTTCATGAACTTAATTACTGTCACGCCTCCTGAGGCGGTAACCTGCCATGCACATACCCATTCTCACGAGATAAGAGAGAGAGAGACCACAAGAAAGGTGACGCTGAAGGCATGCGGACCACGACATGGACCTGCTTTTCCTCATTTTTCCTGTCACTGTCATATACACACTGACTCACTGGCCACTTAATTAGGCACCCCTCTTCAACTGCTCATTAATGCATATATTTTAATGAGCCAATCACATGGCAGCAACTCTACATTTCATGCAGACATTGTCGAGAGGTTCAAACTGAGCGTCAGAACGGAGAAGATTTAAGTGACTTCAAATGCAGCACGGTTGTTGGTGTCAGACAGCATGCTCTGAGTATGTCCCAAACTGCTGATCTGCTGTGATTTTCCCACACAGCCATCTCAAAGGTTTGCAGAGAATGGTCCGAAAAAGTGAAAATATCCAGTGAGGGACAGCTCTCTGAGCAAAAATGCCTTGTTGTTGCCAGAGGTCAGAGGAGACTGACCAGGCTGCTACAAGATGATAGAAAGGCAACAGTACCTCAAATAACCACTCATTACAACAAAGGTATATAGAAGAGAATCTCTGAACACAGAACAAATGGAACCTTGAAGCAGATGGGCTACAGCAGCAGAAGACCAAACCAGGTGGCACTCCTGTCAATTAAGAACAGGACGGAGGCTACGATTCATACTGGCTTACCAAAATTGGACACTAGAAAACTGTAAAAATGTAACCTGAATGCTGTGACATTCGGATGGCAGGTTCAGAATTTGGTGTAAACAACATGAAAGCATGAATATTCTTTGCCTTGTATTTATGCTTCAGACTGTTGGTGCTGTAATGGTGTAAGGGATATTTTCTCAGCACACTTTTAGTACAAACTCAGCATCAGCCCAACTGAGTATTGTTGCTGACTATGTTCATCCCTTTATGACCCCAGTGTATCCATCTTCTTATGGCTGACAAACCATGTCACAAACCTGAAATCATTTCAAACTAGTTTCTTGAACACGACAGTGAGTTCATTGTACTCAAACGACCTCCACGATCACCAGATCTCAATCCAACAGAGCACCTGTGGGATGTGGTGATTCACATCATGGATGTGCAGCAGCTGCGTGATGCTATCGTGTGAATAGGGACCAAAATCCCCCAAATCAAAAATGTTTCAAACATCTTATTGAATCCAGGCAGCTTTGAAGGCAAACGGGTTCAAATGCATTACGAGCATGGTGCACCTAATAAAGTGTCCATTGAGTGTAGATTGTCATAATGGTGGCTGCTTATTTTATTTAAAATTTCAGATCAGCATATGTACAAGTATCCACAACGAGCCAGAATCTCAGGATCCGTATGACTCTCAATCTGGAAGTTTTTTCCATCCTTAAATGTGTTTGATATTTAAAAAAGGGAATGAATTAATATGGTCTTGTATTGATCATCAGAGTATATATAATAGCTTACTATGTTATATAATAGACTGAAAGCACAGAATAATAGATGTATTTAGCTAAGCTGTAATTTCTAATTCTACACAAGTTTTCAAGCTGTTTTTGTATTTGAGAAAGCTAGTATAAGCCACAGTACAGGGAGATACCAGTCACTAACCACATCAGATAACAGTCAATATTTCCAGACAGCAGAAGTTCTCAATTTTAACCTTTTTAGTGCATTTCCCTCGTGTGTGCTGATTAACTGAGATCATATCAATACTGTCTAAATGTAATTAAAAGACTAAATCCGACATTAGCTCTCAAAATAAGCAGGTAATGGGCCTCTGTAATATTCGTTTCTGTGGATTTTTAGGCTGTATGCTCTCATGGTCTGGATCAGATTTAGTAATGTAGTGTATTTTGAGAAAGGTGAAGAGGTACTCAGAAACACCAGGTTCTGTTTGGGGCCATGATGAGGATGGGCACTAAAAGGGCTTATTTCAGGCAATGGATGAGCTGATGAACTGAGGGGCTTCACCTGGGCTTTGTATAAGTTAAATAAGGATTTTGTTAACTGTGAATAATGATTACTTTTTTAGACACAGAATAGGAATATAGAACTGGAAATTGGTGTAATTGAAATGTCAGGGATCACTCGAACTACAGCCCCATAGACATGTAAGAAGTCAAAGGCTTGACTCACCTCTGAAGCAGTGATTGGATGATGACTGTTCAGGGCAGGCAGCCAGCAGACATTAGCTGAATGACTCCTGCAACACAACTCCAGTAATAGTGTTTACTGTAACAGAAAGATGACTTTTATCATTTGTGGACTAACTCCTAAAAGGTGCAGCCTGATGACAGTAGTAATACAAATTTTCATTAGTACGCCACAATGTTTAGATGGGCCATATATAAATCATATATATACCACATATAAAATTCATTCCTTGTATACATATACAAGGAATGAATCAAGACTGAAGGACAGGGTGTTACGGCCAGGATGGCCGGTGTGTTTGTGGTGCGAACCCAAGAGCAGGAAAACATGAGAGAACAGGATTTTAACAAAAAGCGAGCTTTTAATTATGGCTGACAGAGGAAGGTAGAAACAAAAGGCAATGGTGAAACTAAACTATTACCTGAACTGGGGAAGCTAGGATTAACTATGAAACAGAAACATGAATATGAATCTGAACCCAAGCTTGAAAATAATCCTGCGACTTGAAGTACATGATGATGGACAAACAGACAAGACAACACTGAACAGAGGAAGACAGAGGACTTAAATACACAAAGGTAATGACGGAAGTGGAAACACCTGGGGAAACACAGCTGACACAAATTAACACGACACGACAGGGGAAGCAAAACTAAACACACTGGACATGGAAACACAAGACTTTCAAAATAAAACAGGAAACACAATGGACCTGACAACACAAGCTTGACAATAGAGCATGGAAGCACACACACGTGACACAGAAACACAAGGAGAGACACATGGGAACAGATAAGGGAGGCGAAAGCGCGGGCATAACTAAACGTTAAATATAAAGGACAAGACAGACTTACACAGAAGACAGGAAAAGACTCATCAACACGGAGACATGAAAGAAACATAAACTAGAATAAATCACTTAACTAAACCTTAACTAAACGACACAAGAACTTAAGATAAATGCAATCTAACATAAGAAAAACAAAAATACAAAATAAACTCAAAACGCTGGGTCACAGACCTGGGCCCTAACAGAGGGAACAACAAATAGGAATGGCATCATAGTTAATGAGTCATTCATTGACAGTAATAACTCCTAATCCAGGAATTTAAAGCATACACAAATTGTTTAACAAAAGATAATACTGTAGTGATCATTAGGGAAATAATTACAGCTCTATTTGCACAACAACAAAAAAGTTGTCACATTGCTGCCTAAACAAAAACAAATTGCAGTAATGGTAAAATCATTAAAGCCTTATATTTAATTGAAAGTCTCTTAAAAACAACACAATAATGGCTGAAATTGATACATTTGACAGTCTATTTTTTTTGTTTTGGAAAAATATATGCTTATTTTATGAAAGCTGGGGGAGAAGCATGTCTATCATTGTATTGCATCACCTGTTCTTAAGAAAATATTCTCCTTTATTTCTGAATGTGTCAAATGTTTTCAGCGGGCGAGAGGTCTGGACTGCGGTCAGGTCAGTTTATCTCCCGGACACTGTTTAGACAGCATCATGCTACTAAATCAAATTCATAAGAAATCCTGATTAACCCTGATGTGTACTAAACAGTAATCTCTCATTTACTCCAACCATTACCCTTTTTGTGCCACCTGAATCATCATACTTTAATTCGGTCATTATTTCAGAATTACTCATCATTACCTTCTGTTTCTGTGTCCCCTCAAGTAAAGTGAAGCATGACATTTGTATCATTTTAATCAGGAGAGACCCATGAAAAAAGGTGATGAGCGATATCGATTTATGATAATTATTAGCCGATAATTACCCAATGATTCACTAATGTAATATCCTCCAGCTGGTTACTTAGTAAATAATCATTACCGGCTATAACGTCCCGGATCAGGCGTTATTAGGGAAGCGCTGATGAACAACTAATTAATCATCCTGTTTGTATTTCACTCCTCCCTCGTTCTCTGGTCACTACGTTTTTGTGTTGTTTATTGCAAAGTTTGACTGTAAATTCAATGTTGGCTGTTAAGCCATCTTAACTAATTCTCTCCTTCAGTGACAGATGGTGAGGTTTTTTCCAAACAGATGGTTTCTGTTACTAAATCAAATGCAGGATTCATGTAATCATCAATTAAACACAAGTACTATACAGTCTAATGTTTACTTACTACAGTGTAATGTTTCTGTATAAAATGCTATCCTTTAATGACTGAAAAAGACTTCTTGTATTTAGTAATAGTAATATCCTGAGAATAATATCAGCTAAAGTACCAAAAGATGTAAATTAACTGTGAGATGTGGGATAAAAAACATGCTTCCAAATGAAAATGCAGAGTACACAGTCGTGCCCGTGTAGGAGTCTACTCTTTGGCCAGTGGATAGTTTTATCTGTGACCTGGTTTCCTTGCATTTTAATTATGCTTCCATCTCCATGCACTCGCAGGCAGAGCGATTTCACTGATAACGGTCTGTTTGTTGTGCACCGATAGTGGCCGCAATGTGTTTCACAGACCATTGGCCAAATAATTCAACGTAATTAGACTTGCGTCATACAAAGACGAACAGGAGGGATGAACTTTTTAGAGATTGTGTGTTCTTTTGCAGACAGGATGAGATGCAGAGAGGACTGGAGAAAGGGAACGAATGAGTCATGAAACATTCAGGCCCTGACAATACTTCTGACAGAGACATGTGGAGAGAGGAAGGCAAGAAAGCAGGTGGCCCTGCAGCAGCATTTCATTTTCTTCTTTTTCTTTTTTTTCTTTTTTCACCATAAATAGTCTAAATGAAAACATGATAATGTGTAATTACAGATACAATAGCGCAGAGTGGGATGAATGTGACTCGCATTCTCCAACGTGACAAAGAACAGATCGGAGAGCTTTCTGCACAGCAATAATGTTCAATTAGGCCTTGTATTGATTTACAGCTGACACAACAACCGCTATAGGAATGAACATTACCACAGATACTTTGCAAAAAGATTTTTTTTATTATTACTGTTCATGCTTTTATTTATGCTGTATGCTTGGAGGACATATTCCAGGGATGACTTTTGGGCTGCGAGGTAGCACATTGAGCAGGTTACTAACCTTTGCGTCAGAAGACTTGGCAAGAAACCTTCTTACCATAACGTCCTTGAGCTTGACACCGAATCCCTACCTGCTCCAGGACTAGTGGCCTGTAGCCGACTCTGACCTCTGACCTTCCCACAGAGGTAAGTAAGTGAATAAAAAACATTTTTAAAAAATCTCTTTGCCTTCAGGCATTAAACACTATCTCCCTTTTGCCCCTGCATGAGTAAGATAGCAGCGCCAGGAAAAAACTGATTTGGTAAGAAGTAGGAACGTTCAATCAGAATTAAATATGTGAGAGATTAGCATTCATTTAAAAACAGCTAAAGTGTGTCTATCTGTGGAGGCTAAATTGAAATGCATTAGTATTCATACCTAAAGTAAAAAAATGACAGACAAATACAAAAAAAAATATCTGGCTCCAACCAGTCCAACTTGGTGGTGTTACATTATCATTCTAGGAAGAGTGGCAGGCACATGAATATGTTATTTTTACATAAAAATCAAATGGTACATGTAGGACGGCAGAGGACTGCACAAACTGACGGTCCAGCTGAAAAACTCTTTGCAACTTCAATCTGAGTCACAGCATGAGTCTGTTCTCTCATCGTCAGGCAGTCAAACGTGTATTACATTTCTAGCCATGGAGACGTGCTGAGGTCGCATGTGAAATATCAAACATCTGACTGCAAGGATTTAGTAGTCCAGCAGTGTCCAGGCATGCTCCAGCATCTGTCATGGCTAAAACAGGAAGGCATCCTCTTCATCCAACCAAATCAAGCCCAGCCATTTGTTGCTCCTCTCTGCGGCTTAATCAGTGAAGCAAAATGCTCTCAGCTAATTGATTAAAATGATCTCCGTCTCTTAGGAGCAATGTCATCAGCATCCTTGTAATTTGTGTGTCTCTGCCAGAATTTGCTTTGGGTCTGATTTCATTAGCACCCTGTGTAACAGTACCTGTAACAGTTTGGAGTCAGGTTAACGCCACGGCATCCTGAGGTGAGAAAACCCAGTTCTGTTTACGTACACTGACAGAAAGTACCTGACAAAAGTACTGAGAGGTCACCCCATTTATGCATTTTCTCATTTTTCAATACAAAAGGTTGATCTGATTACGACGACAGGCTCGCAGATGGAGTCTCTCCTCAGGAGTAAATGTTTATTGATCAAGAAAGACTTGGGCATGTAAATTCTGATTTGTATGTGCGTGTTGTCTGCAGGGTAGCTGCAGAGCAGAATCCATCACTATTGGCATGTGGACCTGATTACTGGAGAGACTCTGAAAGTCTCATAGACCTATGATAAAGAACTCTGTCCGGGCCTCTTTACAACCGCATCACTCAGAGTGTCTGCACAAAGGAACAGTGCATAGCAAAAAAAAATAAAAAATCTTACATTCAGCACAATTGCCTTAATTCAGCTCTATCCTGGCACAGTTTCATGTATCTGGACTGCAGGAATACATTTAACGCCCTCAATAAAAAGGATGGCTACAGAATATTTTAACAAAGAAAATCAGCTTGAATTGGGGGGCAAAATATTTAAATTTAAAATCACATTGAAAGATTAATGGTTTCAAAATGTGTTGCCGTAAACAAAACAGATGTAATATTCATGGGGCGGCAAGTGTGGTGGAAACTGACTTGCATTTGATTGTCATTAGAAATGGTAGAAGGATTCAGCAGAGACAAGTTGTTGGTGAGAGTAGGTGGGGTGATCCATTTTGATTTCAAGCACCACACCGGCAAAAGAGAAAAAGAATATATAATGTGAAAAACAATCACTCCAGCGGCGTGTATGATAATCGGGATGGGGTTAGCAGTTTGCAGCTGCAGGCAGAAAAGCCCCGTCTGACTAAGTTCCTGGTGCACGAGTATTACATCTTTAATGTGTCATGTGATAACCGGTAACACGGGGTCTTCAGCTTATCTACCAAGTGTGGAGCACTTTTATGTCTTTTATATAAAACAAGATGTTAGACTTTTACATGCTGTGATGATGCTCAGCTGGTTTTATTTTGATTCCCTCAACACATCATGGGGAGGCAGCACTGAGTCTGCTTTGACAGTCAAAGCTCATTATGTTGGGCTCGTGTGCAAACTGGATGCAAGATGATGGCCTGTGTTGGTTAGCAGGTAAACAGATGCCCGTCCGGTGGCAAACAGATATGGATCGCGAGGGGTGGTGTACATTTTTTTTTTAAAAAGACTGACTTTGGGTAATATAGTAATTATTCCTTTTGTTTGAAAAATAACTTTACTGAACGTGATGTGATCAAATGGATACAGACACAAGTGTTTTTAATCACGTGAGGGTTATAGCTTCATATTACTTCATAAGTCAGCAAAATGGTGATGAAGTCATGATCTAAAACTTCCAAGCTGGTTCAAATTAATTTTATGAAAGACTTACAGTAATGTTTAAGAAAAAAAGCAAAAACATTACCATGTAAAATCCTCATTTAGATGCTGTTTCAGGCGAATGCAACACATTTTGAATTTCATGCTGAGAAATTTCCCTGACCACAGCCACTTCATGTTAAGCTACATAGTGTCAAACTTTTTTCTCTGTACATTCCCCTTTCACTTACCGAGGCAAGCCAGTGATTTGCGCTGAAACGCAGTACGCCTTTCATCTGTGAAGAGCGCACCTGCATGAGTCACTACAGGAAAATTATGTCACCAGATCAGAGCGCTGTTCCTGTGTACGACCTCTGTTGCCTTTGCAGCTAATTTCCCGGAAACTCACAACGTTCTTGTAAAGTCTAATAAGGGAGATCCCACGCCTTCATAAAGCTGTGAACTGGGCAGACTTATGAAAGAGTTTTAAAATGGACAGTGTGACTTTATCCTGTGAGTTTCTATCACAGCGACTTAGAGCAGATAAAAACAGATCAACAAAATCTGAGCACACAAGTGATCTTATTATTTAGACTTATTGTTTGGCCAAAAAAAAAAGCATTTATGAGTTGATAAGGATCCCTACAATCTGCTCATACACAATCTGTCAAGCTAAAAAATATAAACAGCATTCTATAATAGTGAATTAACTGAATAATGTGACATATGAACGTGCAGCCCATTATTTTATAAATTTTCAACCTTTGACCCCAACTGTAAGAGTAAAGAGTTCAAACTTTTACTTTAATATGTCACATGTCTGTACTTTGGAGGACACTGTATATTTAAATAAGACCCCTGAGGCGCCTTATTAGATCCAGCAACTAAAACTAACGCGTTCATGTGAATTGTCCCATCTGTAAAGTGGCTAATGGCCTGGACAAGTTGGTTCCAGAGGCACCATCAAGTGGGTCGCATGGACCACGTCTGTGTGAATTTAATTAAACTCGTGAGACAAGACGGGTTCAGTTTTGCCCGTCAGGTTATATATAATCTGTGACTCTTTGTTCTGCATTCATTGCACAAGCAACCCTACCACCCAGCAGGAGTCATTAGTGCAGCAAAGCCATCTGCACAACTGCAAGCGCAAAGCTGAACAGCACCTCAGCTGCGTATTGGATTCAGCTCTCTGCAGTGGTGGGCAAATGCTCTTGTTCCACACCACACACAGGCAGCAACCATAAGAAGGCTGACTATTACTCAGTAATCAATATTAAATAACATCTTGGATGGGAGTGGCAGGGAATTGCAAATAATGACTGATTTACAATTCAGCTGCAGGCCGGCTCATGTTTAACCCACACGGTAACCAAGGAAACCCACTAACTTAGTTGTTAGTCGCCCACATAGGAAAGAAGATGTGTATGTTTTTATTAGGTACATCTGTACAGCCTATCTGATGCATTTTTTTATATCATAAAGCCTACTTTCATTATGCCTGTAATCTTTACTTCAGACACTGTTACTGAGATGGTTATTTAATAGTTATATTAGAGGGAGGTGTTAATGGTCTTCTTAAGCCTTTCATCTATATGAACATGTAAGAGCGACAGACAAAAAAGAAAAAGAAAGATCTTTCATTTTTATGTAATCAAATGTAACATCAGCTTTACGTGTCGGTCACCTGATGTGTAAAATAAATTACCATGTGAATGTACCATATGTACAGTTATTGAACTGGATCTAAGCTTGGATCTAGGTGCTCCCTGTATGAAGGGGGAAGCTGATGATGACTTTCCTGCTAGGAGAATTGTAGACTTAATGCCTATAGGAGGATTTGGCCAGTGAGTGTAGCAGCAGATTTTACTTCATTTATGAGTAAAAGAGGGAAATCTGTCTCATTTAAATACATTGTTGAACAAAAGCTTTCATAGTGGAATAATGCACATTCTGCACTTTTGTTCCATATCTGGAAGTACAAAAAGGTTTAAGCACAAGGAAAGATTGTGGTATCGGCAAGGAAAATATATGCAACTATAACGCTTTCCTTAGTTAATATCAGACATAAATCAGATTGTGAGGTCCTCAGTATTGCTCAGTATCAACAAGGCTGGATTTGTTCTCAGCCCAAATGTCTTTAGCTTAAAATCTCTACATAATTATTCATAATCTCATTCAAAAAATGTTCTCTGTTTGGTGTGACCAGGGCCGCCAACACCAGAGGGCAAAGTAAACTCATGGCTCTCTATTGATTTTGTATAGCTAATGTAAAGGTGCTTCCTTGTCTGCTAACAATAAAATGGCTGAAAGCTGCTGTGTGGTGGGGTACAATATTACAGATGCTGCAAAAGATTGAGATACAGTGGCTTGCAAAAGTATTCGGCCCCCTTGAACTTTTCCACATTTTGTCACATTACAGCCACAAACATGAATCAATGTTATTGGAATTCCACGTGAAAGACCAACACAAAGTGGTGCACACGTGAGAAGTGGAACGAAAATCATACATGATTCCAAACATTTTTTACAAATAAATAACTCCAAAGTGGGGTGTGCGTAATTATTCAGCCCCCTGAGTCAATACTTTGTAGAACCACCTTTTGCTGCAATTACAGCTGCCAGTCTTTTAGGGTATGTCTCTACCAGCTTTGCACATCTACAGACTGAAATCTTTGCCCATTCTTCTTTGCAAAACAGCTCCAGCTCAGTCAGATTAGATGGACAGCGTTTGTGAACAGCAGTTTTCAGATCTTGCCACAGATTCTCGATTGGATTTAGATCTGGACTTTGACTGGGCCATTCTAACACATGGATATGTTTTGTTTTAAACCATTCCATTGTTGCCCTGGCTTTATGTTTAGGGTCGCTGTCCTGCTGGAAGGTGAACCTCTGCCCCAGTCTCAAGTCTTTTGCAGACTCCAAGAGGTTTTCTTCCAAGATTGCCCTGTATTTGACTTCATCCATCTTCCCATCAACTCTGACCAGCTTCCCTGTCCCTGCTGAAGAGAAGCACCCCCAGAGCATGATGCTGCCACCACCATATTTGACAGTGGGGATGGTGTGTTCAGAGTGATGTGCAGTGTTAGTTTTCTGCCACACATAGGGTTTTGCATTCTGGCCAAAAAGTTCCATTTTGGTCTCATCTGACCAGAGCACCTTCTTCCACATGTTTGCTGTGTCCCCCACATGGCTTGTGGCAAACTGCAAACGGGACTTCTTATGGTTTTCTGTTAACAATGGCTTTCTTCTTGCCACTCTTCCATAAAGGCCAACTTTGTGCAGTGCACGACTAATAGTTGTCCTATGGACAGATTCCCCCACCTGAGCTGTAGATCTCTGCAGCTCGTCCAGAGTCACCATGGGCCTCTTGGCTGCATTTCTGATCAGCGCTCTCCTTGTTCGGCCTGTGAGTTTAGGTGGACAGCCTTGTCTTGGTAGGTTTACAGTTGTGCCATACTCCTTCCATTTCTGAATGATGGCTTGAACAGTGCTCCGTGGGATGTTCAAGGCTTGGGAAATCTTTTTGTAGCCTAAGCCTGCTTTAAATTTCTCAATAACTTTATCCCTGACCTGTCTGGTGTGTTCTTTGGACTTCATGGTGTTGTTGCTCCCAATATGTCTGTGAAGGTTCTCATTCATCCAGGTCATCGTAGTCAAAGGAGTTTGCAAAGAAAAGCGTCTGGACTTCTTTAAGTTGCTTGAAGACGTTTCACCTCTCATCCGAGAAGCTTCTTCAGTTCTAAGGTCAAATGGCCGAGAGTCCCAGATTTAAACCCAGTGGGAGTATCCCCCCAAGGAGGGACAAAGGACCCCCTGGTGATCCTCTAATCACATGCGCCAAGGTTGATCCCAATAGTCTCTTAGATAACCTCTGAGGCCGTCACACAGCAGCTGTATTTGTACTGACATTAGATTACACACAGGTGCACTCTATTTAGTCATTAGCACTCATCAGGCAATGTCTATGGGCAACTGACTGCACTCAGACCAAAGGGGGCTGAATAATTACGCACATCCCACTTTGCAATTATTTATTTGTTAAAAATGTTTGGAATCATGTCTGATTTTCGTTCCACTTCTCACGGTTACACCACTTTGTATTGGTCTTTCACGTGGAATTCCAATAAAATTGATTCATGTTTGTGGCTGTAATGTGACAAAATGTGGGAAAGTTCAAGGGGGCCAAATACTTTTGCAAGGCACTGTAGCCTCGGAAAAATAAAGCTGGCCTCAAACCTGCATTCTGTTAGGATGCCTGGGTCGTTGACCAAGGGCTTTTGAGTTTATTATATTATTTATCATCTTTAGTCTTTGGTTTCTTAGAGTTCCGTCTTATGGTTTATGTCTCTGTGTTCTATAGTTGCTGTCTCCCCTGTCGGCTGTATCCCCTTGTTAAGTTCGCGTCTCTGTGTTATGTTTCCTGTTTTACTTTGAAAGTCCGTGTTTCATGTTAGTGTATCTGGTTTTGCTTTCCTTGTCTCGTTAGTCCTGATTTGCCCCAGCTGTGTTTCCCTCCTGTTGCCCATTCCCTGATTGCTCCCTCTATGTATTTAAGCCCTGTGTTTCAGTTTGTCATTGTCGTGATCTACCGTTTACTATGCTGTGTGTTCTGTCTGCTTGCCTGAGTTTATTTTGAGTCCCAGTTTTGTTACCTTTTTTGAGTTCAGCATTAAAGCTGTTTTGAGTTCACCTTTGGTCTCCGGAGTCTGCACCTTGGGTCCTATTCCTGTCTGCACACAGCCTGCATCTAACACATTCTGTCTGAAGGCCAGCAAAAAGACTGGATTGTAAAGAAGTCTACAAAACAGCTTTCTAGCTTGATCACTGTAAACACTTTCCTGATGAGTTTATCGGCTCAGACACGTTTTTGTTTATGATTATTTGTGACATTAGCCACTCGCTCATTGGCTAACAGCCTATTCAGTCACAAGCCACTGGCCAATAACTGAGCGGTTTTACAGTCAGACCGGCCTCTACTTTTCACATCTGTTACTGTTTTTGCAACAAAGGCAGAGATGGCGAAATCGCTCATCTTCATATCAGAACTACAAAAACAAGCAGGTGGCATCACAGTAGCTACCTCCATCTGTTATATGGTCTATGTACATTTACCAACAGCCAACAAGGTGGAAGTAACTTTAGTATTTTACCCTGTGTGTTTTACATGGTGCAGAAGACTTTTATTATTCTATAGTTTACATATTTTTATTTACTTTTTATTTGCGTGTTTTTATTTTGAAAGTTTAGTGTTAACTTCCTATCCATATCTCTCCAGTTAAGACAACGATCTATACCTGCTCAATGACCTGGTATAAAAATGCAGGGAGACACAGCAGAGCAGAGAAACCAACAGAAATATACAGCAGCAAATATTACTTAGAGCTCCTGTGAGCAAACCATGCTGTTTTTCTGTTTTATAAAATACTCAAGCACTGCAGGCAGCTAGCCAGAAGCGATCCGGTCCTTGTGGAGTGCAACAAGAACGGTAAAAGAACGACTGGCAGACAGGTGGGACTCGGTTTCAGTCGTTCTTCTGCATGGCCGTCAGAATGGGAAGTGTTAGAGTATTTTAGAACTCGTTTGTACTCGTTTTTGTGCCTAGCCTGGCTTTTATGTAGTAAATTCTTTTTTTAGTCAGCTAATCAGTCACCCCTCTTCCTTCATGTTCAGGGGCGTAACCCTCCCAATAATCAGACCCAACCAATATAACCCCCCCAATAAAATTATGAATTGTCTTGCAAAAAAATGCTGTTGATTTTCTTTACTCATGTCAGGTATTAACAGCAAATTAGTTGCATGTTTAATCATCTAGGAATTTACCCAGATTTATTTATTTATTTAGACAGAGATCTTGACCTCCCCAATGTTCAGCACAAAGTTACGCCGATTAAAAAAGTCCTCATTCAAAATGTAGAATTCATTTTTGTTTGCATTATTATTTTGTTTTGTCCTTTTTTATTATTTTTTTAAGCTGCAAAAAGAGATAACCAAGGTTTTTATATGTTAGCAGTGTAGCTAACGTAGCTTGCAACATTAGCTAGCTAACAGCTAATGACATTGGAGCTAAAAATTCCTCTGATGTAATTAAATCTAGTATTTTTAACCTGGTAGAGGCATTTTGTCATAGTTTTATCCCAGGGCCAAGTATTTAAATCTCTAGTGTGTGTGCTTTTCAGATTATGACACGGTGAGCTCTGTGCTGGTGAAATATGAGTTTTGAATTCCATAAAATGAAACTTGGCTCTTATCTTTTTGTGAATGATTAATGAAATAATGAGTGGCTAGCACAATTCTGATATCACAAATGGGAAGAATAATGATTCAAAACTGATGTCATTAAACAGAATGTTTTATATGGTAGATGATGAAAAGAAGTGGAAAGTCTTCAGTCATCTGTCCTGGATTGACATATTGTACCCTTGTAGAAAAGATCAAGGCCTGGCCTCTCCTCTCCAATGAGCACCCAAATGTCTCTTTTCCTCATTCTTGCAGTGCCCTATTTTTAGATAAAAGCAATTCCAGTGAGGCATATTGTTATGAAAATAGGCGCATGAAGAGAATGTTGAAAATAATTTCCAAGCCTTAGCACCACTGTTGTGTTTGTTGTGCTTGTTTGCGGTCTGTTCGGGGGTTCCTGCTGGTTCACTGAAGTCCGTTATACTCTGACACGTCTGTTGATTCATTTTGTTGTCTGACTTCACTTTGTTTTCAGCCAATGTAGAGACACAAAGCACAAACTGAACTTGACGTGAAAAGGCGCTTTCAGGCAGGAAGTAACAACACCCCTTCTTCCCCCCTCACTCATGTCAGCACTTTGCAGTTTCGGTTCCATCGCTTCCCTTTTTACCAAGCGACATCCAAAACGCACTCTTAAATGTCCATTTGCATATCATCATTGTCCACGCATGCACAGCTCTGTATGTTTGCATTGCAGCACAGGAACAACAGGTGGGGGGCAACTCTTGCGGTGTTGGGTGCAAGTATGAATTTCGCCAAATATACCTCAACCAGACATCACGTGGTTTCGTATCAGTTTCGCCGCTGTGAGCCGATAATGTTATTTGTTTAGTTCGGTGACACTTTAAACACTTCTTCTCTGACAAGAAATACAGAAGCGCAGTCTTCCCCATGTTTATTAACAGATCACTGCATGAAATAACTGCTACAATACTCCAGTGAACCAGTTACATAATTACAACTGTAAATAGGAATATTATTTCAAAATGATCAAATGAAACAGTCCTAATCTTTTGTCTCCAGCTGGCAGCAGAATCTTCTTGGCTCAGTGTGTGTATTGATTTTGTTGGTTCTCTCATCTGGTATGTTGACAAGAGGCAAATGCATACAGAGAAGCTAAATGACAGCTATTTAATTTGGTTTCAGTGATTGTGCAGGCTGCTGTTACCTGAAGAGAAAGGATGCTGCAGGTCCTGTTTATAGGACTCATATGCATTTCCAGAAATTGTGTCTTTTGTTCAACAGGTAATGTTTTCTGTTGTTGTTTTAGTTGTCTTGGGGTTGTTTTTTTTTAAATATGAGAATAGAAAAGGGTTTTGATTTAGCTTGGTGCAAGTTTCAAGGGTTTTACAAATAGACCGTGTTTACCACTGCATTCCTTTGATTTCTTTCTAGGCTGGATAGCTAAACCTTAACTACAAACCAAGTATCAAGGTTGAGTGTGCCTGTGTTGCAACTTTATGCAGGGGCAGAGCTAACCGGTGGCCAGCGACTGAAATTTGTCTACCACTTTGGTCAACCTGCACCACCAATGCTGAAATATATTAGGGGGTTTGCACCCACCACAGAGCTGCTAGCAGAAAGACTGAACAGAATATGGGGGAGATCAGCTGGACGTAAACAAAGTGCACGCCACTTTTGCCAATTTGTTGCTGTGGTTTCTGCGAAATGCTGACAAAGTCATGACAGACATGTGGTTTTCATCACACCAGAAGGAAAACAAAGCCAAAAGTCACGGCCGGCCCCCGTGACTGATGTGTTGTGAGCAATCATGACTTTGGGGTGTCACCGTTGCCGGTGGTATCAGTAAACTCTGTGTTGTAGAGGCTCTTGAGAAGGTTTATCGCGTCACTTGTGCTAGAGGAGCTGAGTCTACCTTTCTGCTCGACAGATGTGCAGTTTACATCTGCAAATTTTGTGGTCTATCAGATCTTGTCTGGGCTCCACAGTTCCCGCTAACTGTCAGCTGTAATTGACATTTGGAAGCTGGAAGGGCTTTGATATCTTTGTACAGCCTTGCAGATCAAGTAGCTGCACTTCAGACCCTCAGACAGCTACTTAGAGGGCCCCACGATGGGTGGGAGATAAGGTTAGAGGATTTATCAGCTCTGAACCTGATATTGACTGACAGCTTCAGACGGCTTGTTCATTTTCCAATTAAGTTTAATTAGGACCTTGTTCTTTCCTTTTAACTTCTGTTCGAACTAAAGAAACACATCCTCTGCTGCTATGCTGAAAGGCAGCTTCACACTCTCTCCAGCACAGACGTTGCACTTGTCTCCATCTCCATCTAGAACACATCTATTCCCTGTTGCTCTCTACTGTGTCACAATGAATTCGTCCTCCTGCTTTAAGGCTCTTATGTTTGGGAACGAGCTAAGGCCAGCCTCAGCGCAGACACATTTTATTATTCATTACATTTTATTCTTTCCAGCACTGCAGTGTCTGGCCTTGCTGGTGGTACAAGTGGAATCACAGAACAAGTGACCTCTGTTATAATTCACACTCTTAAACGTTTTCTATGTGAACAAGGTTGATATTATTCATGCAACGTCGAGCACGTAATCAAACCCGAGACAGTATAAACACACAGATATTCAAATTGATATTGATATTCGGACATCATCAGAGTTTTTCTTAAATATTGGGTCCAAATTGCTTAATCACAACGCGTCACAGCGTGAAAACAATTGTTACAAAAAATCAAGACAAAAATATCACCTCAAGTCAAAACAAACAGAATGAACGTTAAAAATGTACGTAATGAACATAATCACAGGTGTCTTTTTCAAGTTTCCTAGTAAATAGTTGGCAGGATGTTGAACCCAGAGGGGTTTTCTGTATCACAGATCAAGCTGATAGCAGTAAGCTGTTATACCGTTACAGGAAGTAGAGCGAGCATGGGAAATGAAACGCGGGCGCCGTTTATAAAAGACGAGGTGGTTCAACGAGTGATGGGTTAAACATTTTTCAGAGAGTTATTTGTGGCCTGCTGCTTTGCACGCCACAGACAGCATGGAGACGCTTCTTCTTCTATTTCCTCAATTCAGCTACATGCCCCCAAAGGAGGAAGCATATTTCAAAATGTTTGGTCCAGTAGGCTTACAGACACCAAAGATGAAGGACGACAGTAGCAGGTTGGTGTGTGATTTTCCGTCATTTTTAAATGTTTACCTGTTTTCTGAAGTTGAATATTTTCAGGGGGCTTTAGCAAATCTAACAGCTATTGAAAGAAATCGGAGCAGTACAACTTTAATCAACCAGAAGTAGATTCAGCGAGTGCTTTTGTACAAAGAAGAAATATTTTACTCTGTAATATTCACGACATGTCTCTGTACCTTGTAGATTTGCCTTTTCTGTGCTACTGAAAGCTGCTATAGCAGACACCATATAAGGCTGTTGAACTTAAAAGCTGCCGTCTTCCCTCATAAGGGTCTCCACGCTTTTCTTAAAAAACACGTCAGCTTATGTGACTGAATTTGCAATCTGTACTATGCTGCAGAGCTGTTGTGTAATTCATATTGTGCCATGAAAGCCACTTCAGAAAGTAAAGGAGAAAAGTTTGCTGCAATTGTAAGTGCACCTTCTGGTCTTTTATATTTGTTCTCCCTTGTTTGCAGGCAGAAAGACAAAGAGAGGAAGAGTCGGCTTAGCCTTTTTCTCACCAAGTCAGGCTCTCACGAAAACGTCAGTCCCAGTAAAAAGACAGCTACGACACCCAGCAAGTGAGAAAGAAAAAAAAATCCATTAACTTTTCATGCAGGCCGTGGTATTTTGCACAAGCGTTATCCGTTTTTAACCTCAGATTTCTGTATCCTCCATGACTCATTACACACTCACAGATACATGACATCTAGTACGTCTCTGTGAGAATCCAAGACATTTTTTTTGCTGCATCATTAGAGGAGAGCTGACCGCATCTCTGATTTGTTTCACAGCATCTCAACAGAGGCAGCTTTGCAATGGAGCGACTCCTTTGAAGAACTACTAAAGCACTCAGGTCAGATTAATGCCCGAAACTTTTCAAAAATGTTGCGTCCAATTGCCGTCGAGTTTCTTGCGCTGTCAAACGCTTTGCTTCATTTGAATTGTAAACTGTAACACGGTGCTCGAAGCGATAAATAGTTAATGGGGAGCGCTGTGAGAGTTTCACTACATCTTTTAATGTTTGTTAGCACAGATAGTAATACAGAAACTGTGCAACTTCCTCCCCTCGTCACAGATGCCGCACAGAAACACTGTGACCTGCTGGCGTTTTGCATGGTTAACAGAGACAGATCTATGTAATAAAATCCACACTTTTGAGCAAACGCACACATATTATGGTTAAGCTGTTTCGGGATATTTAAACTGACTATAGAACTGAGACTCATAGATTATGAAGTTTCGGCAGGTTTCCACAACACACTGAAATGTGGAAGCTACATGTCCTTAAACAGCTGTAGTTACATGAGCGTGACTAACAGTGTTTCTCTGTTTCTGTTTCTTTACATCAGATGGGGTGGAAACCTTCTCTCAGTTCCTCAGGACAGAGTTCAGTGAAGAAAACATTGAGTTCTGGTTGGCTTGTGAAGAATACAAGACCATTGATTCTGAGACAAAGCTGCTGTCCAAAGCCAAATATATTTATACAGTTTTTATTGAATCCGAGGCCCCTAAAGAGGTATGACATATGCCTTTTTTTGCATCACAAACTGCATGGATGTTGTGTTGCTAAGCTGGGCTTCAAAAGCTTAACCCCCCCTGGAGTACGGTTTACCGTTTTTCTTGGCTTATTTGTCATTGAGGGCTGTTGACAACTTGAAATATTTATATTATCGTAATAAAAAAATAACAGTAGGCGAATTCTAAAGTGCTGTGTAGACAGGAGCCCGCAGCAACTTGACCTTTGCGAACAATCATTAGGAGCAGCAGCTCGTCGAGGTCATGTGTTTAGCGCTTACACGTCTGCAAAGCAGGTTGAGTTATTTCTGTGCGAGACAGTTGTGGTTTAAAAGGTTTCCACTCACTTTGCAAAGATGATGCGACCACCATCTGATATGCTTTCAGGGCCCGTAGCATATTTGACCGTTAAAGAGTTCTGTGTCTGGTTTGAGGTTTTCACATTCCTCTGCAAGAGTGGAGAGAGCATCTCCCACACACTTTCAGTCTAAGATGAGTGCATATGTAAATCTGAAAGAGGGTTTTCAGAGCAACGCTGCAGTGGCATTATTGCACACAAGTACACAGCTCGAGTGATTTGAAGGGAGAAACAAATGTAAATGAATGCAACCTTCAATACTGATGGTAGACGATAGCGTAGTTTCACACGCATGCATATTTATTTTGAGAGCTGCTGGTAGATTTCAAAGGGAAGAATCTTAAGAATAATTCAGTCTATAAAGGGCATAAATATGGTTTTGCCGTCAGTAATTAAACATTAAAAAGCCAGTCGCGAGAGTAGGAGGCAGAAAGTTAACCTCTATCTGTGATGATATCTAAGAAACTGATGTGTGTCAGTGACTGTTTAAACTTAGATTATCTAGAGTTGAAATATAGTGTCAATAAAAACACACGCACAGGGAAAGAAAACTCACGCTCTGAGCGCAGTTATGAATAACTCACGTTTTGGCTTTGGAAAGTGATCCATTAATGTCAAGGTGAGGTTTGACATTCTTAACCTTTTTTAAAAGATCCTCAGCAGGCACAGCAGAATTAATTTCTCTTAAGAAGAGCATCTTGACATTCTGAAATTGACTTTTATTTGGTGTCGCGTGTGTGCAACCTTCTGAAACATCGAGATGTGGAGTTTCTCCATTGTTGTAAACGACTCCACTCAGCGCTCACTGCGGGATTCGGGGTTTCCCCGTTCTTATCAGTAAATTGCATATCTACTCAGGCCTTTGTCTAACCCACTGTCTGCCCCTGCTGCAAACCTACGCAAAAATCCCAAACTCGGTTGAAATGTACGTGGGTCAGTGTAGATTTAACATATGTCCCTATTTTTCATTCAGATCAACATTGACTATCACACCAAGACAGCCATCAAGAACAGCATGGCAAAGCCCACAAAGAGCTGTTTTGAAGCAGCTCAGATGAAAGTCTACAGCCTGATGAAAAAGGACTCCTACCCCAGGTTCCTGCAATCTGACATTTATCTGCGACTCACCAGGAGGAAAGGCCCCGGAGCCACCATGTTTCGCAGAAGGTCACGCTCCTGTGTATTCAACGACAGAGGGGAGGCCACGACCGAACCCTCAGCCTGGTAGCTTGGAGGAGCGGTAGCTTGCTCTGTGAGATGGATTAATTATTATACTGCAGCACAACTGCTGAAATATAACGTGTGGTGCGGAAGTTTATTATTCTCCACAGGTTTGCTTCTGCAGAGTGCATTATTTTTTTATAACCACCGTTGCCACAGTGGATTACTCCACATGCACAGCACTGTGACAACATGCCAGCAATAGTAATCTAAATAACATTTTGGGAAGTACATTTGTTTGCTTTCTTGAGTGCACTGACTGCTACAAGTCTTAAACGCGTGTGTGGTAAATGTGTGGCTACAGCTAGAAGCTGACTAGTTTAGCTTAGCATAAAGGCCGTTAACAGGAGATAATAGCCACAAAAGCTCTGTTTCAGAGTAACAAAATTCAAGCACATTTCATCCAAAGCTAATGTTGAAAGCTTTAAGCTTTATATGTTAATGGTTCATTCTGTGGAGAAAAAAAAACGATAGTATTTAAAGAAGTTCATCTCACTGTTTCACTTCATTCTGAGTCTTTGTGATGGGATACGCTAACGGGCTGCGGGCGGTAGCTTTATATCATGCAGATAGGAGAGTTCACAGGATTAACCTTCAGCTACAAGAATAATCTCAAAGGTTACGTCACAGCCATGTGGTTATCTGAAAATAATGGACGCCCCCTGGTCAATCAGAATTGAATATTCTCAGTGGCCATTGAATGAAACCAGGTTACTCTGCAGCATCTGTGGATTGATCTATCCATTCTTTTCCTCAGAGGCGCTCTACTTGTGGATTCAATCTTTATTGATGATTTTTAGATTTTTTTTTTTTTCAAATCTCACAAAACTTGAATGACAATGCGATAGCTAGCTGGAGACAGAATCTCAGATGAGACGCCTCCTCCCCACTGACAGTATCCAGCCAGCCGTACAGGCAGCCACACTGAGGCAGCCCTCGTGACTTCAGACGGCATATACTTCACTTGCTTTGTTTTCCGATCCAACAACAGCACCTTAAACACCATTAATGCAGTCGATGCGGCATACGAGCCAATTTGAATGTGTCTCATTAAAAGGAATTCATGAGTTTATCCTTCTATCGCACTGCCCACCTGTCTCAATACTAACTTGCAGTGACAGCCTGCTGCAAAAGTACTGAAACTTTTGGTTTTTTTAACAAGAGCTACAGACCTCTTATTTCTGCTGTTAATCAAAGACTCACTTTTTTCACACCAAGAAAATGTATCTGTGCTATTTGAATACTAATATTATAAATTATGATTGCCTTTTTTTCCGTTTGCTACCACCTAATAATTTATGTATTATTCATATGTCATCATACGTGTTGACTTGCTGTAAATGATGTGGAGTAACTCAAATAAACACTTTCTTATAAAGCACTTTTAATGAGGCCTTCAGTGGCATTAATTAGTCTGAATGACCGCATCTAAATGTGAAAAATCGAGCCATAGCGTGTGCATATTACACTAGTGGGGGAAATTGTGATCTTGTGTAGCTCCCTATTCCAAATCACTGAAAAATTAATAGACCGTATCAAGTCTCACCACTCTAACACGAAATTATTCATGTTACTGTATATGTATGCACAAGCTATACTTCTTGTAAAGACAAATGTGTATTAATTCAAAATTGTTGCCCCTGAACTCTTGAATATGCATGCAGACAGACTACATCTAAGTACTTAAAGCGGTACGTACACACATAGTGCTGGTTTAGCTCATTAACACAGATGTCAAGGTTTCAAGAATGCTTCTAAAGGGATAAAGTCAATCTCAGCCCAAGTACCTGTCACTCTATAAAACCTGTGCGGAATACCTCACATTTCCCATTAATTATGCATCCATCTAGATGGCAGCAGCAGCAGCATGCATACACTGCAGTTCCTGCTGTCTTCTCATACCAATAGTCAAAGAAGGAGTGTGGGGTGTGGGATTTATTGTAATGGTCTTTTAACAAAGGTAGTAGCTCTGCTGCCCTCCCAAATACATCACAGCATAAGATTAGTTGCCCGCTAAGACTTTACTGGCAGATTCTGTGTTTCTTTCCCCATTGGCATTTAAATTCGAAGCTCTGTCTATGCTAAAAAGCCTCTGAAATCACCCACAAGTTAAAGATGTATTGTGGAACCGCTGAAGGGAAACAAAAGAGTAAGAAAGCAGTTTGCCTGGAGATATGAGGCTTGTAAAACACAATGAATACCAGTCTAAGAGGAGTTTAAAATGAAAAAGATGTATTATAAGGTGGCTAACAGTGGATTTTACAGACACTTTCTCCAGTGTGTTTTTGTTTTAAAAGATTACTCAATGTAGACTGAAGAGCGTCAGCAGTTTATGTACCTGCCGGGCTTTTGTCTCCTTTTTGAGAACAAGTTTGTCCCGTCTCCAGAGCCTGTGTGGCTCACATTTAGCAAGAGATTTGCTGACTCCCGGGCTCAGATATTGAGTTGTGAACTCTTCCCCCGTTATAAATCCATTTGCACTTGATGTGGTTGACCTGCAAAGATATTGACACACTTCAGTATATTTCACTGCAAACAGAAGGCCATGTCGAGTTTGAAAATCTCGAGGTGAGAATTTGTATTTTGTATTAAACCTCCACTGAAGTAACAGAAGCAGCGAGGCACCCATTTATGCTGGGAAAAATCATCCAGCACTGCTGATTCGTAAAGTGGCTCCATGTTTATCAGTGGACTGGGGACAAGTTTCTGGAGGAAGTAGCCTAAATCGTTTTTAGGAATAATGTCAGACTGAAGGCAAAATGAAACACTGAAACACACGTTGTCAGAAAACATGCCAGTTGCATAAGATCTATAGGAGCAGGCTGAAATAAGTAGATGCTCTGTCAAGATTTTTACTTATTTTGTTTATAGAACAGTTTAAATTTGAAGGTACATGAGGAACAAAGAAAGAAAGAAAGCCTGCTGCTGTCTTTTAATATCATGTAAGTCAAAAGTCATCACCTTCAAGAGTTTGAAATCTAATTTAAATCAAGTGCTGGTCGCATCTTCGCTCTGCACCAATCTCTACCCCACAGTCTTGAGGAGAACAGACAAACCCCCCATTCGTGTTCAAATGAATAAAGCAAGCGGAGCGCACAACAAAGGGAGACAGGCTGAATCAGAGCCGTCAGTAATTACACAGGATGGTTGACACAAAAGTAAAGATAGGACAACTAGAGTGCCCCCATGTGTACGGTGAAAAAACTGCATCTCTGCTTGCTGTGGGAGTAGTGAGACGCTGCATACATTCGAGGCCAATTTATTAGGTACACATTACTACTAGTGGGTCAGGCCCCCTTTTGCTTTTGGAACTGGCTTACTTCTTTGTGACGGAGATTCAACAAGGTGATGGAGACTTTCCTCAGAGATTTTGGTCCATATCGACATGATAGCGTCACATAGTTGCTGCAGATTTGTTCGCTACAAAGCCATGAAGCGAATCTCCTGTTACCCCACATCCCAAAGGTGCTCTATTGGACTGAGATCTGGTGACTGTGGAGCCCATTTTGAGTAGAGTAACTCATTGTCATGTTCAAGAAACCACTTTGAGATGATCTGAGCTTTGTGACATGGTGTGTTATGCCGCTGGAAGAAGCCATCAGAAGATGGATATGCACTGGTCATAAAGACATGGATGTGGTCAGCAACAGTTCACTGTGATGTTTAAAAGATGCTCAATTGGTACTAAGGAACCCAGAGTGTGCTAAGATCTCCTTCATCACCCTCAACTGTTGACACAAAGCAGGATGGATCCATGCTCTCATGTTATTTATGTTAAATTCTGATCCTACCATCTGAATGAAAGACTCACTGGAGCAGGCAACAGTTTTCCAGTCTCCTGTTGTCCAGTTTTGGTGAATCTATCCAAACTATAGCCTCTGTTTCCTGTTCTTAGCTGACAACAGTGGCGCCTGTTGCGTTCTTTTGCTGCTGTAGTCCATCTGCTCTTCTGCATATCTTCATTGTAGCCAGTGGTCACTGGGATTAATGTTGCCTTTCTATCAGCTCGAAGCACTCTTGTCATTCTCCTCTGACATCTGATATCAGCAAGTCATTTTCACAGAAAGAACTACTCCACACTGGCTATTTTCTCATTTTTGCACCATTTTCTATAAACCTTAGAGATGGTTATGTGGGAAAATCTCAGTAGATTAACAGTTCCCAAAGCATTCACACCAGCCTAGCATCACCTTTTAAGTCTATGTTAACGAGCAGCTGAATAGGTGTGCCTAATAAAACGGCAAGCTGGTGAGCTAGTCAATATTGCATTATCGATGAGCTACCCATTAGTACCTATTAATATCTTAACAATAACTTAGGGCACATAAAATTTCTTTCCCATCAATGCCTTTATTCAGTCATCTATCCTCTGAGTTAACGCTGCTGTCAAACAGCACCTTTGTATTTACATGGTGTTATATTACATTTATGGCTTTGGATTTAGATTTCATTATGTTTTGCTTTATGATATTTTAGTGATTATGGTTATATGCTAACATGGAGTGGAAAAATGTCTTTATTTTATTAAGTTATTTATTTAAAAATTAGACAGAGCCATCAAAGGTTTCAGTAATTTCACCTCAAAGCTATCAAAACCAATCAAAGTTTGTCTTTACTTACTCATAAGTACTTCTCTATTGCACCACTGCATTTTCCTTTTCAAACATAAACTTCCATTTAAAAAGGCTTTCCATGTCTGTAATGGATACCATTTCTCAAAGAGTTTTACTGCAGAAATGAATAGTCCACAGTTGCCACTGGCTCAGGATGAAATGTACCTGTTTTCCTAAAGGATGGTACCAATCTAACTCTTCCTCCCATTGCTTTATTTTGCATTTTTTCTCCATCTGTTCTAGTATTTGTATCTCTGTTTAAAAAAAAAGATTTGTTTTGTTAAATATAATTGCAATTTTTGTGTAGTTCATACTTATAGCACATGAATGTTCAATTTAAAATCCTGGTTTTCACCTTCGGGGCTCTGTATGGTAATCACCTGCCTGCTTCAGAGGGTTAGGGTCTTGCAGCCTGGGCTTCTTATCATCTCAAAATCCAGACTAAAAACTAAAGTAATGAAGTCTTCGCAGCTCTGAGGACTCGTGAATGTGAAGTCTGGTCTTGTTAAACCAGCATTTGTGTCGCTTTTTACTTTGTTTCTGTCTTATTTCAGCTTTTTTTCCTTTTGATATCCTGGTGTTTTTTTCTGACATACAGCATTTCGTGATTTATGTCTTGGAAACTGCTAAATGAATAAAATTTACTTACTTCCTTAGTTACATGTAAATACTGCAGTATGATACGTCAGCCTTTTTTTTTAACTGTTTCCTTGCTTCGCTCCTTCCTTCCTTCTTTGATATGTTTTCTTTGCAGCATAAGGAGTTTTGAAACATCTCACATTTTGCTTTTTGACTTAATTAATAAAATCTAACTTCAACAAAGAAATTGTTCTTTGTAATAAAAAAGAAAAACATTTGAAACCTTCTCCACAGCATTATTTCTGGACGCATTTTGGACCTTTTTTTATCCTTTCTGTGTCTGGCAATTATATATCAGTCACTAAATCACTGTAGCTCACGGCAATTGAAATGGCTTTTCAGCACAAGTGGCCAGCTTTTAAAAAAATCTCATCAACACAAGAGGGTGTTTTTTCAGCATATTGTAACAAATGCGTTCTCTTTTACTAAAAGAGCCTTTTTAGGCTTGCGTTGAGCCCTTTTATTCTTGGATTCTGTTAACTTTTCAGAACTAGAAAAAACATCCTGGATGCAGTGAATGCGCAACGAGAGCACACCTCAGTCCACACGTCTTTCAGGCCATGGGCTCTTTTGAAAAACAAATTCCTCAACCTGGTGTGTCTACACACATGCAAATAAGGGCAGCCTGGGTGTTTTCCATCACCTGTGTGATCACCTTGTCATTTACATTCTTGCTTTGTTTCGGCCCATCACATTTCAGCCAGTGGTCAACAAGGTCAGAGCAGGCTAGAAATACTTATGATGACATCTATATGTATGACTTGTATGCAAGCAACAAAGTCAAATGAGAAGAGGACAGTCCTCCATATATAGCTCCTGGTCCGTCATGTTGTTCTTTGATGCATTAGAAAGTGAGAATGACCGCCCTGGGGTTGGTGGGTCTGAACACACAGCAATATACATTCATACAGCTGCCAAATGCTATTATTTACATTAAGTGCGATGTATCATGGAAATGTAAAATATGAAAAACATTCTCCCTCAAACAACAAAGTAGATATTAAATGAAAAGCTTAAACATTCTATTTGTAAAAACCTAATGTGACCTAATGTGAAAACAAACCTCTTGGGGTAGTTTATCACACTGTTAATGTGTGGGGGTGAAAAACTAATTAGAATTGTTTGCACCCGATTTGTTAATTGGTTGTTTTTCAAGACTTCTCCAAGTTTTAGAGCTAGAAACGTCAGTGCAAACTTGCACACACGGTTGACCAAATTAGCTACATCCCCCCAAAATTTGTCTAAAATACGGCATTGTTTGCAGTGTGTAAGTCAATATTTGGTATAGCCGTCTTTATTCTTCAACACAGCCTCTTCTTTGGATGTTAGGGCTCTGGGGAGGCCAATCCATGACTGTTAGTGTTCCACTGTATGTTTTTCTATCCTGTTATGCTTTTGCTGCATACACTGTGTTTGTCATGTCATTGTCATGCTGACAAATGAAGCTTTTGTCAATCAGTTGCTTTCCAGATGATATTTTTGTGTTAATAATTTCAATTTTGACAAGATCTCCAACACTCCTGGCTAAAATGCAGCCCTAAACCATGAGACAACCTCTGCCATGTTTTACAGATGACTGTAGACACTCACTATTGTACCTCTCTCCTGACCTCCTCTGTCGCCAATGATGACAATTTAACCACTAAATTTTCAGTGCAGGTCTTGTGTAATCTTTAAAAATGGCTTCTTGACAGCCACCCTTACACTGAGACCTTTCTGATGAGGTTTCAGTGAACAGTAAATTAATCAACTGAAAGGCCAGATGCCTCTCTTGGGTCCTTTGTCAGGTCTTTATTGGATTGTTTTCCTATTTCTGAAGGACACAGCTCTCAGATACTTTTCATCTGCCACCTCTTCTTTTGTCCTCTATTTGTCCATTTTCCTCAAATTTTTAAGTAAACACTGCACACCATGCTCAGATATGCCACTTTTTGGTTAATAGCTCATTGGGAATCATTTTTTATTGCAAAAATACTATTTATTGCTGTAAACTGTTCTATCTTTGGCATTTTTTCACAGAAAATAATGAAAACAAACTGTGTATTTTGGCTCTTTGCTAAATATGATAAGTGTAATATGTTACATGTTATATGTTATGTAATATGTTAAGTACCTCTTTCATGGTTGTATGATTCATAAGTCAGTGTTGTTATAAAAACAATGAAAAAAATCCTCTGAAAATGATCAGGTACAAGGAGTGGATTGAAATGTCCAAACGTATTTCTCGGGACTGCATTGGGAAAATCACGCGGGACTCTGGCTTCTTGGAAACAAAATATGAAGAAATGAGGGGTAGCTCAAGACTTTTGCACAGCACAATATAGTAATAGTTACACAGCATCCGCCCAACACCAGCATGTTAGCGTTCCCACTGTTGGCATTCCAGGCTAGCATTAGCATTTAGATTAAGACTTTAATTTTCTGTCAGCACAGATTGGCTCTTGCGGCAGACTAACATAAAACATTTCTATCACGACACTTGAAGGCATACTAATAAATCAGAGCTAACTTGTGCTATTGTCACATAACACTGCTAATATGCAAATGGGAGGATGACGAGGCTTCTCCTTAACAGCAAATTTGTTTATGGCTATTTGCATATGGCCAGGATCTTCCTGATCACCGATCATTAGTTTAGTTAAATCATATTCTAAATCTTGCATGTTGTGCTCTGCCACAGCAGGCCCATCCATTCGCTTCCGCTTAGCCTTTTCAGGGTCGCGGGGGGCGGGAGGCGGGGTACACCTGGACAGGTCGCCAGTCTGTCGCAGGGCCAACACACAGGAACAGACAACCATTGCAAACTCTACACAGAAAGACCCCGGCCTGATGGTGGAATTGAACTCAGGACCTTCTTGCTGTGCGGTAACAGTGCTAACCACTGTGCCACCGTGCTGCCCCTGTACAGCAGGCCCTGTATCCTATATTCTTAATTAGGCTCATTTTTTTTAAAAAGAAAAAGAAAAACAACTTGATTGCAGTTCTTACTAAGCAGCAAATAAATGACTGTAAGAAATTCATGTGCTGGAATGATTTATTTATTCAGCCTTGGTGTGATGCAAGTATCTCCCATGTCTAGGTTAATGTTGGTCAACAGATGAGTACAATTGAAATCACAGTCAAGTTCTCTCTTCCTCAAGGTACCGCAGACATGGACGGATGCCCTGTCTCTCCCAACAATAACACTTTGCATACAGATTTCCATATATTCCACTCGTGATGGGCGTGGGTCATTTAGATTTGTTCACTCACTTGACTCTCTCATTTCCAAACAATCACGACCCCATCTTCAGTCTGGCAGGATCTTATCTCTGTCTCCCTTTGTAGAGGACGAGGAGATGGCGATAAAGTGAGTTACTGCATATTTGATTATTCGGCCTTTACCATTTTCAGCAGGAAACAACTTACAGCAGCCATGTGGAAAATGCCAAAAGGCTTTTCATTCACTGTAAGTCTAACTTTGGACTGTGTCTATTTCTGAAGGGGTCTTGTATTGATAGGAGGTTGCTCTCAGGTGCTTGATGCATTTAACGAATCTTTGAGATGTCTTAAAAAGACGCTTTGCAGGTACGGTTTGCAGGCGGGGTGTTGTAATGTGGGGGGTCACAGACATTTGGGCTAGTGATAGATCTTAATGCTCTTTTCAAGGGTAGATTCTGTTGCTTTCCCACGGATCCACTGGGGGATGTTGAGACTTGGAGTGAGTCTGTGGACAAAGTCCTGAGCTGTAAAGGTGAGAGTCTCTTCTGATTCTGTATGATATATATTTGCTTGCATGTGCATGGTTCCCGCTCGCTTACTCTGGTCTGTGACTTCTAGCCGGGCAGATAGCTTTCCGGGAGTTCCTGAAGTCAGAGTACAGCGAGGAGAATATACTGTTTTGGCTCGCCTGTGAGGAGTACAAAAAGATTAAGACAGTCCCAGAGATGATCTCCTCCGCCAACCGGATCTACTCTGAGTTTGTCCAAACAGAAGCACCAAGACAGGTAAATAATTTGAGCATATAAAACAGGATTTTGCTGGAATTAAATTTTCATATTAATTTATTAGTAGTTAGTAGATTTATAGTCACATAGCATCTGCAATAAAACTGTTCATTTCATGGTGGTAAAATAGCAGAAATGTAAGCAGATTTCTGTGCAGACAGACAGCAGGTGATGATGGAAGGAACACCTGTAATGTAGTTTTTGTATGGCATTGCTTGATTCCAGATCAACATAGACTGCGGTACAAGAGAAAACATTACAAATAACATCTCCCAGCCGACCCTGACTTCGTTTGATACAGCTCAGAAGCACATTTACAGTCTGTTGGCCAGGGATTGCTACCCGCGGTTCCTAAAATCTGACATCTATCAGGGACTCCTGAGGAGAAACGATTCAAGGTGACTGTATTAAAAATGACGGCCTCTCAGGCTGAGGCTCATGATGTCTTCTGCTCAACTCTGATCTGCTGTAGCACTCTTTGATTTCAGCGTGGATAACAGGTTTATCCTATACAATCCAGATCCTTAGTCTAGTGGAGGTAGTTTTTTTTTTCTTAGTCTGTGTGATTTAGTAGCTTAAGTTGAATTTTCAGCTTGTATTATACTTTATCCCTTAATTAAGTAAAAAAAATGTACCTATAAGTCTTTATTTTCTCCCCTCCCACATACAGTTAATAATGAAGATAATTCCTTTATTGTAAAGTATTATCAACGCTTTATATAACTCTTCGTGCAAATATAAACCGTCTTATGCTCTGAGAACTTCCACTTTCTTATGCGAATAAATATTGTTATATTTCTGCCTCAGTTTTGTGTTCTATGGAACCTTTTCTTGTCTGCTTTGCATGCACTTCTTGAAATATCAAAAAACAAAACATATTCAGCCAAGTGACATCCGGGTGTGGTCTTTTTGTATGCGATGCAAATCACCTGGGTTCCTGTAATGTGGTCATTTGTCACACAAACAGCAGATGGCAACAGAGTTCTTTACGTCGTTCATTAAACAAGAAGCACAGCCTGGGGACAATGAAATACTTGAGACTTCCGCTAAAGTTTGTGTGTCATCTGCTCGGCGGTTTTAAGAAGTCAGAACGTTTACGTGAAGAGGAACTGCATGAATCAGGAGTCTGAATCTACATTTGCCTCATCAGACGTGGGCTTGCGGGTGTGCACTTTCAGTCACAACTAAGTTAGTTTCATGTTATCCCTAAAAAGTATTTTATATCCCTTCAAAATGTTGTGAAGCAGTACAGTTTTTAGAAAGTATGACACAGTTCTCCTCTGCGTTTGTTTATTTCTGGCAGGGACAGGGTGAACTTTACTAGCTCATATAATAGTCTATGCAAAAATAATGCAAATGGAAAAGAGCACACTAAAAAACAGGCTCTCTATTACTTTGTATTTAGACATAATGTTCAGGTCCACAAAAACAAGACAAAAAAAGAGAAAATGTTCATATGAAGGTAATATGAATTAACATAATGAATGTCAAGTACAAAATACCACTTTTTCACTGATGTCCCTTTTTTTGTTTGGAAAGTGGATGTGGGCGCAGCATGGTTTCTCCGTGTGACTACTCAGCGGTGGATGGACATTTTTTTTCAGTTTCTGTTGGTGGTACTGAATGTGAGGGCTGGCGGGGGGATTTATTTTAAGAGCTGTTTCAGATGTTTGAAAGACGGCGTTCTGTTTTGTGCAGACATATTGCCGCAACTTCCTCTTCTTTGAGACAACGCTGGTGGCTCTCACCTCTTTGTGGGAGGAAGACTAAGTTCACTGGGTTTGAAAAACAGGGTGTTTGCTCTACACACGCATTCACGAAGAAATGTGTAGCTGAGCAAAAACTGCAGGATACTGAGCGCAGGAAGTGATAAAGACAAAAACGAAAGGTTCTGAAGAAAGTTTGGGTTCTCACAGTCACAACATTTGGAGGAAATTCACGGATGGGTGTTGCAACCGGTAAAGAAAATGAGATAACAATAACAGTAATGTCACCACAGGCACATCTGCATTTTGACAGAAAGTGTTTCCTGTCACTCACAAGAAAAGTACAGACAAAGCACTGTACACCTCAGGAGAAACTGATTACATTTACCGCTACACATGAATGAGGTTATGTACAGCTCCTTTTTTTTTCACAGACATGACTGTTGTTAGTTGCTCTTTTCCTCTCCATGCATTCCTAACATGTTCTTAACATTTGTTAACTCTTCATCAGCCAGTGGCTTTCAGTTGATTTCAAAACAGAGGGAATCTTGTGAAATCGTGTGAACATCTATTGCAGCCATAATGAGATTAGGATTCATTCCTTTAGCTGAGAGCGTAGATCTACTGAAATGTTACAGCAAAACATTACAAGTGAGTGAGGTGAAAGAGTAGTATGACGCTGATATCAAAAGCAGATGATGAAAACAAATGAAAAGTTATCGTTAAAAATCTCCAATAAGAGACTACCAGGTACAGTAAAGCAGCTGAGAGAGGCTTATTGCTATAAGGCAGGCAGCTACATCAGTACTAAACTAAAATACTTCTGCAACTGCTGGGTGATTTTTTATCTTATTAATTTGTTGATGCTTGTTGATGATTTCCAGACAATAGATTCAACTCTATCTTTCTTCTCATGTTAGCTTTCTGTCTTAAGAACACACTAACGACAACAGATTAAAATTAGCCTGTAAAGCTAACCTTTTTTTTCTTTGGCACTATCATTAGCCATATGAGCAAATAAATGAACTTAAAGTGCCCCAGTGGCACGGCATTTGTGTTTTTCAATGCTGCTAGACAGACTGCTGTAGGAACAGACAAGAGCCATATTTGTAGCATATAGCATTAGCATTGCAGTCATGCTAGGATGCTGAAAGTGGTACTCTTGGTTCAAACACCATGGGTCCTGATGACTGTCACTTTGTCTTTGCCCTTAAATGTGGCTTTTAAACAAGTGAAACAGCAAAGGGGCGCGCCAAGAAACTAACCAACAGTGTTCATCCGTGAAGCACACTTATATCTGCTGAGTCATTTTACAAGACAGCTACAAAAGGAAGACAGGGAGCAACGCTGACCCACTTTTTAGAGCAGCTAGAACCCTTAATAACTGGTTTCCAAGTAAAAAGGATTTTACAGTCAATTAGTGAATGACAGCTGTAAGGAAACCTCAACTCTTCTCAGAGATGCAGGGTTAGCAGCTGTTTGGCCTTCGCCTTGTTGAGGATTTAGTTATACACTATAAGAACTATGATACAATATGATGAGGCATAACTGGAGCATAAGTGGACAATATTCATTCATACATTTGTTTTGTACATTTAGCAATAAAATCTCATCTGTTTACTGATAATAATGAGCTAATAATAGAAAGTACTACTATTTAATATTTGACACACCAAGTGGCTCCAGAAATGAAAACATACATGAACTGTCCAAAGAAAAAGAAAGAAAAATGGCAAACAACTTTTAAAGCGGTTCATAAAATGTTATTAAGGTCTCATAAAGGTGTAACCTAACTGACTATTATTTCATTGTAAAGTTAACGGTCATTTAAAAAAAGGGAAAAAAAGAAGAAGAAGAAGTTGACCTACATCTCCCACCTGAAGTGCTTATCTGTGTTATCTGTTGCTTACATCACTGGGATTAAACTGGGGCACAAAAAGAGAGGAACTAAAACTGAAACGTATATAAATTTAAGAATACAAATGGGTTACTGGAATTTTAAAAACACTTTAGACCTCCAGAGAACAGACAAAAGTTTGCTGTCAACAAAGAAGCAGGAAGTGAAGAGTGAAACAGTCTCACGACTTATTGTCTCTTAAGAGGTTTTGTTGGAGGACAGGGGAAAGCCAAATTGTCACAGCTCACAGGCCTGGGGAAGGATTAAGGATGCTAATCGAGGACGTTAGTAGTTTTTCCTCCATGATGTTGACCGATGTCAGATTTTAGATCAAAACGTTTCCCGAGCTTTACGTTTCTAACACAGAGATTGTGTTATACTTTCTGTGCCTTTGAGCTTCAGTTGTGTCTAAAATGGAAACACTGAGGGGGCTTAGTGGTCTAAGAATCACACCACATAACCCACACTCTCCCTGGTTTGGTTCCGACATGTGACCTTTGTCGTCCCCCTCTCTTTCCCCCGTGTTTCCTCTCTGCCTCCACCGGCAAAAGATTGTAAACAGAAACAAAACCCATATTACAAAAGTCTGCCGAAAGACACAAGAGAAATTTACCACAAAGTGGTGCATAATTTATGAGGCAGTGTTTGAGCCGGAGTTAAAGTAGATACAAAAGAGGCGTGTCAGCATGTCAGCTGTTCTTGTATCATCTGACATTGAATCTTGAATTTGTTCATCATATGGGTGTTAAAATACTCATTTCTAGAAAGGTTAGGTGTCATGTGGGAGATTTATGAAACCATATAACATAGCTGGTTTAATTTGATTGCACAATCAGTTGCAAACACCAAGAGGGGGGATAAACTTTTGCTAAGTAACTGCCACTATGGCAAATTCAGTTCAGTTTAGTTCAATTCAATAAAAGTTGCTTTAAGGCGCTTTGTATTGTAATATAGAGACCCTACAATAATAGAGAGAAACCCCAACAATCAAGCGAGCCCCTCTGTGCAAGCCCTTAGCCACTGGTTCAGGGAGTATAATAACCTCAGTTTTATCTGAATTTAGAAGCAAGTAGCAAATGTTACTAAAAGACGAAGGTCTTTAGTGAGCTTTGACAAATATACAAATAGCCAAAGCAGAACTACGATACTGCGTCAGGTTAGTTTATGTTTATTTAACATTTAGCAAATAGAGCCGTGGTGTCAAAGTCACTTTAGTTCCTGGATTAGATGTACCCCAATTTGATATTAAGTGGGCGGATCAGTAAAAGAGCTGCACAATAACCTACTTTCTTTTCATGTGATACAGTACAAGGAAAGTTCACATTTAATAAGCCATGCATATACCTTTCAGACTCTGACCAGCGAAAGATATCTTATTACCTGTAGTTTAAGGAGCTTGAAAAAGAAAGCGACTTGACTTCTTTAAGCTTTTGTGAAGACATTTCAGCTCTCATCCAAGAGGCTTCTTCAGTTCTAAAACAAAAGGTAGAGGGTCACAGGTATTTAATACCTAGTGGCGGCTGTCCCTAAGAGGTACTCACTATTGATCACATGAGCCAAGGTTTGAACAAAGGCGTGGGTGATACCACCAGAGGTTTCAGGTGTAACCACTGTGAGATCTCGCACTACTCTATCATGTGACCTGTTGAGGTCACCTGATGCAAGATGTGACTCGGGGCTGGGACACCTGGAAAGCGATCTCATGACTGCACTGTAGGTGGCAGAGTGTAGAGGTCCGAGCACTCCTTGATGCGCTGCACAGCGTGCACTGGATTCCTTAGCTTATGTTTGGAAGTTTTGTCCTTGGGATAAATCGGTTTTTGTCTGAGTGTGTGGCTGGGTCCGAAGTGCACTGAGATGTCGTGCTTAGAGAAAACTCTCCTGAGTTTCTCTGACGAACCTGATGCATAAGAGATGACAATGTTGTTCTGCTTGTCACTCTGTTTCTCGCTAGTTGTTGTCTGACCTTTACTGTGGATCTTTACTGATTTGATGAAGGCCCAGTTGGAATTACGACATGTTGTAAGTGTTTTCTTTAGGTGTGTGTTTCTTTTTGTTCCCTTCGGGCTCAAAGGTAATGTTTTCTGCCCGGTGTTGCAGGGTCCTGATCACCCCAAGTTTGTATTCCAGAGAGTGGTGGCAGTCAAAGGTTACGTCCACACTAGCCCTGATAGATTTGAAAACGGCGTTTTCATCTGAAAACGCTCCACACTAGTCCACACTAGCGTTTTCAGTCGTTTTCACAGAGTTGTGCGTTCACATTGAAACGGCCGAAAATGCTAACGTTCCAGTCCTGCGCATGCGCAAAAGAGAGTGAGAATTAAAGAATTTGAAGAAAAGCTATCTGGAGCATGTACAAACTGATATTAATCTTTTTCAGGGCTGTCAAAATTGAGAGCAATCAAAACAACTGCTGTATAATGCACTCCGCTATCTTTGTTTAATTGGTCACATGACTGCATCACATGACTAAAATGCGTCATTGTTTTAGAAAGTCTGCGTTTTCGAGTGTCCACACTGCGACGGGACAGCTCCGTTTTGAAATGTATGCGTTTTCAAGAGCGTTTTCAAAACGCTGCGTTTTTCCTTGAGGAAAACACCGTCTCAGTGTGGACGAGAGGCCAAAGCGGAGAGAAAACGATGCGTTTTCAAACGAAAATGCATTAGTGTGGACGTAGCCAAAGAGTAGGTACTGGTCTGTATGTGTGTTGGCTTCCTGTAAACTTCAGTGTTGAGACTTACATCCAACTTTTTTCACACCTTGCTTCATCACATGAGGCAAGGTGTGAAAAGGGACAACCCCCACTTAGAACTTCCATGACCTGGATGACTGAGAACCTACAGAGACTTATTACCCATACATAAGAAAAGCACAAACCTTCACATGTGTTGTAAAACTATTCTTTTACTTTTTATGATTCAAACAGTTTGTCAAGATCTAGACATATCTTTTTATTCTTTCCATGCACTTTCGTACCCATGTTACAAGATCATTTTTATACTTGCAAAGCTAATGGGCTGAGTTTCACACTTTGCCCATGTTTGACATTCCTGTATTAGAGGCTAGAGCTCACGGTGGTGTACGCACAATTGTAGCGCCACACTCTCTGACTATAGTGAATTCAGAAGTTATAATTTTCAAATGCAGGAACGTGTTTCTTCTTTAAAAAATAAAATATATATTTCAAGACAGCAGAGGAATTTCTGCATTTAACTGGACGCCCCTGCTTTAACTAATGCAAAGATGCAGTCTTTCATTATCTCAGTGGATTTTTTGGCCCATATAATGCAAATGCCCAACAAGGCTAAGGAGCAAGAACACGCTATGTTTAAATTTGACTGTGAGAGCCGAAATAGCCTCAGCATCTAGTTCACAAATGTTTCCAAAAGTTAGAACAGTGGTACTGGCTCTCGAGGCAAAGTGGAATAGAGATTAAAGCATTTGCTTATCTGCTGCAGAAATTTCCACTGGCCTATTTGCATCCACTGACTTTAAACCAAACAAGTGATGATGCACGTTTGAGTACAGTATGAACAGAAACCTGTAGCTATTTGCTGTCTGTCTGTTTGCTCGTTTGCGTCACTCCCCAACTTCCTCTTTGTCGTGTGGTTGCAGCAGAATTATGATGTGACGTTCGTCTCTGCGGATATATAAGGCAACGCTGCGCGGGCTCATCAAACAGACGCAGTTAGAGATCTCATAACGCTCTAAGAGCCCAACATTTAGTCATACATGTACAAAGCACTGTTGCCATGCCCGGTCTAGTCACATCTCCAACAAGGGAGCTTCAACACATCAACATGGACACTGACAACAAGAAGACAGAGAAATACAGGTAAAATTTATTCTGGACAATCAATATCATCACATCTTGTCTTGTTTTTGTTTGAATATAAGTAAAATAACTTTTGTTCGTTTCTGTTTGATTAACCAGAGGGGGAAACCTGAAGTATCGGCTGCAGTGTAAATCATCCCAAGCCACAAAAACTGAGGGGTAAGTGAGAAAAAACTCCACTACAACCTAAAAGCAAACCCTGCTCATATATTATGCTTCATGTATGGATAACTGTGCTAACTTTATTCTCCTCGTTTACAGGCTTTGTTTTGAAGATATGTCCCAGTGGTCACAATCACTTGAGAGGCTTCTTTCATCCAAATGTAAGTTAATCAATACTCTGTCTCAGACTCATGTCTTAGTCACTAAATGTCGAAAACAATGGCTAACTGCAGATCTTTTCTTTTTTTTACCATCTTTAGATGGAATGAAGATATTCCAGGCATTCCTGAAGTCCGAGTTCAGTGATGAAAACATTGAGTTTTGGGTGGTGTGTGAGGAGTTTAAGAAGATAAGAAATTCCTTCAGGATGTCATCCAGGGCGAAAAAGATCTTCAAACGCTACATTCAAGCCGAGTCTCCCAGAGAGGTATGCAGCTCTTGATAATCCAGACAGATTTATGGCACTTTACAGAACAAGGAGAGCTGGCTGCTTTAGTTTTTCTTTATTGGTCCTCATTATTTTTCCTCTGCTTCCAGATCAACATTGATCAAAAGACGAGGGAAAGGATCCAGCACAACATAGAGACGCCTTCTGCAGTGTGTTTTGATGACGCTCAAAAGATCGTCTACGGGTTAATGGAGAGGGACTCTTACCCACGTTTCCTCAAGTCTGACATTTACAGGACTTTAATGGACTCCACATCACAATCAGTGAACATGTAAAAAGAAGTGACGCCTGAGACTTTGCGTCTGTAAAAGCTGGACTTTGACGCTACGCCCAGTACTGGACTACCTGAGAGGAGCTGTGTCGTCTGCCTGTTTGTCCTGAGACTGGTGGTGATGGACACCAAAACTAAACCCAGTTCATTTCCATTACATTCATACTTTTCTAAAGAGTTGGAAAATAAATTGGGATTGGCTAAGACCTCATCTGAACTTGTTAAAAAGACTTAGCCGGCACTTCAGTGAAATTCTGTGAGAAGAGTTTGCTAAGAAGAAGACAGTGTGCTTGGAAATGCTGTGTACAGGTCACGACTGCTTTCCCAAAACGCCACAGTTCTCTAAAGAGAATGCTGGGGACTTTCTGAGTGAGGCACCAGGAAGCATGTGTGGTCAACACCATCCACACAAAATGAAACTGCACAATCCGATATCTGCACATGCACGTCATCTGAAGTTTATTGTTATTTCACTAAAGCAATAAAAAAGTAGATGTATCTAGATGTGGATATTATGCACAGCCTTGTGAATTTAACATTTTTTACATAGTGACATCAGTGCTGACACAGTAAGCCGATACATTGTAATTATAGTAATCTCTTATAAGCTATATGTTAAAACATGTATTCCAGTTTGCGAATGTGAATAATAATAAATGGATTTGTGACAAATAATAAAAACAATCTGTTTGAAATGTACATTGTGACTACATGTTTTTTGGAGACACAAAGAAGAGCCGCTCAATCTTTAGTTAAACACCTTCTTAAGAATACAGGAAGTGACTTAGTCAGCAGTTCATTCATTTCTTTTTCTCAGTCATTCATAAACTGTCTCACAGTTATAGTATTTACTACCCAGTGGGTTTTTGATCTGTAGAACAGCACGGCGTACCAGGACACCTAATCTCGAAACTGTGCCCTCATTTTTTTCCCATGTTATATAAGTAATTCTTTTTAACTGTTTTTAAGAAAAAATCCTTTGCACAGGATGTAAACAGGAAGCAGCTGGCCTCATATAACTACGTTAGCGTAGTTTAGCTCAACACAAACACTGAAAATTAGGAAGATATCGAGAGCCTAATCGTTTTGTTTGTTTCTTTTGTTTTGTTTTTTTGACAATTATTTTAAAGTAGGAAGTTTAGTAATCATGTTTTACTGAACCTGTCAGAGTCTTTTGATGTGCAACATTCTCCCTGTGCCTGCAGGGTTTTAAAAGAATCCCTTTTAACTCCTTAATATACATTTTTCCCCAGTGAAAAGGGGATACAATCACAAAGAACTTCTATTCACTTTAAACTGTCCATATAATAAGCATTCTATATTGTATCAGCCTGTTGCAGCTGCAGTATGGAGTGTTTACACTGACTGAAGAATGCCGGCCATGCCATTAAACCAATAGATGCCTTGCACGTTTTTTTGTGCAGTCGAGGATCTTTGGTGTCTTTGAGACTGCCAGAGTTACTACTATAGTTCAAAATCATGATATGCATCGCACATCAGTGAGGTTTCAGCGATTTCGAGTGCTACGTGAAGAGACAGGTTGTTACAAAATCCTTCCACCTACACACGGTCTGTTCTTACATCAGCCTTTCATGTGTCATCGGCCTTTCATGTTCTTAAACGGGTTATCATCCCACCATCCTGCAAGTCGTTCAGCCTTTCGCCACCCAGTGTCTCATTTATTAGTGTACCAGATGTTGCCGTTGTATGTTCCTGTTAATGCAGCTGAAAGTTTTAAACTGAAACTGAATTTGTCGGGGCTTTTTAAAAAAAAAAAAAAAAATTTTGCTTTTTTTAAAAAAAGGAAGTTTATCTGTGAGAACACATCAGGTATCACTCTGCTAAAGGTTACAGAAATTAGGAAGATCTGTTTAGGCCTAACTGCTCCACCACATCCTCTTTTAATCTCACTTGTGTACTTTTGAATTTGCGCAGACACACAACGAGAGAGAGAGAGAGAAAGAGAGAGAGGGAGCGAGAGGCATATACGTAAGCAGTCATGACCCTGAAACACCTTTTGGGTTGTCAGGTGAATAAAACACAACAAACTATAGGTTAAGCACCACTAAAGTCATGTTGTGTTTTTGTCAAATAAACTTTCAAAAGGATCTGAACTTTTTTAAAATTCTTCTGTTATTTTAATCTTTAGTCAGTCATGGCTGACATGGATGGGCCGCTGTCTGCTAGTCATTTCCCTTTTTACACTGGTCTGTGTATTGGCATTAGTCACATGACCATAAGCCACTATCAGAAAAAGTGAGTTAGGGTGCTTTTTTTAATCACCCTGAGTTACTAATCACCAGTGCGTTATTGATCACTATCTACTACCCATTACGAATACTATTCAGCAACTAACACTAAAAGTCACCAATGAAACGCTTAGCCACCATATGTGTCATTAGACAGAAGCGATCACGCTTCCAGCACGTGACAGATGTTGCTCAACCAGTTCAACAAAAAAGGCTTTGTTTTACATCTATTTTAATGACATGTAAACACGTTCCACAGTGGAAACATTCTGCCAGGTACAAAAATTTGCTTTTACCAAACGTGATGCTTAAAAATAATCTGCGCTTAGAGGACGACTGTGAACCGCACGGTACAAAAACAACTCAGTGTCACCTGAAGTGGCAATTAAAGCTAATTCAAAAGACAGTGAGCTGAGCTGAAGAGCATGCTGCTAACGTGACTAAAAGACAGAAGTATATGTTCATCTCATTTTTCATTTTGTGTTTAAACCCAAAGCAGGCCACACTGTGCCCACGCACACACACACTCACACATATTTATATATATATATATATATATATACACATATACATATATATATATATATATGTGTGAGTGTGCTGTCAGCGTTAATCTCGTTAACGCCATAACTGCATTAATGCGGCGAATCTCCGTTAGCGCCCGGTGCGTGGGGCTGGACGGCACTAACACGTTAACGAGCTAACCACGCTAACACGGGGCGATCTGCGCTAAGTCGCTAACGGAGATTTGCCACGTTAATGCGGTTATGGTGTTAACATCATTTTAATGAGATTAACGCTGACAGCACATATATATATATATATATATATAAATATATATATTTCCTCATTCCCACAAACATAGCAAATCTAAAGAATATAAAGGTAGACACAGACAGATGATGTGACAGGCTTTTTTAAAACTCAGATAAGTTTGGAATAAGAGTAAGGGTGAAGAAGTCTTAAATCTATTAAATCTGCCCTAGTTCGCATCAGCCAGCTCATACAAAAACAAAATTGAGGCACAAAATGTCTCAGGTTATTCTGACCTGCAGGTCAATGGACTGCGAGAGAAAACAAAGAGAGAAGTAGTCGAATAACCCACCCCCATCTCACTGCGCTGATGTGAATTGCAAATAAAAACTTGTAAAACTTTTCATCTTCCATACTTTCCACTGCTGCACTATGTAAAACAATAACAATTATACCCTGCTGACCATGACCCTGCCATTCAAATGAAGGCCCCACATTTAGATCTGGACCATAAGAAGGTTATATATAACTTTTTTTTACAACAGGTGTTAAAGAAATTTGCAGAATTATCTGTGAGTGGCATGCACAGCAGAAAAGCTTTCAGGGACTGTGATGGCTGTAACTAATGGAGTTTTACTCATATGTGAAGCAGTCACAGTTTTGTGTATTCTGCAATCAACGTACACATTTGTGTCCTAAATACGTATGAATTAACTGCTTTTATGTAGATAATGGTGTAACACGCACGCGAGGGCAGACCTAGTTATGCTGTTTTGCTTGCCTACTCTGCCTCTGTTTACATACTTCCCCAGTAATGACCTTAATAAAAAATCATCTGCCCCACAAAACATCCATATTTAGTCATGTGGTCCTGTTCTCGATTTTCATGTCAACCATGTAAGTAGGTGAGATCATTTAATCTCTCTTCTTTTGGGTTCTTTTATTAAAATAAATGTCTATTCTTTTAAACAAATAGGTCAAAGCACACTGAGTTACTTGCTTTCTCTCTGTCAGCTACTTCCTGGTCACCAAAGCACACTCTGGTCCAGGCAAACCACATGCAGATAACGTGCATTATGTCCTAGTTTCAGTCACAAGTTCAACTTCAAACTTGTCTCTACCGGTTTGTGTTTGGTATGTCTGGTCTTTGAGGTCTCTTATTTACAGCATATTAACTGTTCACACACATTCACTGATAAACAAATGCAAGCTGTTTTTTTTAAATTCTCTGTTAAAGGAACCTTTACGTTTACATTTTATCATACTGATGGCTAGTTAAACTTGAAGAAGAAAAAAGAGGAGCTAATTAGTTAGAGATAGCTAAGTTAGTTAAAGGGGACATGAAATGCTGCACATATAAAAGCTAATATACACCATTGAGCCCTGCTCTCAAAAACTGACATAGATGTAAGACTGTCTGTGAAGCTGGATTTAAGAAATCAGAACTAGAAGTTAAAGTTTGGCCGTCTTCTGTCAGTATGGAACGTGATGTCATGTGGTTGATTGGTTGTGGCTAATAGACTCAAACAGGCTCTCCTCCACACAATCCTCATTTATAAAGTGCTTTACAAACAGCATTACGGCTAACAGCTGGATTTTCCTGTTTGAGTGCAGCTAGCCAAACAGCAAACAGCCAGTTCCTGCTAAAGATACAGACCGTGAAAGTAGATCTTTGGTTTCCTAACATAAAATTCATTGTTGCAGCCAGGAGCAGCATAAATGTGATACCCTAGTCGCTAGTTAGCTAACATAAGCTAATGTAAGTCTATTAGCCGCAACAGACCAACCGCATGACGTCACGTTCTGTACTGACAGAAGATGGCGCTAAACATGTTTTTCAAACTTGAACTTCGAGCATCGTTTTCTTAAATCCAGTGTTACATCTATGTCAGTATTCGAGAGCAGGGCTCAATGGTGTATATTAGCTTGTGTGTGTCTAGCATTTCATGTTCTCTTTAAGAGTCAAAGTTGTAGTTTTTATTAGTAAATGGATTTTCATGAAACCTATTGTGTACTTTCACTGTGTCCATATGAATGTATTGATCTGCTCTGACGTTTCCTCCACCAGCAAACCAATATTTCTGCTTTCGAGTGAAATGCCTGTTAAATAGATTGCAATGGCTAAAATTATGTAAACATGCTACAATCATGTGCAGCCCTCTGAATCACTAAGTACACCCCTGTCATGCTCCTGGGTCTGTTTTCGGATCTTGCTGAGTTTTGGGACTTACTGATTTAGTTATTTGAATATTATGAGATTCCTGGGTTGCTTAGTCTTGATGTGTTTCTTATTTTTTGCCCTGTACCTGTGCATGTGCAATGACAATAAAGTTGAATTCTATTCTATTCTATTCTATTCTATTTTTGCACTATTTTGTGAACGTAGTCTTGTTCTTGGTTTCCAGTTGCTTTAGTTTTTCCTCCCTTTCTGTTCCTCTTTCCCTAATGCCAGTTCCTTTCGTATTTAGTCCTTTTACGTGTATGTTTTCCTTATCTACTTATTTCCCTTCCTGTTTCCTTTGTCTCTTCCCTGTGTTTTGTCCTTTTGTATTTTCTTATGAAGTCAGTCTCATCTCCCTGTTGATTCATTGACGGTAAAGACCAGAGTCCTGGGGCTGCAAAACATGCCCAAATTTTGAATGCATAAATGTGATCACAGAGTTGTATAGTGGTGCATGTTTCACACCTTCAGTGGTTGTCATCAGCAAACCATCTGACATCCAGTAATAGAAGAATATGTCACACCTGTCATGCCACTGCTATGTTATTCTGACTACGCATGTAAACCTGAACCTGCGTATTGGGAAACGCTCCAGCCAGTATGACATCAATGGCTTAATGCATGCACTGCCATCATTTGTTGTTTGTAAATATTTTGAAAAACACGTCCATTTGAGAATTCACATATTATTTGAATGACTAAGCAAGTTTAAAACAGAAGTATCCAGAGTAACTTGCTCCCATGCTGTCAGTGACTATGCTCTATTCAAACTCTAATATCACTGTCATATTGTCCTAATTAGAATAAGTACATTTTAAAAGCAACCCCCTTGCCTGCTGACAAACTTCTACATAATCACAAAAGAAGGCATCCTCTGTCTCAGTATGACAGTATGATATGGCAGCTGCACAGCACAGGACAGAAAGGACTTGGCCCCGGGTAGTGAGAATAGCACAGGGGATTGTGGGAAGTCCATCCCCAGATTTGGACTCAAAGTATGCTCGCCGTGTCCAGAAAAAGGCTACCTGTGTTGATGTGGACTCCACCCACCTGGGTAATAAACTGTCCCTCTGCCTTCTGGAAGAAGCTATAGGACGATAAAAACAAGAACCACCAGACTGCATAAACACACACCTTTAAAGAGCAGGCGTGTGTCAATTTCACCATGTGAGTGCACAATGGCAATAAAGAATCTTTGAACCTTTATCAGTATAGCACTGGTATCACTCCAGGACTTGACAATCAGTGCATCCCCAGTGCTCTGTGTATATTATCTGTATTTGTTGTTTATTTATGATAAATGTGATCATTTTGTAAAGGAAATCATCACTTCCATTATCCTTTCAGTGTTTCTGGTGCACATGCTTTCAGCCGAGTTCTTCCTCCCTGCTTAAGTGATGCTACGCTTTAAAATTCTAAAGAGGTACTTCAGTTCAGTGAGAAAGTAATTTGAGTGTTTTATCCCATAGTAATTATTCTGGTGAGGAAGAGCGTGCATTGAAATATAAAATCTGTAATTTAGCTTTTTTTTCCTGTTCTCTGCTAGTTGAAATAACACCAGTTCATTCCACTTTATTATTTTACATATATATGAAAATATTAATTCAGCCCAAGTTTCTCCTGCTGATCTTAAAGCGTCCCTTCTAAGTTTTAATCTCTTGATCGTCTGACATTTTACTGCAATTATATCACTTCTTTAATCTTTTCTGACACAAACACATTTGTTTGATGCTAACAAATTACAAGAGACAACGCAGTAAACATTAAAGATAGATAGGAGGGACTGCTGTAAAACTGATAAACGAAACTTGATCTGTAACAGTATCAGCACTGACGTGAGTTGTGCGACATAGAGACTGAACAACTTTTAGCAGGAAAATGTGGTAAAAATGTGAGCACAGTGTAAAGAAAAACAGTTTGTTCTATTCTGAGCATTCATGCGACTCCTTCTTATGTAACAATACAAGAGACGAAGTGCAGCAGGGTGACAACGTCAGAGAGCAGCGTCAGTTGTTTACTTGTTCCACTCTGATCCTGACTTTCACCACGAGGATGGAAGAGCCAGGATCCAACAGAACAGCTGTGAATGTGAAGACCATTCCTCTGAGGATTCAGCCTCAGGACGTACCCTACCTCGAATGAAATTAAAGTACGTCTCATTTGTAATACAGTGAGAAGGGTTTTTAAGGCTTTTTCTGCAACTGATACCGAGTACACCATTTAAATATTCCAGCTGTTATCCTCTGTTGTGTTTCCTTCATTACCTCAGACTGCATTTTAATATTGCCGTATCTGATGTTTTCTTTAAAATGCAAACAAATCCAAATCATGTGCTGTTCTCTTGTCAGCAGACAGGAAACAAATGAAGTAAGCCTCTCCTGGGACACTATTTGAGCCCAAAAGTAATTCTGACTTGCATTCAAGCAGTACAAAACTAATATCATGGTTGGGTACTGTTTTGTTTCTAATGAAGTTATGTTTTCTCTGTAAAATGTGGACAAATTGCATTTCATTCTGAAGTCAGAGCTCTTTGAAAAAGGCCTGGACATCCAACCCGCCTGTCAAGAGTTCCAGACGTTTGACAGTCCAGAGGAAAGACAGAAAGCAGCCGGTATTTACCAAATTCGTCCAGGTTGAGTCACCTATATCAATAAAAACTGTGTTTATGAAAGCCTGGAAAGCAAGCGTGAGCACTACCCTGTATAATCTGCACCTTACAGCAACCGCAACACCCAGAAATTGAAACTGCAATCGCAGTGTAGGTGGCTGCATGCTATACATTATCTTCTGCATGAGGGAACACCATGTTCAGATATATTATCTGTGTGTTATTGCTATCCAATTTTTGTGATTTGGATTTCTAGTCAACGGAAGCTATTAGTCACTGTTTCCCTCAGTCCGCCATGTCTTCCTATGGCACATGAGATAATCACAGCCCACTGGAGAATGCTACTTTGTCATGTTTCATTCAATCTAAGCAATACAAAGACCTTTTTGATGCAGCCTCTAAACAGAGAGGCTCTGGGAAGCACTGCAAGGCCTTGAGAATAAAGAGCACTGGAAACATAATACAACATGATTCCGACCCATCCAGTCTGCAGAGTGACCTCTGTGTCTTGCACAAACTGACATCATTTGTGTTGTTGACAGTGGAAAGTGTTGCACAGACAGACTGGGGAAGTGTCGCTGATGGGCACCATGCAGACACTTCCCCTTCTCTCAAAATATCCCGACAGACTGATGGCTGTGCCACTGAAACTTCCACACTACAGGGAGTGCCATCTGGTGCACAGATAACACTTGGATGGGACTAAAAGTAAAACTCTGCTTTTCAATAATGTGATGCTTCTGGGTGAGATAGCCAGTGTTTCAAGTGTGAAATTCAATATTTATTGATCGATACAAGTGAAATGTAGATGGCCAGAGGGCTGTTGCATGTATTCTTGCACAATCTTTCATGTGTGCATCATAAAGCATTGCAGTCCCTGAGAGTTTATTGTGATAACGATATTTAAATTGTTCAAGCGTTGCAAAAACGGAACAAAAACTCCCAATCGGTGTTTTCATGGGTGTAAAAAGTGCATCACATCTCTTTACAGTTGGTGTGCTACTGCCACACAGTGGTGACTTGAAAGACGTGCAGGCAAAATTTAAATTTGAGCCACTGAAAAACACCAGAAATGATGCAGCGAAGAGTAAACATTAAATTAATCTTTATGTTTAAACTGTAAATGATTATGTATCATAAACCAGATCAGCAATTATGTTATTAAAAATGTGCCTCCTTCCATGGGGCGTCCAGTTGGTTGCAATTCAATTACTTTTGGAAATGATGATTAGAATTTGTCCATCAGCAGAATAAGTTGTCAGGAAATCATTAAAGTGCATAAAGGGCCAGTCGAAACACTGGATGGAGGATGTGGAGGGATCCAACTGCATGTGACAACCAGTGATGGGAGACAACAGGATCATTTAGGTATCAAGGCAAAAATCTGTCAAGAAAAACACAATTAGTGTGCCAAGTGGTGGGAGGTAATCTATATCACTGTTTCTATAGTACACAACTACTGTACTGCGCAAAAGTCCTGAGCCACCCCTCATTTATATTTTGCTTTCACGGAATTAGACTTTCTGAAGGTCCTTTGTATTTTTGGGTGACATGTATACCTACATACACTATATATCTATCTGGACTGAACATATATACTGTAATGTTTGCGTAGACTCTTAAGCACAAGACATTTTGCCCTCACCGTGGTTTATTGAGGTGGTACAGTAAAAGGGAGGTTAATGCCAGGGAGAGTCCTCCTGAACAACTCACTCTCCAGCTCCAGTAACTAGCTCCCCCCCCATAGTAGACACTCAATTTTTATGCAGCACAACCAATATTCTTAAAAAACAGCAAAACTGCAACAGAAATAGTGAACACATCATCATGATCCCCTTAAGGATCATGACAACACTATATAAAAATACATATACACACATACACTATAAACCTACACTGGAATGTTTTTATATATGAGAATCACCATGTTAAGCATTTAACTTATATAGTTAGGTCAAGTATTATTCACATGTATATTATAAGATTATGCCACTTGCTGTATGAGCACCTGTTGATGCATACTGCTTGTTGTAAGATTTAATAATTAGGATTAATGTGCAAATTTTGACCGTTTTGTCATCTATTGTGAGAAAGCAAAGCAAAGTGTAACCCAGAGTAAAATCTGTTTTACTAGACTTCAGTGATTTCCTGTAATTATTTCCTGCCATTGAACACATCACAAATACATGACTCCAACCACATGAGTTTGCTCAGCCAATCGGATGGCATGTAGGTCATAGTAAGCCTGTCCCGGCTTCCTCCCGTCAGATGCGTGGAGGCAAGCCAGGTGACAGAGCTGTTGCAGGTTTGTATTGGCAAACACTTGCTTTTCCCGTTTTAATGCATTTTTTTAACACCAACTAACTTATGCAACTTAGACGCTGATTACTGTGAGCCAGAGCCATAGTGTTGTTTTGCACTGAACAGAACGGAATTGGTGAGTTTAAACTTTTAATTGACTGTTTGTATTGCTACCAGCTGACGCTAATTGGCTGCTGCCGGTCCAAACAATTTGATTTTGATTCTTGATTTGACCGATAGTTGTTGAATAACAAATGTTGTGAAGCTATGTAATATGTATATAGCAGTTGAAGTGTTTTAGTTAAATCCTTATTGGTTAAATATACTGTTTGTTTATTTATAAATTGTGTACACAAGAACAAGAATAACTTAATGTATTTAGCTTAACTGGCTGACATTTTTTTTTTGTATTATTCTTGTGATTTCTTATTGGCCTTGTTTATTTAATGCAGGCCAGGTGAACCTTTTTGGGTATGAAAAAGGATGGCGAGCCAATGAACGGCTAGGAGCAGGACTCATTCTGCTTTGAAGCTTCCACTGGTTGGGTAGGAAGCTATCAAAGACAACGCTCTGTCCCCATTTTCCAAATACACTGATTTCCACAATCATACACACCATTCTCCCCCCCCCCCCTTAAAACTCATGGACTTCAGTGTGGATCAGTGGTTTTGATGTTAACATGTGTTATTTATGGGGAACTGGTTTTTGAGAATCTATATTGCTTGGTATAAGCCATAAGCCAGAAGAATTTGCTTAGTTGTCTTTGTGCACCCCCACTGGGTTTTTGATTAATTGAATAGCTGCAGCAGGAGTGATTATTTAAGTTTTCCTTTTCTTTTCTTGTTATTTTCCTTTGGGTTTTGGTTAAATACATGGTACCTGCAAAAGCATTTTGTGTTGTGTATTTATTAATTACTGCCCATCAGCTCCAGTAGCATTCCTAAATCTTCTGATTAACCTAATATTTCACTCAATACCTAGGCTGTATTAATTCATTAGCGCTTCATCAGTGTTACAAAAGGGTTAATCAAAGGTTCCCCCCTGCACATGGCTCCTAGCCAGACTCCTGACCGGCCCTTGACCAGAACCTGACCCTGCACCTGCTGTTTTTGGCTCCAGGACGAGTGGGAAGTTACCCAGCAGCATTATAAGCAGTGTTGGGAAGGTTACTTTTAAAATGTATTCCATTACAGATTACATGGCCCAAAATGTAGTTTGTCATGTATTCTGTTAAGTTACTCAATGTGAGTAACGTATTCTGAATACTTTGGATTACTTGTTATATTGTCATGCTTTATTAGAACGACATGAACTACAGTAAACTTGTATAGAAAACTATTTCTGTATCAGTAATGTTTTCTGTCTGCTTTCAGAACTGCACATTATTTGCAGCTGCACATTTCCCCCAGCCTTACAAACAGTAACAATTTCATTACAGTCGCTCTATAAAATTGTTAATATGAGTAATAATTTTACGGTTTGAAACTTATGTGTAAAATGGATCTTTAGAGGAAATAAATCATGGTATAAATAAATGTGACTCCTGGAGAGTTTAGAAACACAATCTTCCTCTCAGGCAACAGAGATGACTCGATCCACAAACATTTATCTGTTTGAAATACACTGGAAACGAAAGTACATGCACAAGATACGAGCCTTTATTCCATAGATCAAATTTCCATTGCACGCATAGCAGGAATATGACCGTTAGATTCCTCAGTGTCCTTTTCATTATCAGAAATGAAAGTAAAAGTCTGACCACTTCTTGTAAACTGGAGTTTAATGAGCTTAAAATGGTAAAAGTAGAAAAGTCATTAGAATGAAAAATCAGGAAACAGCTATTTGTTTTGCAGTGAGAAAAGTTTATCCAATAAAACATATCTTTGATGGGCAAAATCATCAATTCAAGCCCCAAAAAGTCAATTCTGTTCTTCTGGACGTTGCACTTCAGTGGGAACGCAACGCCACTGAAGACGCAACGTCCAGATGTACAGAATCAACTTTTTGGGGATTTACTTACCTGGATGGATTATTGAGCATGCATCAAGACATCAAATCAAGCAAACTAAGGATCTGCAAAATGCTTTTCTCTTCCTCTGTCTTTGTGTTGTCACCCAAAAGTTAAATGTAACAGTAAATGAGACTTTACAGCCCAATAAAAGACGTAAAATGATCCATATCAGTTTACTTTCAAACTAAATACAGCCTGCTGCTGGCAATTGACAGGTAATGGAAAAATATAATATTAGTACACAAAGTCATAAAATAATAAAATGCATTATCACTACTATTTCTATAGTTATTTTTAGGGGTGCTATGATGTAATTTAGGGATGTTTGACCCCAAAAAGGGTCTAAATTCGCTTATGCTCCCTCCCTCTGTTCCTCCCTCTCCCTCTGCAACGTAATGCAGGAGGCATTATAAATATCAGCCAAGTGGCACACGGGCTAAATTTGTGGGAACAGCTGATCAAAGCAAAGCACTGCGACGTCAAGACAGCAACGCCAAGATGATCGATAATGAAATCGTACTTGAAGCACTGGGGGTGATCTGCAATGCCGAAGTAACTTCTCTTCAACAAAAACAAAGATCAGAAGTTGACATCGTTCCTTTCCTTCTCGGAGCTTTAAAAAATTTATTCATAGCTGCTGAAACTCAGCTGCCTATTACCCAGCTCATTTCTACAGTTGTGGATGGAGATCAAACCTGGTAAATGTTCTTCTAAACCTCTGATAATAACAGCTTTAAATGTCATTTCTGAAATAGGATTGTAGGTTTTAGAAAGGGTTAGGCTTTAGAATAGTTAGAATTGCTGGTGTAAAAAATGTTTTAATAATTTTAGATGACATTAGTAAAACTGTGACTGTGCCGAGACTCAAAGTCAGGTTGTAGTTTCAAAAACCCAAAGAAGTTTAATAGTTTCACAACAGGATAGAAAAATATATGTGCTCATTTTTACCTGCATTTCACTTTATATAGTGTAAAAAAGTCCAATTAAAATACACCACTTTCATTTTTTTAACAACCAAAATGTCAGATTGTTCAGAGTCCTGAGACATAATCCATTAGTTTTTGTAAAACAGCATGACTTATAAGCCATGCACAATCTGAGTTAAAACATATTTAAGTTGATGACATGAAGACACAGCTGATCTGCTTTGAAACTTTATTTTAACTTACAGTTCGGTGTCACAAAGCAGCTTGTCCAGGATTCTATATGGAGAGCAGGTGTCTGGTGAAAGGCCTGGGAGTCAAAATGAACATGTATCAGAATTTGAAGTAGACAAAAAAAGGCGTTTCATCATCGACGAAGAAGAATTCTTTGACCCCAGATTTCACTACGACTTTACTGAAATGAAAGACACAGATAACTTTTACAGAGGTGACGAAGAGTACCGGCGTCCCTATGGTTGGAAGCGTTATGCTCTCAAGGTAAATATCCCTTTGAAGCAGCCATGTTATTCATGTTCAGCATTTAAGCTGCTATAACTGGTCCTTAAACACTATCAAGCAGTACAGGATGATACCGATACTAACTGAAAAAGATGCATTATGAATTCAATGATACCACCATAAAAGTTACCTATATAAAATGAAGTATATAATGAAGTGTATAATGAAATTAATTATATAGTATATGAAATATATAGTAGAATAAAATCCAAAGATGGTTCACAATGTTATTAATAGATCATTTAGAAACATTACAATCACATTGATATCAAAATATAGAGTTGATTTTGTTTTCTGTTGCTGTTTTTATTAGAAACTTTCAACTAGAGGCTGTGATGAACAAATAAAATGCAGACTTTTTCGTCTTGGTAGATACAGTGGAAGGAGGGCTGTGACTTCATTAGATTGTCAAAAGAATTTATATTATATTTCACAGGAAATCAGAATAATGACAATAATAATTTTACTTTTACTTTTATTTGACTTTTTAAAATTTGTGTGTAAAACACGTGTTTAACTTTTGCAAAGATAATCTATGGACTGTCTGAAACAAATAAAAGCAGTTTTGATGACCTCAGACCGACAGCCTGTCTTCGTACTCGAGCTGCACCCTCTTGATAGCGTCCTCTGCTCTTATGTCCCAGTGTCCCATCCATTCCAGCCCGTAGATATGGCAGAAACAAACAAACAGTTACAGAAATAACTAAAGATAAAGAGATTACTTTTGGCTCTTTGACCTATCAAAAGCAATAGTTTGTTTTTGTTGTTGTTTTTTTAACTGTGTTCTGCTATGAGTTGTGCCCCTCAGCTTACTTAACTCTACGAAGCTATCATCTGTTATAACATTGTAACAGATTTTCTTGCATGAAAATATTTGATCACAGGTCCTGGACAAGTATGATGGAAATGAATGGCTAGGCACCGCAGGCTATCGCACTTGGTCAGTGTCAGGGGAGTGGCCTGTGTCCTACCATGGGACATCTTATGACTCTGCTTGTGAGATCATCAAAGGACGTTTCAAGGTTTGATTACATTATCTCTGGTACTGCAGTATTTTAACCAGTGAAAATACAATATGATGCTTTAATATGACAATACTTTGGAATTACATGCCTAGTAAGTAGAGATGGCAGGATACCACTTTTTTTTGTCCGATACCGATACCGATATCATAAATTTGGATATCTGCCGATACCGATATGAATCCGATATAGTGTGTTTTTAACAAAGCATATCTGTTAACAAAGACTGCGATGTGCTCATTTCCTGTGCTATAGAATAGAAACCTGATTTACTGTTAGTTATTGTACATCTATAAATAAATAAAAGTTTTAAAAATGACTTAAAGTTTATCTTATTGAGTTCAAAGTAAATAAACTGTAACATTCTCTAAATTATCTAAATCTCTAAATTAATTTCTAATTCCTCTCACTTTATTTAACAGCCAGGTTGGATAAACCTATATGGCAGAGGGGTTTATTCTGCACCTGACATCACTGAGGCCCTCGCTTATTGTAAAGATTTCAAGTCCAAAAAAAACGGCAAGACGTACAAAGTGATTCTGCAGAATCGGATCAACCCCAGTTACAGAGAGAAATGGAACAATGATAAGTACTGGCTGGTTCGCATCGATCGTGGATCATCAGAAGAAGAAGAGGGAAAGATGGTGGAGCGTGCCATTCGTCCCTATGGCCTTCTGTTGAAAGAGTTCTAAAAGACCAAAAAGGTCACTAGAGGTCGCAGAAAAGGTAAATAAAGACTAAAGCAGACTATAGTAATCCTCTGTGCTGCAATTTAATGTGCAGTAAACCTTAAAATTTGCTATTTACCCGCATGCATAAAAATGTTTGTGGGAAAGAGAAGTGAAGTTCAGGGATAATTATGCTCACAAAACTGTTCTCACTATGAAATTCAGGTAGACGTTCAACCCTTCTGCACACTAGAAGCCAAGAAGTTGTTCTTATTAATCATTTATAACTGAGCTCTGAAGAACTGGTGGATGATTTGTAATTCCTTGATGAGATTGATTACCAGTGTTAGTCAAGTTACTTGAAAAAAGTAATTAGTAACTAATTACTGATTACTACTCCAAAAAAGTAATCCTGTTACTTTACTGATTACTTATTTTCAAAACTAATTAGTTACTTAGTTATTTAGTTACTTTTTAAAAACATGATACACAACCTGAATACATAATTAAGCAGTAGAAAGACATTTTCTTCCCACGCAGAGTGTACAGCGGACGCTAATATTTTTGTCACTTTTTACCAACTAAAACTTAAAGTAATGTAAGTACGTCCAAGCTTTAAATGCTGCATAGTCGTACTCTGTCCCGCACTCCATACTATCCATTGTTGATCTACACAAGTCTGTTGCTGCTGCAGGTGTCGCACGTGCTTATGTCATTGTCATGAGACACTCTCACAAACAAAATCACAATGGTTTAGTAATGCAGTAACGGAGCGTGCTAACGGGAAAGTAACAGTAATCTATTTACTTTTTTGCGATAGTAATCCTTTATATTACTCATTACTTGAAAAAAGTAATCGAATTAAAGTAACACATTACTGCCCATCTCTGTCTATTATAGCTCTTAATTACACACGATCACAAATTTTTACCAATATATATAAATATATATATTTGACCTGCTCCTTTTTTTTTTCCAAAGATTCACAATTTAAATGCATGAAAAATGAAAAAAATTCTTCATCATTTATAATGTTGCACTTTGATTCATGATAATTTTATAAATAATGTGTTCCTAAAAGTTTGCTTTTCTCTTTTTGAAGTGTGGAAAAAAACAGCATCTCCAGAAATAATTGTTTTTGCTGCAAAGTGTTTCTTTGATGCTTTTTGTTCTTGCATGAGGGGAGAGAAAATCTAAAATGTAAACATTGTTTAACATGAAATTATGTAAGTTTATATGAAATGCAAGCTTAGAGCAGAAAATTGTAAAAGGTTTGATATTTGTGCAATTTTACTTCTCAAATTTTGAAGATTTTAGATGTTTTTCACTATTAAATATGCTTTTAACTATGTATATTGAGTTCCTTTAAATGTCTCGACATCTCTAATCAGTCTAATTTGTAAGTGGGAAGTTACTGAGCTCTTTTTTTGTCACAATATCCATATATATCCATATATCCAGTAAGCGGGAGTTCACTGGGTAAAAACAGCTTGAGCTAGAGGTCAGAGAAGAATTGCCAAACTGCTTCATGATGATAGGAAGGCAATAGTAACTCAAATAACCACTGGTTACAACCAGGTTAACCCAACCATAGATGGGTCACAAGTCAGTGCCCTTCAAGTGCACTGACTTTCAGTTCAAGTCAACTTTCAATTTAATTTTCAGTTAAAGTGTGTTCATATAGCACCAATTCCCAGCGACTGTCACTGCAGGGTTCTTTATATTGTTTAATACAGACCCTACAATATTAAACCAGAAAAAAATGGAGTCCCAAGTGAGAATAAATGCGGGGAGTTGTGTCAGGAAGCGCATCCTGCGTGATATCTTAGGTAAATCAAACATGTAGATCATCGAGAAGAACATTTCGATACCAGATTAGTCAGATCTGTGGACAACAACAACAACCTCTGATGCTGTTGGAAGGCATGTTCAGAGGCATCAAGAAAGAAGGAAAGGCAAGGATGTAAGGAGAGGTAGAAACCAGGTGGGAGGGAAGCAAGGCCAGGAACTACTAATACTCTTAGTATGCTGTCGCCCGGAAGAGAAATGAAGCAGGGGTCATCTTGAAGGAAAAACTTGTGTTGTGGAGGTGAAGAAAACAGAGGTGACGAGGAGGTGTTGGTAGGTATGATGTTAAGGAGAACAATGCTGAAGAACAGAAGGTAGTGGATCTTGTGAAAAAGATGGAAATGGTGATGAACACTGATGGGGTTTGCAGAATGTACTCCACCATACAAAATACAGTGAATCCTGGCAAAGGTGCTTCTTGACACTGGGCTGTTAGAAAAATAATACATTTTCATTAGAATTTCTTGCTTTGTACAAACTAAATATAAAAGTGAAAAACAAGTAAATTTTTCCATCGGCTGTGAAACTATTCAGGTTTTTTATAGCCAGTTTTGTTACTAGATGGTAATTAACAGATAGTCAAACACCTTCTTCATGTACAAATTGGTATTACAGAAAAAATATAACATTGTCAAATATAAACAATATACTATTAATATATTTATATTAACAATATATATTATCAGTATATGCGCACAGAATGGGAGGAAAGGTGCACAAAAAACAAAGACGTGTGATCGTTTCTCTCACTCACAAACAGGTGAAATATAAAAAAAGGAAAGATCTGCAAGGTGAACGGTATCGGATTTGCAGTGGGAAGGAAAGAAAATGCCTTAAGCCTAGAATAGAACAAGCTCGGAAAGTTGGAAAAGGGTCCTGTTTCTGTGGCCCTTTTGGATACATTGAAGGTCAGTTTGGAATTGATGGAAGAAAGTGTGTTTGTTTTTTGAAAAGTGAAAATATGTGATAGGAAATCTATCTGGAAGACTGGCTATATGTTTTAATGCATTGTTCTCATCTGATGGAAATCAAAATCATCAAAATGTATGATTTATTCTTCGTGACATAGACATGCTAATGTTAGTGTTTTTTATGTTGATAGACTGAACAAAACAAAAGCACTCCACTCTTTTTGGCCTCAGGCTTGGAGGTGCTGATTCTCATTCCTGCTGCTTCACATTTGGCTGCAAACCTCTCCAGTGTGAGCTGGAGGCCACCACCTGATGAAGTCAATGGAACCACATCATCTGCAAAAAGCAGAAAGCTATTCTGAGGCCAACAAAGTGGAAGCTTTCTGCAATCTGGCTACGCCTAGAAATTCTGTCCATAAAAATTATCAACAGGAGTGACAAAGACAGCCCTTTGTTCCCATTTATTCTACCCGAAACTAATAAAATTGCCATAAACATTCTTAACAGCCTGAAAGAAGATTTGAAACAAGGAGAAAAAGCTGAGCTATGTCAAATTTCATGAGAACTGGGCTTAAAACCTGTTGTTACAGGTCTTATGGATTGATGATTGAAATTTTTTTATTTAAATCAATGTAAGTATGTACGGAGGAGGTTAGAACAAAGGTACAACAGTTTTTATATCCATCCAATAACCATGGTGGAGGCTCTGTCACAGTTTGGGGCTGGAACCTGGAGCCTGGAGAACTATTCCTAAAGACATTAAAGAAAAAATTACAAGCTTGTATAAGAGAGTTCAGGCTGTGCTGAAAAATAAAGATCGTCATACCAAATATTGACTTGCGCATGTTTCAATAAATCACTGCACTTATTTCCCGTTTTACTGGCAAAATATAGAAAAATGACAGGTGGCTCAAGTCTTTTTCAGTGGATTGTGAACCACTAAAAAAAGTGAATGTGAACGTATGGAGACAAAGTGAGAGAACCCTGGGGGAATGTGCCTGTGTGATTTTACTCCATATCCCGGGATCCACCGCGGCACCGCCCTGTTATCTCACTGACGGTCTGCGGGGAGGCCTTTCCGCATCTAGCTACATTAAAGAAGAAAAAAAAAAACCAACCCAAAAAACTTGAGCACTGTGTACATACGTGGTGGTAAGTGGATATTTATGTCATGTTATTTCAACTCGCAAACAGTATGTGTTGAGTAAAACCAACACAGTTTTGTTAGGGTTAGCGTATGTTAGTAGCCATCCTGGACTAGCTGTATCAAAGTGCTTTCCGGTGTCCCAGCCAGAGAGGAGCTCAGATTGGGGAGTTGATAGTTTTGTGCTGACGGCTAACATTAATATCATTACTATGCAGCCAAGTCACGGCTGGGGAAACTGAGGAGACTTGGGCTGGCTATGAGTTGCTACATGACTAGTCAGATTCCTAACTTTATTGTTAAATGATTAAAACCGCTAACTTACTTCACCTTGTCCAGACCGCCCTCCTTTGCTAGCTTAACTAGTTAAGTTAGCAAACGAATCTCTACCGGGAGTGTTAGCTAAGGCTGACTAGCTTGTTAGCGCCTCATTCCGCAGCTAACTTCAAATGACGTGTAGTTAACTTGTCGTACCATCTCCTGTTAACGGACCAGCGTGTCTTCTCTCTGTCTTATGCGTATCATCATCTTCTGTAATCGGCTTTAAGCTATTTCTGACAGCGCTCTGAGGCAATGAGTAAGTCATGTTTGCTTGCGAAGTTAACATTGTCTTGTGCATATACATGCTTTCTGGCTGGCCTTGAACTCGAGAGGTTGTTGAAGGGGCTCAAACATTTTAATTTGCATTTTAACAACGTAGCTGGATAATTTATGTCCTAAGTAAGGTGTGGTAAGCGCCACCTTAGCAAACGCTGGGTGGTTTATTAACGCTTGCGCAATCCTGTCAAATCCGAACCATGGTTTGATTTACACTGGGGACGCTTTACGTCCCGTTAGTATTAGTAGTTAGCTTTTATTTCATTTCCACTATAATATAAGATAAAATACCACAATCAAATTACAGTGCCATTTCATTATAAAGTTTAGAACTGTTTCGTTTTACTACAATCTGTTTCAGGACGCCTCAAGTGTTTCAATGGAGCTATCAGGAAGTACCACTAGCAACCATACCCTGAACTCAACAGGTGTTGGTTCATGGGAGATCAGTGACAAGGCCAAGCTTTGTCGCTTCCTCTGCTATGGCTCAGAGAGGGACTTGTACAGTACCAAAGAAAATGGTCGCATCAAATTGGAGAACACTGGAGCCCTGCAGTCCATGTTGGAGGAGAAACGAGGCGCTGAGGTGTTGGAGGAAATAAAAAGGTTCGCTCAGGATGGGCGAGCTGTCAGACTGGAGCCCTCCATTTTTGCCTTGGCTTTGTGCTCCCAGAACCCAGATGTGAACACCAAACAGGCAGCGTTCAAAGCCCTGAAGGATGTTTGTCGTGAGCCTGCCCATCTGTTTTCTTTCATCAAGTACAAGAAGGAATTAAAAGAGCACATGAAATGTGGGATATGGGGGCGTGCCCTGAGGAGAGCACTGTCTGACTGGTACAATGAGCAAGATGCCATGAGTCTAGCTGCTGCAGTGACCAAATGTAAGCAGAGAGAGGGCTGGTCACACCAGGATCTGCTCAGACTCTCCCACACTAAACCAGCTAGGGATGGTAAGTATAGAGACCCACGTCATTTAGCCTGCAGAATGTTAGAAGTAATCAGTTGAATAAATGTCTGCAGTTATCCAACTTTCTTCTCTGGGGTTTTATTGGATGTTCTCTGTTCTGAGCATATATGTGCATATTTATAAACTCCCCATGCTGAATTTTAATCAGTACAGTGTAAGTTTTTATTTTGTTTCACTTTAGTCGGTGCTAACATGCAATGCCCATCTCTTTGTGTTTTCAGCTATTGCCTTGATCAGCAAATATGTAACAAAAGGGTGGAAAGAGGTCCAGGTTGCTCATGAAAACAAAGAGAACGCCGAAGAGGTTATCAGGGTGCTTTCATATCTTGAAGTGGTGGAAAAGGTAAAGCACAGTCGGGATGAAACTGAGGTCGTCACTTTAATAGAGGAACACAAGCTTGAGAGGGAACAGCTGCTGACCGAGCATCTGAAGTTTAAACAGGTGAGTCTGTTAAATCATTTTTTTTTTTAAGATGCTTTTTGTTTTTTGTGCTCGCTTGTTTTATTACTAAGCACTTCCGTAGTTGTTATGCACCGTGATACTGTAGTAAGTAGTAATTAGCAGTTTCCGACAGATCAATTATTTTTTCTGGAAATAGGGTTATTAAAGCTGGTGGGACACGTACACAGGATGTCTTGTAGACAGGCCTGGTTGTTGTTTATAACATAGACCGTAGTGATAATTGATGAGATGAATTCAGTTTTTACACTTGGGATCTTATTAAAATTAGAAATGCACACGAAATAGTAAGATTTTCAGTGTTCTCAGCCCAAACTGGTGACTGACTGGGCTGAGAACACGTAAAGCAGCGCACATTCATAACCACAGTTTGACAAGTGGGGAAACTGCTCACACTGAGTGACTAGACCAGTGTCCAATGCAGAAAACCATGGGGAGATGACCACAAAAATGTTTAACAACAAATCTAATCACTTAAATCACTTTCACCCAGCTGAACATATGAAGCAAGAAAAGGCAAAGTGGCTAAAGCAATACAGAACTCAGAGAAGGTGCAAGCTAGCAGTGTCTGTATGAGCAGTCAAAGCTTAAAAACGGTTATGAGGAAAATTATGAAGGCAAGTGAAAAACAGATGGGGCTTGTGAAGTTCAAAACAAACTGGGTAGTAATGAAAGCAACTCGTATAGTTTTGTTTAATAAATATATTGTACCGGCTGTTGTTTGGTAAAGTAAAATATGCCATGTAAAGGGGGGTGTACAGCAATTTATTTTCAGTTTTGTTTTTTAATCTGTACCTCCTTCCAGTAGCAGCACAAATGATAGAAAAGTTTATTTTTTCAGTTCTCAGAAGCTTGTGATCAGCAAAAATCTCCCTCGGCAGTTCACACTAAAAAAAAAAAAAGAAAATTGTATCTTTAATTCAAACAGAGCATTTAGAACAGGGGTGTCAAACATAAGGCTCGAGGCCCTGGAAGAGCCTGGCAAAAAGTCCAATCCGGCCCACTGGATGACCCGCTGGACTTTCACCTGTATTTTCATAAATTTTACAGCTTGTCCTGCTGATGAAGCCCTCCTACTCAGTCTTGCATACTACATCAGATTATTAAATGAACAATTAAATGACAGAAAAGTTCCTTTTTTTGGTTTTCAGTACTGACAAAAGGAATTCCTGCTTTTTACAGTGTGTCCACAGTAAAATAAATAAAACAACAAAAACTTTCTGCTTTATAATTACAGGACAGTCTGGTAAATGAGCTACCAGAATGTCTTTATCATGTAGTAAAACTGAGACGCCCTGTTGAAATTGCACCTCTTTATTTATATTGAAATATTGGAGGGATTAAATGTGCAATTACACGTAATTACACTGACAGAAAGGGGACTTTCCTAGGTCTGGCCCACTTAAGATTAAAGTTCTGTGTATCTGGCCCCTGATATAAAATAAGTTAAACATCCCTGGTTTAAAAAGTAACTGCTTTCTTGTTTACTACCTAAACACCAAATACCATAAATGATCTTTACTATCTCACCTCCTGAACTGCTAGGACTTTTTTTTTTTTTTTTTTTTTTCCAGTTTTTGGGGGTTGGGGTGAGCCCCTTGTAAGTTCCTGCTCACTGCGTAAAAGTGTTCTCTGGAGGGGGGAAAAATCGAAACATTTCTTATCTGTAAAACTGCAATGTTCAGGTAGACTGAAGCCTAATGTAAAGAATGTGGAAATTTATTTTTCTACATCTAACAGGATGTGTGGTGGTTGTTTTCTGCAGGTATGGAGCGCTTTGTTGAAGGAAATGCCTCTCCATTCGGTGGTAAAGATGTTAGGTAGGCTGACATCTGGCAAAGTTCTTGAACCAGGAAGCTCAGAAACACAGTTTTTATGTGACAGAATTCAAAGTGAGACTGCACTAAAACAGGTAAGGCTCACAACTTCTACCAGAAATGTTATTTTGTTTTTAATTATGCAGAGGTCAATATTTATAAATTAAATGTCTCCTAAAATCACCAGGCAAAGATCCACCCTTTCAGTATACTTTTGGCTACAGAAAACTACAAAAAAGGCCATGGCTATCAGGGTAAACCAAAATGGGAAGCAGACCGCAACATCCTTAAAGCTATGGACTCTGCCTTTTACAAGAGTTTTATGGTATGTTGTTGTAATTTTCAAAACTTTCTCCAGTCGTTGCAGAAGATGTCAGCAGCAGTTGTTTAACATGAATGACCTGTTCTGCTGTGACTCTGTCCTCAGAATGTGGAGCCTGTGGGTAAATGCTTTGTTGTGGCAGTAGATATGAGCGGGTCACCGAGCAGCATTGTCCCAGGAACGTCGATCAGCACTGCTGCTGCTGCAGCCGCTATTGCCATGGTAAGACTGTACTACAGCCAGATGATGCCATCTGGTTAGTTAGAACAGCTGCATCTTCAAACAGGGCTCAGGCTGCCCCATCTTTAGAGAGATCCCGGGTGATGGCGTGGGACTGTTGACGCATACTGTGAATTCCCTGAAAATTCCTTTCTCAGTATGTTAGCGCATAGGGCCTAACAGTGGTGTACTGTGTGTGAATGTGCATGCAGGATAAAGGCATTTTAGTCAGGGTAACTAAATGGCTTTCTTTTGACCTTGGCTTTGACACAGATTTTAGCAAGGACAGAGGCTGACACACATGTGCTGGTCTACTCTCAAGAGGCTATGGTACCATTCTCTATTTCTGCTGACATGACTCTCAAAGAAGCAACTGATGAACTGGTTAAGGTAAGGATTTACAGAACATTAAAGGTGAAGAGAATACGAGCGACTGAACAGTTCCTTTCAGGAATAAGGTAGTTTTGACAATACACTATTTGTTACAGACAAGCAACTAGAGGCAGTTTTTTCTTCTTCTTCTTCTTCCACCTTCACATCAAAGTACTGCAAAGCAGTGCTAGTTAGCTCATCTACCACCTGTTTATTGTCCTCTCACATAGAGCACGAGAGAAAGGGGTGCACAGCCATCAGGTAGTGCCTTTATGTTGCAGTTCCTGAGTGAGAGCAGAGGCTGCACCGTTCCCATTCAATGGGCCACAGAGAACAGGAAAGCTGTAGATGTGTTCGTCATTTTGAGCACCAACCCACTGTTGATGTTAACTGCCAGCCCGGTGGAGTCTCTGAAGAAGCACAGAGAAGTATGTTTGTTTTTTCACATCTGGAGTTGAATTAAATAATGGCCTTGTGTGGTAAAGATTGTTTTTGAAAATATACAATACCAAGCAAAGATTAACGGGATGGGGTTGATGTGCTATTTTTATTCACATTGTTCCATAGATGGCTGATAGGGCACAGTTAATTTTACAGCATTATAAGTTCTCCTTTAAACTCCTTTATCTAAAAGGTTACTTAAAATATGTACTAAGTAACGATGGCAAATGTAACATTTTTACAATAAACATGGTTTGTGTATATTCTCAACAGACATCAGGAGCTAATTCGAAGCTGGTGATGTGTGACCTGACTAACACTGGATTTCCCATCGGAGACACAGAAGACCGGGGTTTGCTGACCATCTCTGGCTTCGACCTTGGAGCTTTTAGTGTCATTCGTAATTTGGCCCAAGATCTGATCTGATAAGATTTCGGGGACTTTTCTTGAGTAACGTAATGAGTGTAGAATATGAAGGCAAAGAGTGGACCAATGAGGCTCATTTAGCATGTAGAGTGTCCCAAAACAGCACTAATCTAAAAGATGCTGACAATTTCAATTCCAGTTTTTCTTTGTTTTCTCTTGCTCACCATTAAGTCGACAAAGTATCCAGCGGGCTGGACAACACTTTGGAAATGTAAATTGCATCTATATTTTGTGAAAATTGAATAGGAAGTGATTAAGACATGGTATGTGTTTGCATATCATGTTTTTAAGAGTCTCTATATGATCAGCTGTTCAGTACTTTGGTGGATTTTGATGGGTCGTGATTTAAGTGGGGAAAAAATGAACCAATTCAACATTTGTAGCAAGAGGTTGTCAGGTTAAGTGGAACAATGCAGTTTAGGGTGTTTGCAACTGTAGGTTTACTTTGGGGGGGATTACCTGTAGTTTTCAACATGCATCTATGGTATGAGTTAGCAGGTTTGATGTAGAGATGCTTTAAACCTTCATTTCATGTAGCGTTTCTTAGACATACTTAACATCAGTGAAAGAGAAACCTGAAACAAAGCATACAAAGTCAATGGTAAAACTTGGAGTTGCTTTTTATTGTGTTAATTTCACAGATTTCTTAGATCAGAAAAGTTTTTCTTTAAGTATTAACATCTTGGATTCCTTTTACACAGTTTTTGCTTTAGCTTAGCCACAAATTTTAGTTGTTCTAACATTTGTTTGACCCTAAGCCCAGTTTATTGCTTTAAAGCTGAGTTTTTGGTTTTCTTCTTGTGAGATTATACTTTAAAAGAAATGTGGTGACACTTTTTATAAAGCAAATTTGGATTCAGTTTTAACAACACACTAACGCCAATGTTTGGGTTTTTTTTTTTTTTTTTTTTTTTTTTTGAAAATTTTGTTTCAGTCTGAATTCTGTGCATCAGAATTTACATTTTACTGTAATAAAGTATCTGGGAAGGACCAGTCATAGCTCTCTGATACCCGTTACCTTATCTTTAATGTGACATTGTTTGTTCTGCAACAACAGAAAACTGCTACATTTCCAGAAAACTTGATATGAATGAATCATTGTGAAAATTATTTGAATGTACTTTCATAAGACCTGTAACGGTCAATTTAAAAGACGTTTTATATTTCTCCAGACACAGAATAAACGTGCACAGCTTAGAGAGTTTTAGAGCCAGGGCCTGTTAATTTTTGAGGAAATGTAAGCAAATGATTACAGTGGTGCTTTTCGTTTTAGTCAACCGTAATAATTACTGAGAATATTCAGTAAGCTTTACTTATCACGGTGTAATTTAGTCTTCATAAAAACTAAAAAAGAATACAACCCAAACTGACCATGTAACTGTGAAGGATGTTTGTCCCAACATGCTGATGTTTTCATTTTTGTAATTTTAAAGCAACATCCACAGTCTTTTTGGTCAACATATAAAATATTTATAACATGACTGTTGACACAACGTTTTGGGAGATGGACATGAGATTTGATAGTTCTCAAGTGTTTCACAACCATTCTCTTCTATCTGTCCTGCTTAACATGTACCTATTCACTGTAGCGGCGATGTAAAGCCCTTCCTAATAAACAATTTGCTGCTCTGGAAATTTGCGTTCATCTTAACAATAACTGCCTGAGTTGTTGGAACTGATACATAACTGTGATTAAAGTAAATCACAGTTTAAAGTAAAGTTTGTAACTGGGGGCCTTGCAAACACACTACAAGTGAAGTGGAAGTGAAGTGAAGTGACTACATGCAAGTGAAGATGGCGGATGTGTTGAGTGTTCTCCGTCAGTATAACATCCAGAAAAAGGAGATTGTTGCTAAAGGAGATGAAGTTATATTTGGGGAGTTCTCCTGGCCGAAGAATGTCAAGACCAACTACATAATCTCGGGGTATGTCATAAAGCGCCCTTTTTAATTATTAGTTAAACAATGTATGTCTTTTAAACTTACCTCGAGAGAGGTAAAGCCAAACTTGTAGTATTGTGTAATGCTAATTAATCACGGACGTTAGCTAGGGAGCGAGTTGTTTCACGGAGTCAGAAATCTAAAGAGTCGAGTTGAAACACCTGTGTGTTTGTTCTTTTCTTTTAGTCCCAGGCATGACTATAAACATCTTTCTTCACCGTGCAAAAAGCAAACTTTGTGCATGTGACGCAGAAATTGAAGTTGCAAGGATAGATAGATAGATAGATATACACATACACACATATATACATACATACATAGTGATGCTTTTTTCTGAATACTATCGTCACGTTTATTGCAGAGATACTGTTAAAAAAAAAAAAAAAGCATTTTCTAAGGACGGCGCGAAAAAAGGTGAAGACTAAAAGCCACCTCTTTCCAGTTGGTGGGAAAATGTACTATGTGGACCAATTTATTAATAAAATGGCAACACATGGGATTTGGTTGTTTAGGGAGAGGGGAAAGTTTGTGGAGGGATGGCAACGAGACAGAGCGAGCGAGTGAGAAAGAGAGCGATAGCGAGTTTTGAGATGTGAGAGATTTGTGACATTTAGCGTGGAGTGTGTAGTTAGTGTGTTGTGTAGTCGTTGTTTTATTGTGTGTCAGTGAGGGCACTAATGGTAAATGGCTTGTATTTGTATATCGCTTTACTTAGTCCCTATGGACCCCAAAGCACTTTACACTACATTCAGTCATCCACCCATTCACACACACATTCACACTCTGGTGATGGCAAGCTACATTGTAGCCACAGCTGCCCTGGGGCGCGCTAACAGAGGCGAGGCTGCCGGACACTGGCGCCAACGGGCCCTCTGACCACCACCAGTAGGCAACGGGTGAAGTGCCTTGCCCAAGGACAAAATGACCGAGACTGTCAGAGGCTGGGGCTTGAACCGGCAACCTTCCGATAACAGACGAACTGCCAACTCTTGAGCCACGATTGATGTTACAAAGGCAGATTACAATGTAAACACTGTCTCCAGGTGGAAAACAGGAGGAGTGATGCACCTCCTGTTGTCAGGCCTGCAGGGTTCATCCCTGTGGTGTTCTCTGTCTTGCGGCGGACAAACAAATTTTATTTATTTATTTATTTATTTTTACTGGAACAAATAATTTGTGGGGATCTTATTGTGACACCCGATTGTTCTCTCGTTTTTGTTATAGAGGTGTTTTTAAATGGTTATATGGAAAAAAAAAATGCATTGGCTGCGTTTTTAGATAAATAGTTTATAACTTTATTGTTTACAAAATTTGTTCATAAGTATTCAAAATTTACAATTTGCATTTCAGGTTATGAAAATAATTTACTAAACATGTCTGTGATTTTTATAGTTAAAAAAAAACTGTGACAAGGATTTTCTGTTTTTTGTGTGATTTCAAATCAGTTGTGTTAATACAGTATGTCAAAGAAAAAAAACCCTGTAAATTCAGACACGTGAGGTTGAGCTGAAAAGAATGATACCAAGCAAGGCAAAAAATAAAAAATGAAACAATTTGAAGGTGAAGTACAAATATAAAAAGTAGTCAAAAATGTCTGATTTATATTTTGGACCTCAGAGGGCTAACCCAACAAATCATGAAAAATTAGGTTTCAATTTTTGTTCATGACAGTGCAGATTTCTGACATTTTGTGGAAACTTAAGCGTGTAACAATTTGATTATTTCTAACAAAAATCAGTGTGAAACTGATGAACCACCCATGTTGTGTAGCTTTCTGTATTTTAGACTTATTGGTCTACATATTTATTTATTATACAGGCAATACAGTACATAGAATCCTAATTCATATGTTTTTATGTAACTGAAATGTTTAATTATGTGGGCTACAGAAAATAATTAAGTTATAGACTATATTTATATGAAACTTGTATACTTACTATATTTGAATCATTTTAATCGTATGTAACATGTGCATATGTGTTTTTAAAAAGGCTTTGATTTTGTAACACCTTTCTATACCACCCTTATGCCACCCTAAGAAAATTTCTCTAGATCCGCCCCTGGTCAGAAATCCAGAGAGTCAAGTTGAAACACCTGTGTCCCTACAGTCATGACTATAAACATCTTTCTTCACCGTGCAAAAAGCAAACTTTGGAGCAGTGCTTTAGCTAGCAGAAGAACTGTTGACAGTGGTTGATAAAGTAACTTTGGCTTTGTATTCAAGCTTTAATGCGGTTCACATCATTAAGTGTGCATCACGCAGTAATTCACTTAAAGTTTGTTAGTTGGAAAACTGGACACCTGCATGCTTTTTTAAAAATGTTTTGTGTTTGTTTTGATCTTTAGTACTGGTAAAGAGGGGCAGCCCAAAGAGTACTATACCTTGGACTCTATCTTGTTCTTGCTCAACAATGTGCACCTGCCGCATCCATCCTATGTGCGAAGAGCTGCAGTAAGTGCTCTGGAGTTCATATGAATCAGCCCAGAATCTGTCAGTATCAATCCTTCATTGCTTACCAACGTGCTGTTTGAGGACAATCCTGATTCCAGCCCACAATTTGTCATACATGTAGCATCTTGTTAACTTCAAAGGGTTTTGACTTTTATGATTGTGTGTTGTTTATAGACAGAGAACATCCGTGCTGTCAGACGACCTGATCGAAAGGGCTTGCTTACATATCTTAATGGCGAGAGCTGTAAGTAGCACTTGGACGCTGAGGGGGGAGCTTTCTGTGACATCTAGTACACGTGTTGTCATTCCAGGTTTTGGTTCACTGAAGATTTGCTTAAAATGTACTTTTTGTCCACTTGCAGCCACGTCAACGAGCATCGACAGAAGTGCGCCCATAGAAATAGGTCTGCAAAGGCCAACACAAGGTAAAGTAACAGCATTTTTACAATATGATGTGGAGTTTAAAGCTTCATAACTTAATGCTGAAATGTACATTTTGGGATTAATTACTACTTATAACTGCTAGTGCTGATATAAATAATGGCACATACACTGTCCTGTCGCTAATAGTAATATTTTTTCCAAATAATTTTTATTGAATAAGTGAGTTAAAGGAAGGTGGTATGAAGGAATTTGTTCCGTGCAGTGAAATAATGTTTTTTTGTTTCTTTTTTATTGTTTTTTTTTAGTCAAAAGAGCAGCTGATGATGAGGCATCTTCTGAAGCCAAAAAAAACAAGAGTTGAGGTAAATCATGTTACTTCAGATGTCAGATGTGGCTCATATTGTTCTCTGTGTGGTATCATTAGAAATGTGATGCTTCAAACATCCCCCACCCCCCAGTCAGGACATAGAAATTGACAAAGTCGGAATATTTTAACTTTTAGAATTTTCAGCAGTTTGGGCAGTTAAAGATGTTTGATATTATATCACATTTTATCCTGTAATTTGCTAATAATGTGAAAACTGCTTTCACCTCAAGGATGAGGAACGTGTGCGTCTGGCTGCCCGTCTGGAGGACCATAAAGAAGGCAATGTGCAAAGCTGGTGATGTGTGGGCTGACTTACATTGGAAAGTCCATCGAAGAAGACCAGGGTTTGCTGACCATCTCTGGCTTCAACCTTGGAGCTTTCAGTGTCATTCGTAATTTGGCCCAAGATCTCGTCTGATAAGATTTCGGGGACTTTTCCTGAGTAATGTAATGAGTGTAGAATATAAAGGCCAATTCAACATTTATAGCAAGAGGTTGGCAGGTTAAGAGGAACAATGCAAGAGTCACAGTTTTAGGGTGTTTGCAACTGTAGGTTTACTTCAGGGGGGATTACCTGTAGTTTTCAACATGCATCTATGGTATGAGTTAGCAGGTTTGATGTAGAGATGCTTTAAACCTTCATTTCATGTAGCGTTTCTTAGACATACTTAACATCAGTGAAAGAGAAACCTGAAACAAAGCACACAAAGTCAGCAGTAAAACTTGGAGTTGCTTTTTATTGTGTTAATTTCACAGATTTCTTAGATCAGAAAAGTTTTTCTTTAAGTATTAACATCTTGGATTCCTTTTACACTTGAATCCAAATTTGCTTTAGAAAAAGTGTCGCCATATTTCTTTTAACGTATAATCTCACAAGAAGAAAACCAAAAACTCAGCTTTAAAACAATAAACTGGGCTTAGTGTCAAACAAATGTTAGAACAACTAAAATTTGTGGCCAAGCTAAAGCAAAGACCGTCAGTTTTAACAACAGACTAATGCCAATGTTTGGGATTTTTTTTTTTTTTTTTTGTGTGAAAATTTTGTGTTTCAGTCTGAATTCTACGCATCAGAATTTACATTTTACTGTAATAAAGTACTGTAATAAGCTTTACTTATCACGGTGTAATTTAAATTAGTCTTCATAAAAAAACAAACAATAAACTGACCATGTAACTGTGAAGGATGTTTGTCCCAACATGTTGATGTTTTCATTTTTAATTTTAAAGCAACATCCAGTCTTTTTGGTCAACGTATAAAGTATTTATAACATGACTGTTGACACGTTTTGGGAGATGGACATGAGATTTGATAGTTCTCAAGTGTTTCACAACCATTCTCTTGTATCTGTCCTGCTTAACATGTACCTATTCACTGTAGCGGCGATGTAAAGCCCTTCCTAATAAACAACTTGCTGCTCTGGAAATTTGCTTTCATTTTACCGATAATTGCCTGGGTTGTTGGAACTGATACATCACTGTGATCAAAGTCAAGTTTGCAGTTTAAAGCGTCATTCAGATCAGGCATCTTGAAAGGCCGCACGATGTTGATAACTGGGGGCCTTGCAAACACACTACATACATACAAGTGAAGATGGCGGATGTGTTGAGTGTTCTTCGTCAGTATAACATCCAGAAAAAGGAGATTGTTGCTAAAGGAGATGAAGTTATATTTGGGGAGTTCTCCTGGCCGAAGAATGTCAAGACCAACTACATAATCTGGGGGTATGTCAGTGCTAATAAAATCTTCAAAGTGCTTCAACAGGCCTGCAGCTGATGCTCATCTGTGCCTTGTGCTGCTAGTAACGACGGAAGGCTCGCTAGCTACGAAATGCTAACCCAGCTACTTTCCTCGCTGCTTTCCTTAAAAGTTAAAGCACCCTTTAAATTGTTAGTGCAACAGGGAGGTCTCTTCCATACATTATAGAGCCAATTTTACTAGCTTTCATGAAAGCCAATGTATGTCTGTTAAACTTACCTCGCGAGGGGTTCAGCCAAACTTGTAGTATTGTGTAATGCTAATTAATCACGGACGTTAGCTAGCGAGCGAGTTCTTGCACGGAGACAGAGATTCAGAGTCGAGTTGAAACACCTGTTTGTTTGTTTTTGTTTCTCTTTTAGTCTCTACAGTCCTGACTATAAACATCTTTCTTCACCGTGCAAAAAGCAAACTTTGTGCATGTGACGCAGAAATTAAGGTTGCAACTAGCAGTGCTTTAGCTAGCAGGAGAACTGTTGACAGTGGTTGATAAAGTAACTTTGGCTTTATATTCAAGCTTTAATGCGGTTCACATCATTAAGTGTGTATCACGCAGTAATTCACTTAAAGTTTGTTAGTTGGAAAACTGGACACCTGCATGCTTTTTTTTAAAAATGTTTTGTGTTTGTTTTGATCTTTAGTACTGGTAAAGAGGGGCAGCCCAAAGAGTACTATACCTTGGACTCTATCTTGTTCTTGCTCAACAATGTGCACCTGCCGCATCCATCCTATGTGCGAAGAGCTGCAGTAAGTGCTCTGGAGTTCATTGCTTTCCAACGTGTTGTTTGAGGACACCCCTGATTCCAGCCCACATTTTGTCATGAATGCAGCATGTTGTAAACTTTAAAGAGTTTTGACTTCGATGATTGTGTGTTGTTTATAGACAGAGAACATCCCTGTTGTCAGACGACCTGATCGAAAGGGCTTGCTGTCATATCTTAACGGCGAGAGCTGTAAGTAGCACTTGGACACTGAGGAAGGGGGTGTTCTGTGGCATCTAGTACAGCCTTTGTCATTTTCCAAAATTGTAATGATTTCTTCCAGGTTTTGGTTCACTGAAAATTTGCTTAAAATGTCCCTTTTGTCCACTTGCAGCCACGTCAACGAGCATCGACAGAAGTGCGCCCATAGAAATAGGTCTGCAAAGGGCAACACAAGGTAAAGTAACAGCATTTTTACAATATGATGTGGAGTTTAAAGCTTAATAACTTAATCCTGAAATTTAAATTTCATGAATAATTACTACTTATAACTGCTAGTGCTAATATCAGTAATGCAACATACACTGTCCTTTTTTTTTTTTTAACAAAAAAATTGCATAAGTGAAATAAAGGAAGGTGGGATGAAGGATTTTGTTTTGCATAGTGATATAAAGTTTTTTGTTTGATTTTGTTCTTTCATTGTTTTTTTGTTTTTTTTTATAGTTAAAAGAGCAGCTGATGAGGCATCTTCTGAAGCCAAAAAACCAAGAGTTGAGGTAAATTATGTTACTTCAGATGTCACATGTGGCTCATGTTGTTTTCTGTATGGTGTTACACAGGACACAGAAATTCACAGTTTTCCTATTCTGACACACTTAACATTGAATTTGTTTACATATTCTTACTGTGAGAAATGTGGACCACTCCCTACACCTGAAAATACTACTACTACTAATCATAATGATGATGATGATAATAATAATAATAATAATGTATTTTTTAAAATAATTCCATAAGAAAAATATTTAAATGAATTAACTTTGAGATTCTAAATAGTGGAAAACGCAGCTCATTAAATATTCTTCAGTGTTTAGTGTAACTGAATATAAGATGGGTAACTGTGTGTCATGCATGCAGGTGACAGAGTCTGAGTATTTTAACTTTTACAGATTTCAGCAGTGTGGGCAGTTAAAGATTTTTGATATTATATCATTTTTTATCCTTCAATTTGCTAATAATGTGAAAACTGCTTTCACCTCAAGGATGAGGAATGTGTGCGTCTGGACAAGGAGCGTCTGGCTGCCCGTCTGGAGGGCCATAAAGAAGGCATCGTGCAGATCGAACAGATCAGGTATGATCTGGTTATGAGCTTTTACTTATTCTGATTACCAGTTCCACCTAACAGATAGTTCAGCTTATCAAAACATTTCTCCCTGTCTTCCAGATCACTGTCTGAGGCCATGTCTGTGGAAAAAATTGCAGCCATTAAAGCCAAGATTATGGCCAAGAAGCGTTCAACTATCAAAACAGATCTCGATGATGACATAACACTGAAGCAGAGAAGCTTTGTGGATGCAGAAGTGGATGTCACCAGGGATATTGTTAGCAGAGAGCGGGTCTGGAGGACTAGGACAACCATTCTCCAGAGCACTGGAAAGGTTAGTGTACACTTTATGCCAGACTGTTTTCTGGAATAATGAAACTTTCCTTCAGAAGCAAGAGCCTTAAAACAAGTGTGTTGTCAACTAGTGCTGTATAAATGAATTGTAATTGACTTGACACTATAATGCCAGATGTATCATCATGTAACCAGAAACCCCTTTTAACCCTACATGCACCTCCCTAGAAATCTGTCTAAAACTTGGGTCGACGCGGAAACAACTGAATGGCCTGGAAGATAAAAAGGGGTTTCTAGTTACCTTGTGAGTTACAACATAGATTTCCCACAGAAGTCTAAATCATTTGTTAGCCTCTTGAACCCTAAGGCTACGTTCACACTGCAGGTCTTAATGCTCAATTCCGATTTTTTGATCAAATCTGATTTTTTTGTCTGCTTGTTCACACTACAAATAAAATGCGACAGCAAACGTGCTGTAGTGTGAACGCTCAAAGCGGCCCGCATGCACAAAAGAAGACGTCACACACAACGCGCTCTGTTTAGACCCAGAGCAAACAGTATTGTTTGACTGATGGTCCTTAATATAAAGACTTCAGACTTTACGTTTCCCAATTTTTGCTTTAAGTTATTTTTTTTATTTACATAATATTGTAAAAAACCAATAATTATCCTTATTGCTGTTTTAGAGGAGCAGTGCTTCAAAGGATAGTTGCAGATTTCTGTCAGAATCTGCAGATTATACAGTACAAATAAAATGTTCACGTTGTCTTCCCAACAGTTTCACTGACATCTACACTGGATGGCCAGGAAGCGTTCGCGATGTCTTCTCGGGCGCTTCTCCGGCGCTGATAATTGGCGTCTGTCTTGTGTCAGTGACGTAAAAGACGGATTTAATGCGACATGACTGTTCAAACAGCAGTCGCTTTCTAAAACATCGGATATGTATCGGATTCAGTACCACATACGAAAGTGACCCAGATCGGATTTGAAAATATCGGATTTGTGCCATTCACACTGTCATACCATGATCGGATACGGGTCGCATAGGGTCACAAAAATCGGATTTGATGCGCTTTCGCCTGCAGTGTGAACATAGCCTAAGAGACAGTGCGTTGGGTTGAGAAAACATTCAAATGGCCCAGCCATGAAAGCAGCATAAATGTTTACCAGTACATGGACCAGTGTGAACCACTAGATGGCAGCAGAAGCTGGATTCAAATGTTAGGAATTAACTGATCTACAGATTGCTTGAAAAGATGTGCTCACCTATCAGTTTAAATTTGGCTTATCAAAAACTAAACCATCTTATTTAAAGTCCAGCCATCTTTGTTTTGTTTGTTTTAAGGTTATCAGATATCTGATCTTATCTTAGTTTAACCTTTTTAAAGCTAAATAGATTTTAGATCTTGGTTTTGTCAGTTCCTCGATAAACTAATTTATTTAATGTGTCTCATTATGTCTAACTGGAGAGAGAGGGGTAGGGAGGTAACAGTGCACAGTATTCAGTTAAGTATGAATGCCTGTTCAGAGTCACAGTTCCACATGTTTAATATTTTTCTTAAAATACCCAGATTATTAAATGAGAAAAATCTAAACAAAAACCAAATGTTCATGAACAAGAATTTAGAGTTCACAGTTAAATTAAACTAATCCTTCACACCAGTTGTGCAGTAGAATTTTTTTTTCTTTAATAAAATGTTCAAAGTAAGGCAGCTGTCTCACTCTGTAGACACTGAGGGCACAGCCATCTTGTTTGGAAAACTTGGAATTGTAACTGAACAACTGTTCTGTGGATGGATCGCTTGTTAGGAGAGAAATTGCAGAGTCATGCAAAATATTGATTTTAATTATTGTACATATTTAATGAACCTGCTGCGTTGTTTATATGCAACATCGAATGGACCATAACTAGTGAAATTTGAGCTCTTGTTTGAATGTTCTTTAACCCTAGAACACTATCGCCGGGTGATTTATACCCGAGAAAATACATTTACATGATTTCTCCCTCCTCCATCTGTAAACGTGTCGAGGAGCATGTGCCTTCACCATGGAAGTCTCAAATGTCCCAGGAATGGGTGGACCAAAGACCAGCTTTCCAGAGTCATTATTTTGTTTTAGGAGGTTTATTTTTCATTTTGTTAGACATGGCACAGTTGAAAGTAAAAGAAGACCACTCTAATTTGTCATCTGTTGTCATATTTTGATATATTTGATTACTTTTCATTGGTTATATTATATCGGGTAAAAATCACCCGGCACTAGTGATCGTGTTACTATTTATAGCGATAGTGTTCTAGGGTTAATGTTCAAACTTAACCTGGGAAATTCCGTACCGAGGTGGGCATTATACGCACACATGACGCCCATCGTTTCTATACCAAACTAAAGATGTAGACAGACTGTTAACAGCACATAGTAATTAATATCTTGTACATTTTAAATGTGTTTTAATTGAATTGCTTCTGTAAAGGGCTGTCTTGTTTTTGTTTTTACAAGGAAACAACTCCTGCTCAACCTATTTTTGTTCCTTTTTCAGAACTTTTCCAAAAACATCTTTGCCATCCTTCAGTCCGTGAAAGCTCGAGAAGAAGGGCGAGCTCCGGAGCAGAGACCAGCACAGAACACAACTCAAGCGGTAAACTGACAAATTACGTTATTTTTATTCATTTATTTTTTTAATGGACCTTAATCTTTTTTTTATTAAGTATGTATTTGCAAATGGTTTAAATCTTAATCACACTTTTTTTGTAAATTAATTTCTTTACAATTTGAAAATACAGGAGTAATAAGGAGGATTAAGAGTCAGTTGATGATTTGTTTGTTGTATAAGCACACAGCTTTAATTTGATTAGCTGTTACTCCTGTTACGTGTGCATCTCATAAATAAATCAAAGTTAAACTGACATATATTCATGTTTCAAATGAATTTGTCCAAAGTTATGTGTGCAAAAATAGTCTGTAGGTGTTTGAGTTAGTTGCAAATCCACCATAGTTTAAACTGAAGAGCGGTGTGTTTGTATATACAGGTATTGATTGTTTCATATCCTTTCCAGGACCCATCCCTAAGGAACAAGCAACCTGTCCCAGCTGCCTATAACAGATACGATCAGGAGCGATTCAAGGGAAAAGAAGGTGCGTTTTAGAAATGCTTTACTGATCATTTTAGTATCGATCCTTTTCCAAAAGAGTGCTTGTTTGTTTGGGTTAATATAAGTTCACTGATCCACAGTTTCCACATTTAAACCCAGCATCAGTAAACAAATGTGGTCCGAGTATGGAGAGAAATTTGCCTCAAATGCATGCAATATGATTCACAAGCGTAAACTAAAGATTCACAAACGTGTACAATGATATGTGTGTAACTTTTGAGAACTCAGAGACACGTACTTTAATCCACACACACAAATATGAAGCAATCTGACCACACGTGAAAGAATTTTACAAATGCATCCATCCAACCTTGAATAAATACTGATCATTTATGATCATTTACGCACACTTTATTAAGTTCAGCTTCATGAATCAGATAATTTTCTCTTTCAAAAACATTTCTGTGCGCGCACACATCTAAAAATAATCATCTCTCATGTCCTTCACATAAACCATAATTGCGTAAGCACCAGTCTCCTGATACCCACAGACCACATCACATGCCCACTTGAGATTTTAGGGCAAATTTAACGCTGCTAGCTTCACACAGATCCACAAATGTAAGCTGCTTTCAAGTCCCAGTGTAAAACTGGGACATCTGGGCTTAGAAGGGGCGAACATGTTGCATAATATGCAGGTATTAGATTTCATTATTCTTACACTTTTAATGAAAAAAGAACCTCTTTGTTCAGCCAGTGAGTTGCAACTCATAGCATGTTGTTTTCTTAGAAACGGAGGGCTTCAAGATCGATACTATGGGCACGTATCACGGCATGACCCTGAAGTCAGTGACGGTAAGAAATAACTTTTTGCACAGTAACTACTAACCAAAACCTCATCCTATAACACATGTATACAAGCGTGGTTTTCCACAGGAAGTTAAGACATGAAGTCCTTCAAGTATTTATGTATGTAACAGCATTTGAAAGACAGATGCCGGTTGTTCTTTCTAAATAGATTTTACTGTTTCAAAGAAATTCAGCACAAAGTACAGATAACTGGATACATGTCCTCTGTGTAGGTAATGATGTCACATCCTTACATGTCACCTGTCACAGCCATTTTTCAAAATAACTTCATGGACAGTTTGATATGTGGAGATATTTACTTGCTCTGTCTGCTTCAGAAATATAAAACTCATACAGTAGCTCTGATTATTACAGAAAAGTACTTTATTTCTGTACAGTGAAGCACACCGTGTTCTTTCATAAAATAAAACTCCAGTGGTTTGACTCAGACGTAGAAACAGTTTTTATCTCTGTTGTACAAAATTGGCTAGAGCACTTGATTCGTTTTTTACATTTCCAACATTTATGCACATTTTGTGTTGTGGATGAAGTGGGTTTGGATTATGAGTAAAGTCCCTTGACATGAAGTTCAAAAAAGAGAATGTGCCGAGATATAAATCTCCTTTTATTTTGTTTTTATTTATTTATTTCATTTTTAACAATGAGCATGTGAGTGTAACGGTGTCCTTTCACTCAGCTGATTTCTCTCCAGTCACTCTGTGTAAGTGTGTCCTGCCTGCTCTCTCTTTAAATGCGTTGATGCAGGCGTTTCGCTTGTTGCTCTGAAGGTGATGCCAGTATTTCAGGAGCTCATTGGGATGAAACCCATGGGATGTTATCAGATGGCTGTACTTGCAGCTGGAGTAAGATACTCGCCAGTGGTTGAATAAGAACTCATTTGGTGGTGGCGTGGGTTCGATTCCGAGGCTGGCCAGACATATTCCCACAAACACGTCCTCCAGATGCAGATGGCGGATACGTAAAGACACTTGATAGATTTTCCTTGCTAGATCCCCAGAAAAGACGTAACCAGTCCCAGAGCAAAAGGTGGGATACTTGTCGCCTGGGTACAGCTCCGGGGGCATGTACCACTTGCTGTTTTTATTTCGGTTGGGTGCGTAGCCTCTCATGTTGTTTCCTGTGAAGTAGTTCCTCCTGGGCTCAAGTTCAGGCCTGAGCAGCTTAAAAATGAGGTACTCTGTGTTGACGAACATGTCGCTGTCTGTCTTCATGACATAGCTGGTGTGCGGACAGTGCATTGCAACCCAGTTTAGTCCCATCAGTGTCTTTATGGTGAGGTTTTTGTAAGAATCCAGGAAGTCCTGCTGAATGATATCATGATGCCTCCGGCTCTCTGCTTCTAGCATCCTTTGTTGTAGAAGTCCCAGTTCACCATCTTTTTTCCCCAGCAGAAAGAGTCGGATAAATCCCAGAGCTGGAGCAACACTCTCGTTCCCCCATGTCTGCCGTATAGCATTCCTCGCCTCCACCTGCCGAGCTTCAGTGGCAATCAGCAACACCAGAAATGGCGCAGCTGTGTTGTCTGCACATTTATCAGGCTCGTTAATGATGTAAGGGTACAGTCCGTGGGCTATTGTGGTGCTGAGGTCTGCGTCGTCTCTTTGGCTTGTGTTTGCTGCCAGAACGTTCTCAAAATTTGGGTCTGCTTGAGTTGGGTAAACTCCCTGATTTTCGCGGGAGCTGATGTTGGCGTCAGCCTTGAAAGTCTGTTGAGGAACGATGACGAACCTCCACTGTGAATGGCGGGCGCTTGTGTTCCATTTGGCTTTGGTGCTGTGAGCTGCTCCACCTCCATACACCAGAGGATGCCCTCTCGACCATGGCATACCAGTGAGCCTCGGCAGCCACACCTGGTGGACTAGAAAGAACAGTACACCCAGCAGAGAGAGCAGATACAGAAGTTTAGCTGTGTGTGTACAGCAGTGGCGTCGTTTCCACTGCATGGTTTTGACACTTCTAGCCTTGACAGTTGTTACACTTCAATCCAGTTGTCAGCAGGGTTTCAGCTTGTGTTGATGAGTAGTATAAATCACTTTGTTGATACCCAGTGATGGCCTAGGAGACAGTGGAAAGAAGAGTATACATTTTCATTGTGAAAAACGAAATTATACGCACAGTTTAACCATGTAGTTTCATTCTGATAAGGCTGCAGTTTAAAGTCAATAAGCTTGTAAATACCAGCCAAGTTAAGCAACCTTTACAGCTATATGGTGAGCACGTTTCATTTTTTGATTTGGAGAAATGCACAACTTGATTGGCCCTTGCTGTTGTTTTTAAACGTATTTGATATCATATTAATGTAATGAGGGTACATCTCTGTAGTCTAAATATAGTTTGTAGGCTTTTATATCGACATTAAAATCTACAATACTACCTGGTTTGACGTCTTCCTCTACAAAACTCTTGTTTCGTTTTTGTTTTTATATAATAATGCTAAAATGCTAGTTCTGGCTAATTGTAGATAGTCAACAGACGGTGTGTAGTTTTTGCCTGTATTATAGAATCCAGATGAGTTTTTTTTTTGTTGTTGTTGTTTTTTAAAGAAAATTACAAAACCCTTTTAAAGGAGCCTAACATAACAGAGAGGACTTTGTGAGAGCATAAATTCTCTCCACTGTTGCATGCTTCAGTAGAAATAAGTTTTTCTCCCGTTAGAAAGACACACCCTTTACATCCTGTAAGTTAAACCACAACCAGATGAGTGATTTTTCACATTACTTGTATAATATCAGTCATCTGTTATGACTGTTTTTATGTTGACATTCATCTGTATTTTCAGTTCTTCACAACATAAACTCACCTTTTTTAGTCTAAAAACGTGTCTCTGTGGTATTCATCACTGCTGGATAAATTACAGTCTTCACACATTCCGACTGGCCTCTCGGTCTCTGTTCCTGCCAGATCATAAATGCACACAGCCCCATGTCCTCACACTTTTTTTTTTTTTTTTTTTCCTGCAGCATATGTCAAATCTTCCTCTTCTTTGGCTGGTATTGATAAAGGTTTCTGTAGTCAGTCCAGGGAAATTAATTTTTCCAGGTAATCCAAGCTTTTTGCCTCATGCGTGCTCAAATGTGCTGCTAGTTCATGCATGTTTGAGCGCTCCGGTATTGCAGTTTCTCAATCTGCCTTGGCGCATTGTCCCTAGAGGCTTGATTTTAGCTGTGGTGTGCTGCTTCTTTTGCTCGTGGCCGAAGAGAGAAGAGAGACGGTAGTTGACAGTTAGCTGCAGCCCTGGGTCCTTTTACTGTCCCCGCTGTCATATTGTGTATATCAAAGCAGCCACGCAGAGATGGGATTCACATCTGAATGATAAATAAGCCTTCATGTCTCCGTTCAGCTTTGCTCCCCCTTTCTGTGCTTATCCTCATTTCCTCTTGTTCTTCCTCTTTGATTCACATGCCTGCTGTCCACCGTGCTTCTCAGATCGTTCAGATTTTGGTTTTTATGCTTATCCCCCCTCCCCATTCAGCTGCCTCTCATGCACTCATCCTTCTAGCTAGAGGGATGAAAGCAACGGGGGAGGAGGAAGATGAACGGAAGGAAGCGCTGTGAGTTGTGAGCTCGCTCTGAAAGGCAGCTCTAGGCTCGGTGGCATTACGCTCTCTCACCACGTCACGGCGTCTTTGCTGCTGTTGCTGCCTGCTCTGTTAAAGGGGAGGGGGTTGGGCTACTGACCTATTTGTATTCACACCCACTCTGCAGAATGAGGAATAAACCATTATCTCAAGTTGGCATGCTGCGAGAAAAGGGAAGAGAGGCCATTGTGTCCACACTTCCACAAGTCTTAGAGGGTTGCTGATTTAAAAGTGGCAAACATCAGCTTACATGTTGTTGGCTGAACAACAATGGACGTTACCACTCAAATCTCTGTGCAGTCTGTCATTAAAGCGTCTCACGCCAACTTCTTGCATATAGATAATTAAACTGATGTTTACGCTAAGCTCACTCAACCATGTTTGTCCATGTTTTGTTTTTGGTTTTTTTCTGGGGAGAAGAAAGGGTAGAGAAAGAAGAGTGCTCTTTTTTTTCTCTATTATTTTGGCCCTATGCAAATGTTACAATACATATATTTTATTTGTGTGAGGTAATGACAGAAAAAACTGTATAAACTAAAAGGCGGTGACTTTTCAGGTGACAAACCACAACTGTGATTCTTAGTAGCACAAAGGCACAGAGATGACTGAAAATGCAGGCATAAGTACAGTTGCTGAAGGATGAACTGAAATTGTTTAATTGTAAGAGACCGTTATGTTTTTTTTGTTGTTTTTATGAATGTGTCAGCTGTAGAAATCCCATTTCTGAATTTTACAACATGGTGTTCTCATCCTGTGAGAAAGTTTGACTCCACTAACTTTTGCATGTTGGACTTTTATGTTTCTTTTTTCTGGTTTCATCTAAACATCTAGGCCTTTGCCGTAGCTTAGTAGACTGGTGGTGCAGATTGAATTACAGAGTAGATCGATTTATTGTAAGCTATTCTTTTGTCACCCATCACACCTGCTCCGCTCTGCTCCACACTTCTGAAGCAGCAGAGCTCCTTCTCCCTCAGACTGATTCAACCTCACTGCCACAAAGAACCCTTGAGGAAATCATTCCTACTGTTCTCTATAAAGCTGTATTTAAAACTCTTCATGCTGTGACAGGTGAACACACCTGTCAGGCATAAAATCCCAAGTGTACTTTGCATTAAACCTTCATTTAGCTGTTTTTTTTATTTGCTTTTTTAAATAGTGTACATATCATTTATTAATGCAATTTTCACGTCTCTTTCAGGCAGTGTCAGACTTACTGTTACTGTTTTTAAACTACATTTTCATCACTGCTATAACTCTATAAATTCCTGCATAACGCTCTTATCTTGCGCTTCTGGTACTTTCATTCTGATTATATTTATGTTGTTTATTACGGTCTCTACTATTTTTACTTTTTATGCTTCTGCTCTAACACACAAATTTCTCCTGTGAGGTCAGTAAAGCAGCTATCTGTCTTGTTTTGTAGGTTAGCCCTGACAAGTTTAGCTCGCTTTCACAAGGGTAACTTGTGAACTAACAAATACTCATACTAAGAAAAACTACAGCAGGGTAATTAGCATTTGAGAGGTTTAAGAAACGTGCACTCAGACTCAGATGGGGCCTGCTAGTTAACATTAACACACATTCAGTTCAAGCAGATGAGCTCCAGAGATGCAATTTATCTGTAAATGACACATTTTGTTGTGGAGCTTTAGTTACACCAGAGGTTCCCATAGTGTGGGGCCCGCCCCCATTGCAGGGGGGGCGCGGTATGAAAAGGAAAAAAAAAAGAAAAAAAGAGCGCTTGGACACTGTGGACAGGTTTTTGACGGGGCTCCCACATAAACGCAAAGCAGGAGATGAAGCATCGCCAAATATGTTTCCAAACCAACTTCCTTCCAAGCCAAAGACAGGAAAATATGGTGAAGCATATCTTCCCTTTGGCTTCACCTGCACAAGTGCCAAGGTAGGTCTCCCCTACAAAATTAGTTTCCCTGGGTCGGGAGCAGCGCTGGGCTCTCCAAATCACGGACAAACAGTATCCCACATTCTTGATTTTTAGTTCACAAACACTTCCTGTAATGACTAACTACTCCTCACATTTTGGACATGTTAGCTCTTTATGCAGTAAAGTTACAGTGGGATACAAATAATATCAGGCTGATCCTGCCGTAATTTGTTCCCCCGGTTCAAATCACGGACAAACAGTATCCTACAGCTGTTTATGTGTTTAAACCCATTTTGCACAGAGAACATTTTTGGAAAAATGTATTGACAGCAATGTTGAATATTATTACACAGGAAAAAAACAACTACACGTAAAATAATCACACCGTGACGCCTCTGCCTTTCTAAATGGAGGGACAGTAACTGCGTGTGTAAATGTAAGCGTGTAAAACCTGCAGATAGTCAGATTAACAGTAACAGTATTTTGTCTCTATCTGCCATTCTGCAATTCATCTCATGTAAACAATAACGTGGCGCACAGCGTGGCGTGAAAAGAGGCACATACCTTTGGCGTTATGCGTGGCGAACTCTGTAATCCTCGTCCACACGTAAACGCAAAAAAGGAGTTTTAAATAATCTCCGTTTTCGGTGAATCGCAACACCGTTTACGTGTTGACGAAAAGCCCAAACGCATAGAAACAGCTGAGTTTTCAAAAATACCCGTGTAGGTGTGGACGCAGCGTAAAAGAGTTAGTAGTATATTTTATTACTACCTGTAATTTATTGCAGTTTACTTGTATTTGCTTAATTGTTTACTAAATGTTTGAGGTGTGAAATAAACCGCAACGGAGCAAAATACAGGTGTGTGTGGTTGGAGGATGTGTTTGTGGGGGGGGGGCGTGAACATTTTTCTTGTAAAAAAGGGGGGCCTGGCAAAAAAAAGTTTGGGAACCACTGAGTTAGACCTTACCTTGCAGATCAGAGGAGTTGGAGTATATTTGATTCTTGATGCCCACTAATATTTAACTGTTGGTTGATTGTAGTTGTGTTAAAATGCTGAAAACTTTAGAAAACAAATAACAGATCACGATAAGAAGAAAGAAAGAAAGTGTACTTTATTGATCCCCATGGGGAAATTCCTCTCTGCATTTAACCCATTCACTCAGTGAAGCAGTGGTCAGCCTTTGGGCGCCCGGGGAGCAGTGTGTAGGGACGGTACCTTGCTCAGGGGTACCTCAGGGTAGCTGTTCAGGGGAATCGAACCCCTGACCTTCCGATCATGGGGCCACCACTCTACCTACTGAGCTATCCCTGCCCTGAAGCAGCTGGTAGGATGACTACCAGCTGCTTCAAGAGCAGCTGCTCCTGCTAGGTGGCTGTCTAAGCCTAAATATTCACACGCTGTTCAGTTATTTCACTGATGAAACACCTTGAACAATTTATTTCAAGTGGCCTGTTGGACACAACAATAGAAGCTGCACAATTTTTATATTTATTGTTAACATCAGAAGTTTCACTGAAGACACCATATGATGTGATTGCATATAACCTCCTATTTTTGACCTTGATGTGTTGCGTGTTTTCTAGGAAGGAGCATCTGCTCGAAAGGCCCAGACCCCTGCACTGCAGCCTGTACCTCGTCCAGGTTGGTGTAGAATTCTAAATGTTCATGTTTAATCAGAGAATACATACAGAGTAAAAACGTTTTTTTTAGTTTTTGCCCATTGTGCCATAGAGTGTAAGGGCTGTTTCTGTTTGAGAGTTTGTACTGGAGTGATGTTTTTAACAAAGACAGACGTGCACTCTGTACTACTACAATATTCTTTTCTGTGCCTTATTTTTCATATAGCAAGGGAAAATCCTCCATTTAATAGAAAAAAACGGCTAAAAACACCCTATAGTCTGCACAGGCTCCAGTTGAGCCTGGGCTAGTTCCTTTTTCATTCATTTCTCAAGGGTTAAATTGATTCTGTCATTTTTTCCTCCTCCCAAATCCTGATGTAGTCACGTCATGACTGTTTTCAGTTTTCAAAAAGTGCTCCCAACACTGCCTGTTAGTATGTGTTGATCAGCTCTTTTCATATATCAGTCACTCAGGTCTCTTACCAACAGTTTCTAAAGGGACTTTATCAGAGCGTTGTGTAAAAATAAGGGTATCTCCTTTATTCACAGCATCGACGGTTTCCAGACGTGGCATTTAGACACATGACTGTACTAATAAAAAAAGAAAAGAATATTCACATGATTTCTGATGAAGCTGCATCAATAAAATAAACTTTTGTCTGTAGAGAACAATCACATGTTTGTTTGACTCTGCTACAAACCCTGACCTAAGATGCTCTCTTAGCAACTTCCCATTTTATGTGTGGAAAAAATAAAAAGTAGAAGCCGTTTGACCCATTTGGCCTGCAGCGGAAGTTTTAAGCTAAAACCCTGCCTTTGAGTGTGACTGCAAGTCTGACAAAAACTGTCTTTTCTGCTTTTATTTAATTATACTCCAATTAACAAAAGGCTAAAAGTTTAAATATATTTAGTGGTCTTTCTTTGATTTTGGCCATTACTTTTATAAACTATCTAACGGTTCTCCAGTTGCTCACTCACATCACATCACACATGGTAGCATTTCACATGGAATTTATGCATTTTTATTGCTTTCAGTTTTATCTCCAGCTTCTTCAGCCGGTTGGTAGATATTTATTACTTTGCCACATTGCAGAGTACTTGCAAATCCACAACACCAATTCCAAAAATGTTGGGACACAATAAAATGTAAATTAAAAACAGAATGCATCCTCTCCTCTTTCAACACCAGTGCAGACCAGATCATGTGCTGTCTGATGCAGGATTCAATATTTGATGTAATGAAATATGGGTTGATGGGAAATTCTGTTCTTACTTAGATTTTAAACAAGGTCCCAACTTAAACCATCATGTAACTGAAACACTGTTTGATGAAATGGGGAACTTGGAGAATCGGCTACATGTATTTTTAGTCTAACATAAGATCCTTTTTCTTTTTTTTTATCATTTGACGCCTCAGTGTATGCAAGCTTTAAGAGGTCTTTAGGCAAAGTCGTGTTTCCTTTTTCTTTTCTTTTTTTCTTTTTCCTCTTTTGGACCTAAAGGGTTCATTTATTTCATTGGTTACAGTTGGCATGTGGTATACCGATAGACACCGGATTCTTCCAACTATCATTTGGAAGTGCCTGCCCTTTTCCAAACAGTTTATAAGAATAAATTTTAAAAAAAAAACCTTTCTGTGTTTCAAATTATCTAACATGTCAGGTTTAGTGATGTTCCTTCAGTCCTTTGATGTTGTAAGTCTTACTGTTGTTAGTGCTTATAAAGAAAGTTTCGTGTCAAGGAAGTGACTTAAAAAATACTTGACGCATAGGAAGCAGTTTCACTGAGGATTGTTGTTCTTGTCTTTGCACCCAATGTGTCCACATTCCTGTTTGTATTTATTTAAAAATATATTCTTTTTGACTATTTTCTCTCCAGTTTCACAAGCCAGACCTCCACCAAACCAGAAGAAAGGTACATCGCATTTGATCAGAGTTAATCACTCAGTTTTTTAGTAGGACTGACCAACTGAGCTCTAATTTTAAACCATTTTTAATGTGGCTTTCTCTGCAGGATCCCGAACACCAATCATCATCATCCCTGCTGCCACCACCTCCCTCGTCACAATGCTCAATGCTAAGGATCTCCTGCAGGATCTGAAGTGAGTACAAACCATTAGTGCCCTTCTTCTTTCTCTAAAGTATTCACATAATGAATCAATTGCACTGTCTTCCATGCATTTATTTGATGTTATTTGGTGGTTGATGTTCTTCAGACACGCAGTAGTGGTTTTTTTTTTTTTGTCAAGTTGCTCAACACTAAGCTTAGGGCAGAGATTGAAAAAGAGCTTGGCATGCCAGCGGTGACTGTCTGTGGTCGTTCCCATAGAGCAACAACTGTTTGGAGGTTTAATGACTGGATTTAATGTTGGCACCTCTGCAAAATGGGCAGTGCTGCCAAGAAAAGTTAAAAATTGTACCCTAAGTAGAAGCAGTGAAATGACTTCCAGACTCTGGCCTGTACCAGGTTTATCACATCAGAAGAGAAGAAGAAGCAGGGCATCCCGCGGGACAATGAGGTTCTGCTACAGAGGCGCAAAGACCAGATCCAGCCTGGTGGCACAACACTGAGTGTCACCGTGCCGTACCGCGTCATCGATCAGCCTCTCAAACTGGCTCCCCAGGATTGGTCAGTATATGTGTTTGGGTTTTTTTTTTTTTTGTTGGTTTTTTTTAGTTATATTAGCATTTTCCACCATACAGGAACACTGTGGAAACAACAAGCCTGTACTTTTATTATGAAATGACCATTCATTAGATGACTCAGCTGTTAATGGGAGTATTTGAGTCATTTAGCAAAAATGACTCATTATTATGCATGAAGCCTGTGTTGAAACCACAAGATGATTATGTTTCAGAGTCTGAGTTATCATATACTGGGTACACAGTGCTGGCCCATTTTTGTATTTTTGTTGAATAGAGGGAAATGGGGGGAGAGGTGTGTGTTTCCTCTTCCTCAGTTCTCACTCCCTCTGCTGGAGCAAGTCTTAATCCCATGTATAAAACCCACTGGTATTGGCATATATGGCGCATGTACTGGTACTTGTGTAGCACCTTTCTACTTAAGTTGAGCACTCAGTGCTTCCTACTGCAAGCTGCACAGACTCATACTCTAGTTGCTGCATTGGATGCAACTCTGGGTTTTCAGTAACCTACCCAAGGACATGTGGAGCCAGGAGCCGGGAATCAGTCCACCAGTTTTCCAAACCACTCCACTTGACCTACAGCCGATCAAGAATTTTAGCATCAGGGCATCTTTGGTTGTAAATCCAACATTCTTCCCTAAAAGTGAATTTTGTACTCAGCTATCAGTTCAGAAAAAACACATATTGTCATATTGATGATACCTTGGCATGACGTCACACAGTCGTTTTGGCCTGATATCCTTGCCCTCTGCTGCAGTGTTCAGTGAATGTGATTGCCGCTTATTGCACCTTTTTAAATGTTTAATCCTGTTTTTTTTTTTGACAAGCCTGTTTCTTCCTGCAGGGATCGAGTGGTGGCTGTGTTCGTGCAGGGTCCTGCCTGGCAGTTCAAAGGCTGGCCGTGGCTGCTGCCCGACGGCTCTCCTGTCGATATTTTTGCCAAAAGTAAGTAATACTGTGAAGTCTATTTAGAAACTGTCTTCATCACTGTGTTGAAACAGTAGCAGTAAAAAATGGTTGGAGTCGTGAGGGTTGAGGGGTTTTCCAGACATTCAAAGAATCGGAGAGAATTCTAAACTCTGTGCCTCTTATAGACATATTTACCTGTGGACACCTTTCGAAGCACTCAGTGTTACCTTACAACACTAAATTAACAACTAGATCAATATTAAAGAGATATTTAAGTTTGAGAATCAGAAATGTAAAACATAAGGCGTTGCTGGTTATAGGTGATATGCTGATATGAAAGGTAGGTTTTGCGCCGTGCTTTTAAACTGTGTCATAGTTTGGTTGACGGCGTTAAAGAGGTAGTGAGTTCCAAAGATGAGTCGCAGCTAAAGCCTCTAGTGTTAAAGTCTGAAGCAAGGAGCAGTGAGGAGAGCATGGAGCACGGGCAGAGGTGTGAGGAGATGAGGGTGCCAGGCTGTGGAGAGCTTTGAAAGTGAGGAGCAGAATCTTTTATTGGATGTTCTGGGAAATGGGGAGACAGTGAAGCTGGATGATATTTCCGAAAAGAAAGAGATAATTTATAAATAGCAGGAGGTCCAGTACTGATCCCTTAGGGACCCCATGTGTGACCGAGGCTAATGGAGGGCGTACAGTCTTGCCTTGAACTATATCCTGTCAGAAAGGAAGGATGTAAACCATTCCCGTGCTGTGTCCTTGAGTCCAGCACTGGCTCGTCATTCTAACAGAAGAAGGTGGGAAGTGGTATCAAAGCAGCACTGAGGTCAAGGAGGATGAGGATGGTGAGAACAGTGCCATGTGATGTCAGGAGGGATGTCAGTGGTCTGTCAAGAACGGAAATTGCGTTGAAATGGCTCGTAGAAATTATTGTTAACTAGAGCTGTGGTGCCACCGTGTCTTCCAGGATTTTAGAGATGAGGTTGGAAAAGGATTCAGAGGGTTGAATGTGTAGGATAAACTAAGAGGTTAAGGAGATATTACTGAAAAACATCTTTATGGTTACATGAATGCATTTTCCCCTCTAGTTCGAGCTTTTCATTTAAAATACGATGAGGCAACGACTGATCCCAATGTGCAAAAGTGGGATGTGACCGTCCTGGAGCTGAGCCGCCACAGACGCCATCTGGACCGGCCCGTCTTCCTGCGCTTTTGGGAGACCCTTGACAGGTACTTAATTTTTATGCACTTGATTTAATTTCATGCACCTCGATGCACCTTCTTTTTGTTTTTAATATGTAGTCAATGAAAACTTTCTGTAACAAACTCTTTTTCTCACTCCCTTTTCTTTCTTGGTGAACAGATACATGGTGAAACACAAATCTCACCTCAGGTTCTGAGCCAGGATCACAGCCACAGACACCGAAAATCCCACAAATTAGTTCTTCAGCCTTCCCCTTCTCCTTGGTCCAACTCCCTCATCCAAGCTGCCAATCATTCTTCCAACATGATCCCCATTTTAAGAGAAAGAGGAGGAGCGATCATTCCAGGACTTCCTCCAGGACTCCTAATGCAGTGTGCTGGAATTGTTACTTTGGACATCAGAAAGGAGATTTTTGTGTTTTTGTTGTAATTGTTTTCTAATGTTTTCAGGTAGTTAAAGAGAAATACCAAAATACGTTTTATATAAAAGGTAACATGCTGCGGAGATGATTAAAACACAGTACTAAGCAACATGAGCTCAGAGGGAGATGCTTGCCTTCTGTCAGCGGTAAACAGGAAATGTGAGCGTTTTAGTCTGATGAAAACGTGAGGATCTCTGGGTACAACTGAGGCAAGTGCTGAGTTTGAGGAAGAGACTTTATTTACACTTCTCTTTTTTTTTTTTAAATTTTGGGTGTTTGTGGTCTGAATGTACATATGTGATCAAATCTGTGAGAGCCAAAACTCCTTGGGCAGAGAGGGGAGTGCAGGTAAATGTGTTCATATGTTAGATTACTTTTCTGCTCTCACTCAGTTAAAATGATCTCAGTCAAGCCTAGCTCAGTTTTTTGACAGCTCTGCACACGTCTTGGTCATGCAATGACCTTGTTAAACTCCTTTTTTGTTGGTGTTGTGCTAGATGAGAGAAATTATGGAGAGTATTGCTTTAAAACATCACATGAAAATAGACAATAAAGCCTCTGAGAAACAAGTGCTTGTGTGCAGTCTGCTGTACGTGGGTAGCGCTTATTTCATTATTCTTCTATCTCAGTAGTTTAATGTTGGTTTCATTTCATCATGTCACCTGAAATACGTTGGGTGGTTAATGAGGCTGAACACAGATGCAGCTGAGCCCTAAAATAAACCTCCAGTTTTACTGTGCGGCTCCAAGCACTGTTACAGGTCTTGTGAAATGTAGCTACTATGAACACTGTCACTGTTGCAGTTAATAATCTGCTCAGGGTTTGATGACTTAATCAAAATACGAACTAAAACAAATCCACGAGTATCAGAACAAGTGATCTGTGACGGCTGTGATTGGCTTCCTAAACATTAGGAATAAACTCATTGTGACTGGAGGATGCTTAAACTGGATACAGTGCATGCTTGCTTATTTTCCATAGGAACACCTTAGTACTTCAAGGTTTGACCCCCTTTTGCCTGCAGATCTGCCTTAATTCTTCGTGGTATAGATTCAGTGAGGTGCTGGAAACCATGTTGACATGACAGCGTCGCACAGTTGCTGCAGATTTATCGGATGCGCACATTCATGATGTGATTTCCCCATCAGTCCACGTTCTGAAGGTCGTCTATTGGACTGAGATCTGGTGACTGTGGAGGCCATCAAACTACTGTGAATTCAAGTTCAGGAAACCATTGTTTATACTAGATGTTTATACCAGATTCTAGCTTAACAGTTTCCCATCTATCGCAGCACTCCTCTGTAGTCTTTAAGTGTCTTCTGGGTTTGGTGTTAATTTAATTAGTTTTACTGCCTCATCCTTATTTATTTTTGGCACACAGCAGTCAGTTTTCTGGAAAAAGGCCCCCTACATGCTCTCCAGGACCAAGCAGCAGACAGAGGAGCTTTATTAACATGTGAAGAGCCCGACATTTCTGTCAGGGCTTAAACAAAGAGCTCAAAGGAAGAGTCGGTATTGGACTCCACCAGGTGGGAAGAAACACAACAGCACATGAGAAAACAGTGACATTAATGCTGGTTTCATTTTATTTTACATTAACATTTTAACATAAAAATAAACACATGTAATTAACAAAAATCCTGTTAAACCCACTCAAACTCCTCCATAAATGAACTCGAAATCCCATCCCAGGTGGGACAAACACAGGCTCACTGATTGTTTTTGTGACCTGAGTTGTGTCACCTCTTGAGGCTCTGCCTGTTAATCGTGGTCCCCTGACAGTAAAGCACTTTTGTTCCCACGGCCCTCGGCCTTTCAAACTTCACATAGGGGAATATGCAACATGCTGTGGCAGGTAATTTCAAATGCAATGTTTCTATCAGCTCAACAAACATCAGCAAACACACAAACAGTTTGTGTGCAGTTTGTAGCACAGTGTGTTGCTAGCTAAAGGTCCAGCTGCTGTTTTCACAGGAAGAGAAAAAGAGAGCGAACTTCACTCAGAGATGGAGAAAGACAGGAAAGGAAGAAGAAACGTTTATATTTAAAGATAAGGACTGATAAGTGGTGTTTGATAAACTGGAAATTTAAAGCTTAGATGTAAGTCCTCGTTTTTTTAAATTAGATATCGGGTTTGTATATGTGACAATATGGTTTTGTTCATGTTGTGAAACCTGCTGCAAAACAAACTGAGGTAGACTCGCTGTGTTTTGTGGTTTGCTGCACTGTGATGGGTAAAGAACAGTGTGTGACAGGTGCACAGTGGCTGTGGTTTCAGAGTTAGGTTGCGTGAAGGGTGGCAGAGATGAATATGAAGTTAAACTGATGATGCTGAGATGCAGTCACTGAATTCCACCTGCATACCAACTTTATAGTGTCTAATATTAAGACAGCGTAAACTGTGTACTGTATAGAGGATGGAAATTAGCCAGAACGACTCATGAGACATCTGCTGACGCCTTGTCAGAGCAGCAGCAGGTCAGCTGATCACAGGCTGTACACTAAGAAAATCTACTACAGCACACATTATTGTGTGCTGTGATTCTTTTGCCCACACTGAGCCATTAAGAACGATTTTAGTGTTCCCCCACGTGCTCAGTCCCACTTCAGCCCCTGACTGTGCTCATTTTTTGCTCAGATGCAGAGTCACCCTCTACAACGTAGCCAACAGAAAACAGATTTCTTTTCTCTGCTCAGGTTCTGCTTCACTGATTCAAACTCAGAATATTTACTAGTATCAAAATTTAGACTAAAATAAAGTTTGTATTTCCATTTCCTAATTTTATTTTATTATTACATTAATAGAAAACAAGGTTCAGTTAGTGTTGCATAGAAGCAGCTGGTAGAAATATGTTTCAAAGAGCTACTTTTACTCTGAGTACATTTCAGTACTTTTTTACTTTCACTTGAGTAAAGAAGTGGAATCAGTACTTCAACTTTTACTGGAGTATTTTTAAACACTAGTATCTGTACTTCTACTTAAATACAGAATCTCTGTACTCTTTCAACGTCTGGCTGGCTGCAATTCATTTACAGCAAATCCCATTAAGTGTGGGACTGTCTACCCCAGTATTTATCCTCCAGCTGTATTGGCGGATGAAACCTACATAGAGGATGCTTCCTCTGTGAATGAGGACCAATGAGGACTTTATCAGCAGCGGTCAGAGTACCCAGTGCCCACACTGTGAGCGATTAAAGAGCTGCTCCAAAGGTTTCTGTCTGAATGTGGTAACACAACATCAAATATGAGGAATCTGGAGTCAATCTGCATTGACCACTTTGTTAAACTTCCTTCAAGGCCGTCTTGCATGAACACAAGTTAGAATATTTAGCTTTGACATTTGCCATTCAGTAAACTACCTTTCTTCTTTTTGAGCCATGGATTTAAGATTAGTATTATTATCCTACTGAAAGTCTGATTTGTGGTTCACCTATCAGAGTGATACTCTCACGTTACTATCCAAGGGGGAAATCCAATGTTTTCTTATATGTTCATTGGCAAACAATTGTTTTGCTCTGCACAGGGGTAGAGTGGCTCCTCCACCTTTTTGGAGGGTTGGTGATTTGATTCTTCAGTCTGAAGTGTTCTTGGGCAAGACAGTGAACATCTAATTTTCCTGCCATTCGACTTTGAACGTGTGTGATATTTAGTAAGATATTTAGTAAAAAAAAATCTTCTTATCTTTGCATAACAGAAACGTTGCCTGAAGATGTTCCCTGGATCATCAAAAGGGAGAAAAAGGGCGATGCGAGAATACAGTTGCATTTAAAAACACTCAAATCAACCAAGAGCACGACATTATGATACATTTATTTTCCTGCCTTTCTTTGAGAATGTACCATCCTAAAATCTCCTCATTAAAATGTAAAGGTGGTAAAGTGCTTTTATTCAGCCATTGTTTTCTATACAAATCCTATCATTAGTTCTGCAGGGTCAGCTAACATCAAGTGGCTGATGCTGAGCCTCAGTTTTTGTACTAATGTGTACAGTTACAGGTCAAGCTCTAGCATTACTATGCTTGTCCCGAGCTAAGTATTACAGCATTGCACATATATAATATTTAACTGATTAATCTGATGACATCAGTTGAATTTGTTGGAGCAGAAGCAGCCAATAAGCAGGGCTAAGGTCAAAGCAGGACAACCTTTACATATGTCATGTGACACAAAATGATGTCAACATATTCGCTGTTAAAAATTCTTGCTCTTTTATGGGATGTTTTATGTTTTCTTTGCCATTTGAAATTATAGCCAGAAATCCAATTTTCCCACCAGCACGTTAATGCAGAGCCCATGAACATCCAGGAGATGGTGATCACACACAAACTACAGGATCGCATTACAGTCATCAGTAATAATCTAACCCTAAATCATTATTCCTCCTTATTTTATAACATGTTTTCACTTTTATACCTTTCACCTGTGTTACTCCAGCCTGACCTTTGGCTTGGCTGTGTTTGGTATTTCAAAACAACAAAACAGTGACCTCTGAACACGGCAGTCCGGGAAATCATTTTGAAATGTGCACTCTAAACAAACTGTTGTGAGAGCTGTTCCAAACAAGGCTGAATCCTGGACGATATATAGAGTAACCCAGCCCACCACACACACACACACACACACACACACACACACACACACACACACACATACACACACACACACACACACACACACACACACACACACACACACACACACACACACACACACACACACACACACACACACACACACACACACACACACACACACACACACACACACACACACACATACACATACAGGCACACACACACATACAGACACGCTGGCATTACAGTTATAAAACCAAAAGTCAGCATTAAATTAGAAATTAAAAGCTCAAACTAAAGGTGCACAGAGAGTCTGCAACTATAATTGTACAGAAGCAAGTATTTTTGCAATGCTGGTCAGTACAGTCAGTACATTCCTCCTTGTACAGTTTTCCTGTGTGTCTGAAATCAATTTGAAGGAAGAAAAAATGTAACTCTACAGGTTTGACTTTTCCCTCCAGTTTACCTGGATTTTAGATGCTTGCTCCATTTGTGCATGTGGGCAGAGGTATGGCATGATGCCAGAGGCATGGTTACATTTTGGGGGAATTTCTTTAAATAATTATTAACCGCTTCTGATTTTATCTTGTCTCTGTGCTCTCGTGTTTGTTGCATTACTCTGCAGTATTTGAGCTCCTGACAGGATGTGTGCGCGCTATCTTGGATTTGTGCTTCTGATTTGGTTTGCAGGAGTGACGCATGGTAAGAACATTTAATTCACTTATTGTTATTTGAATACTTAAAAAACACATTTTTTAAAAGTGCATTTTCCTCTAGTTGCTTACTTGTTTATCACTTTTTCAGCACAAAATGAAAATGTCTGCGAGGCTCCTGTGCTGAATGGGGGTTATTTTGTCCCTGAAAAAGAGACTTACGTTCATGGTGCAGTTCTCACTTACGCTTGTGATTCTGGACTGAAACCAGTGGCGGAGGGTTGGTGGGCGACAAGCAGATGTGAAAATGGGAAATGGGTTGATAAACCACAGTGTATAGGTAAGTGTTCAGTAATATCTCAACAAATTTGTTTGAGTTAGACGCTACAAATAAGCAGGAGTGCGAACTTTATTCAATGCATGTGTGACCATCGGTTATCTGTTCATTAAAAGAACAATGTGGAGTGATGCTGTTGTATGAAAGAAGTAATGCATTCAGTTTTAAGCCATGAAAAGTTAGCCTTATTTGTTATTTGTTTTATTAAATTGTACTCTAATATGTAGTATAATATTTAAAAATACACAATAATGTAATGGATAACAAACCCAGCAATGTTTGCTTGATAGCTTAGTGTGAGTCTGACGGGGGTGATATTACTTTCTTCTGTTTACAGAACAGAGTCCTAAATCAGAACAGTCGAGGAGCGTGTCAGGATACATTTCACTGCGTGGTGTAGTCGTATAACTATGCATGTGACAAATAAAGAATCTTGAATCAATTAGAGGACAAGAATAATATGAAAACAAGTAAAATACAGTTTAAAGAAAGTCATCTAACGAGTTTGTTGTTTTTTTTATTTTCTTCAGATGAAAATGTCTGCCTGCCCCCAACAATACCTCATGGAAAATATAATAAAGCACAAGACGGTTCTATTATGGTACAGTGTGACAATGGATATGTACGCAAAGGCAACATCAGATGTAGAAGTGGAACCTGGACCTCTTTGCCTGTCTGTGAGAGTAAGTCTGCCGGATCCCACACAAACAAGTCACTTTCTCACCACCTTCATCAGTCGGCTTGTAATGACAGATGTGCTTTTTTTGTTCCTCACAGGAAGGAAAGATTCATGCAGTGAGCCTCCTAAAATCTCTCATGCAGTCATAATTCATCGATACCAGGAGGTGTTTTCTGCAGATTCAGAAGTGCAGTATGAATGTGAAGAAGGTTATACTCAAAAGGGCAACAATATCATCGTTTGTGAACATGGACAATGGTCTGCAGGGCCAACATGCAGTAAGTGTGTAAAAAATACACTTTAATTTTATTTTTTCTCACCTTTCTCAAACCTAAAACAATGTTACAAAAGTGTATAAGGAACCAATTTCTATATGTACGTTCATCAGCAGAGATTCATGCACAGCATGTGTAGAAACTGAATTATTGGCATTTGAAATTGCAGTTGCACTTTGGGACAGCTTATTGTTTACTTTTTCCTGGTGCAGGTTGATCAAATGTTGCATGACAAATGACTAACCTGCAAGAATATTTATTTCTGCTTATGACAATACAAATGAACCCTGCAATCCAAAACAAACAAACAAACAAACAAACAAAACAAAAACTTCCTAATAAATACAACAAAGTCTCACTAAAATCAAAGTGGAAAAAATAAAAATCCATATAATTATATAAATGCAGTCCAGGTCTCAGAGACATTCAACTTTACTTTGGCAACAGTCTGTTAGCATCATGACAGGACAGATTTACTTTTTTTGTCTTTTTTCTTTTTTTATACATGGGCTGCTTAGTTTTTATAGGATGACAACCACACCTTTTATCAGCAGTAACTGAAATGATGTAGGACTTTTGTCTTGTTTGAAGATTTGAATAAAATTTGAGAATAAATCTGATAGGATTGCCACTGTTACCTGAATTGTGCTCTGAATTAATTTGCAAGTCAACAACAGTTTATGTGACAGAGCACGTTAACATTAAAGCTTTTTGCTTTTAAGCTGAATAGTCTCAATAATATCTGTGGTTCTACAGACGAATCATCAGCAGATCAGGGACACCCTGCATCAGACGAAGACGTCCAGCCTGAGGGGGGAGGTACATTTTTAATCATTTTGTCCCTCACCCTCATCTCTGTGTTTGTGTATACTTTGAATCTAAAGCATGTTTTTTACTTAGACAGAAGAGAAAGTGGAGCAGGCAGTGGTAAACAACCGGAGGGTAAGTGAAGCATATTAATTAGTGGATCCAGTCATTTCATCTCTTAGACTATTGCAACATTTTTGGACAGTAATTTATTTTTGACTCTCATTTTTGATTTAGAAACAAGACTTGCAAGACAATCATTAAAAAAGAAAATGCCAACTAGTAAATTTTGAGCATTTCGTAGATTATTTGGCTTCAGTTTTCACCCCAACCCTTACCCCAGATCTGAGGAAGCTCCAAATTATCATCTCATTACTATCCATCTTAATAAAGCAGCCCTTCGTGCTTCCAACCTATTACATTTTTACACAGATACCTGAAGGAAAACCTGAATAAAACTGACGCCTTAAATGAGTAGGTTAAAAATATGAACTGTTGCTGTTTGTGCTGTGACCTCTTCTTGTCACCAACCAGGGGGAGGAATGGGCACAAGACACCACGACCCTGCTGTCAGTGGAGGACAACCTACAGGTGGAGGTAAGTTTTAAACATAAATCAGACATGAATGAGTGTGTATTTGCCTTGCAGTCCAATGTCTCTATAAAGTATATGCAGCATGTACCATGTAACTAAAGAGTTATCTGTTCTCATCAGGCAGCGAAACTACTGGACATCAGGGAGGTACAGCTGGCAGCAGGACTGATTTATAAGTCAAAGAAGTTCATAAAGTGAAGCTGACTGATGTGTTGTCTGTATATGTACGTTATCTGCTCTGTCTCCTGCAGGATCTTCTAGCACCTCTGACTCAAATAACAGAGACAACAGTCCCATGCTGATAAATAGTAAGTTGCGCACAAGCTTTTCCACTTAATCAGCATATACATCAAATTTAGTTTATATATTCAATTTTGTTTTTTGAATGACAACAAGCAGCTGGATTGGAATTAGAAGCCAGCGTTAATGAATGAGTGAATGAAACTTGTTGATCACTGCAAAATTGATTAATTTTGATTGGTTGGGTACGTTGTAAAGAAATTCAAAGATTTGGAAAACTAAACAGCTGAGTACACTATGATCATTTTGTTAATGATTTTGTTAATGTTAAACAACATTTTGTTGTTTCTTTTATTTTAGTTCAGTCGTGTGGAGCCCGCCCAAACATCAAAAATACTGTAATTGTGGAAGAAGGTCCAATGTATTTGAAATACCAGTGTAATGGCTTTTACAAACTAGCTGGTCCAGACACTGTGAATTGTTACGGTGATGGTAGCTGGTCCAAACTACCCACCTGTGAAGGTATAAAAAAATAATTTTCACTTCAAAAGTTTATTAAAAATACTACCTAAAAATTCTACTTATGTTTGTTTTTACTTGTTGTTTTTGCAGAAGCGTTCTGTGTGGTGGATCCTGCTAGATATGCTCATCATGGTCTTGCAGTAACTCAATCTGAATACATGCGGGAAGGAGAACAAAAATATTTTCCTTGTACTGCAAGAGACCAATATAGCTATGTTTGGTGTGCTAACAGAAGAATATATTTGACCAGATGTAAGTATTTATCTCTTTACATTTGAACTCTTTCAGTTTCTATTTTCCTTTAGCAGCAAACATGTATAAAAATTTCTTCACTGGGACCTGATACACAAACAAGAAGAATAGTGAAAGAAAAATAAATACAATTTCCCACACAGGAACATATTGAAATAGAAACCTAACATTGCTGATTTGTTAAAAGCTGCAGCTGATGTTTGTCTATAGGAATGACACATTCACTTCATGTTGTAGTATGTAGAGTTAAAAGCTTCCAACAGCCAAACTCATCTGCCTGCCTTTGTCCCAGCACATCACACAAAGCAGGAGATTCACTCTTTATCACAGGAACAAAGTGATTTACTGTGCAGCATCTTCTTTCCACAATTGTTCCAGTTTCCCCCAAATCACCACAAAACAGTTTGTTATTGTTACAAAACACCAAAATATCAATGAAGTAACGACAACAAATGTTAATATGGAATAAAAATAAAATATGAAGAATAACAGCAGTCTGGCTCTTTAAGAACAGAGAGGATTTTCCTCTGTAGGTTTATCTTTGAATCAATCCGCACTAATAAAGTTTACTGGATCTGAGCTTCTAACTGACAAACTCACTGCTTCTTCTTTAGGTTGTGATGGATATGGACATCAATATTACGTAAGTGTTATTCTTTGATTTATTTTCAAACAAATATAGCTTCTTTGAAATAAACATGCTTGTTTTTTTTCACTCTGCTGTTGTTTGTTTGTTTGTGTTTTAATCAGGATGATTGCAGAAGATTCAGTTAACCCAACTGACAACACGACCTTTCTGAAACACTTCAGCCAGAACCTGCAGAGCAACAATGAAACATGTTTCTTTTCTTTGTACAGTTTTGGGGCTGATTGTTCTTTAAACACCAAACTGTCCATAAATGATTTGAAGTTTTCATGCACTCAATACATGATGTGTACACTGAATCCATAAAGTGTCGATGGCTGGCTGAGGTCTGAATAAAATGTTTCATCATCAGAGACGTCTTTGTAATGCTTTGTCTGCTAACTGTGTAGAACAGTTCTTTTATTTTGTACATCAAAATATTATTTAATAAATAACAATAATGGAAACACTATAGTGAGCACACAAGCACAAGTTTATTGATTTGTTTAATGCTTCATGATGGTGTTGGCTTTGGGTAGTGACCAAAAGAATGAGATTGTGGATACAAGCTGCAGAAAACAGCTTCCTTTTACACACAGTGTTAAATGTACAAGCATGAAGAAGATGCAGTAAGAGCATAGGGAGATATTTTATTTGAAGCCAACATAAAAATAATCTCAGGAAATAATTTAGACAGATATTATTAACACATTTATATTTACTGATATTTAGTAGATATTTGTCCAACTGATATTTAGGTTTAAAATGTCAAAAGTCTGTGACGGCACAAAACCCTCATTTGATGTCCTGGTCCAAGAAACAAACAAGAAACAGGAGCAGAAGATTTGATGAACTGACCATTAGACACAAAGAAAGTTCTTATTTCCAACCCAGCATTTGAGCCAAGCCCAAAGATTCTTGTGATTCACAATATCAAAAGCAGAAAGCAGCTAATGTCCAAAAGAATGAGGGCTGTGATATCTGCTGAATCTAATGTGAGTATGAACTGTGTGTGTGTGTGTGAACTGCCATCTCCTTACAAATGTTCATTAGATTAACCACACTTATACAGACTGTATATAGCTACCAACTCTCCAGCCATGTTGATGGATTGCCTATATTGGCTGGAAATATTCATTTCCAGAGAAAAGACACAGGCAGAAGATGCTTACAGGATGTGATGTGATGTGATAGCACCAATGAACTATTGATGTGTCATATTTGTCCAAGGCGTATTTCATTGTTATGGAAAAAGAGAATATTAAAATCATGATGACCAATTGGAGTGGTGATTTCTGTGACTTTGTGTATATAATTTGGAATTTTGTACAAATGTAGGCCACAATAAATATATGATATCATTTCATTCTTTTCAAAGGTTTATTTGCATGACGCACAAACAGACACAATTGAAAGGTACAAATGTATTGTGCATGAAACGAATTCAAACGTGGTGCAGATGTGTGTCACAAGTTGATCTGGCTGTAGGCTGTGGCACTTGGCCACAGGTGGCGCTGGTTGATTCGAGTCCATGTTAGTGCACACAAAGTAAACTGCACGCTTTAGTTGTGAAGCAAAAACGCTGAACCCGGAGAAATAAAACGTGCGAGGGGGACGATAACAACGACAAGAGTCTCACTGTATCTCTCTCAGCTTGTCCGTTGCTAAAAATGGCCACTTTTGTGTATGTTCACAAAATGCTGTAAAATGTATATTTATTAAAACATTTATCTATTTTTACCGACTTTAAACTGACACTTTAAATTAGCACCAGTCCTTTTCAGCAAAACCAAAATTTTTATCTACATTCTTTTTTTTTACACTTAACATAAATCTTCGTATTTTTTTTCACATGAGCATCGGGGACAAGGCTGTCTTGCAATTGTTGAGGTCACTAGTGTGCGCCCTATTTCTTCCAGGATCACTCTTCATTTGTAGGTTTTAGTGGACTCCTACTACTGTGAAGTGGTTTTCATTGGACAAAAGCATTGTATTCCAAGATCTGGGAGATTGTAGAGATGAGCAGTAATGCCCTTCTTACCATCTTTCCAGAAATATAAGTGATCTGGAAGCTGTTAGGCTTACTTACAGCAGCAGCACTTTTTGCACCTGCATAAACTCCAGGACACGTTTACTAACAGTGTTTGTTGCTGTGTGTGCTGCAGCTGCAGCTTTGAATTTTTTTTTGAGAGTTAATATTTTGGCTATAGTGTCTTGTTATGAAATGTACAAGAGTAAAAGTGTTAGCATGTGTGTCAAAGCTAAGTTTGAGTGGGAAACACAAAGCTCAATAACCTGTATCAACAAAAATTCACTGCAGCCTGTGTAATATTTGATGCGTCATAATTTATTCCAGTCTATCTTGCAAATACATCTTTGCATATTTGCGTTGCAATGTCATGCACAAACACACACAACTATTAGATCCTTATAACCTCTCCATTTGGCTATTTTAAATTTGTTTATGTTTTATGATTGTGTAAACTCTTTGCTTTTATGTTGCTTTTTTACTCTACTGTGTACAGCGACCTTGAGTGTTTTGAAAGGCGCTTTCAAATAAAATGTATTATTATTATTATTAAGATCAAACCTGTGTCATTCTTTTGGTCCACTGCAATGTGGTAGTCAAACAAGAAGAAGAAGTGAAGTGGCCACAAATGGCCAGGATAGAGATCAGAGGGTTAATGCGTAAAATGTATAAAAATATTATTGAAAAGCACATGCTTTTAAAAAGAGCTCCATGTCCTCTGCAAACTGAAAAACAAAGAGGAAGAAGTCCCTCTACACAAAAACACAGCAGATGACAGGTCAGGCAAACATCTATTGATCTGTTTGAATGCCTCCTAATCATGTGAGCCTTGAAGTTTTTTTTGTAAGAAGACTAAGACCACAGTGAGGGCATTTCATTTTCATGGACTTTCCACAAGCCACAGTTTCATTCAGCACAGAGGGTAGAGCACATGAATGTTCTACTGAAGATTCAGAAAATGGTTTATATGCTGGAGACAAGACATCGAGAGGGAGATGTGGCTCCACGGAGAGTGCAGCGGGAGAGAGGCGGGGCTCCACGGAGAGTGCGGAGGAATACGGGTCTCCTCGGAGAGTGCTGCCGGAGGGAGACGGGGCTCCTTGGAGAGTTCAGCGGGGAGCAGTCCTGATAATGGTGGCTGACTTGGCATTGAAGAATGCTGACAAGACAATAAATGCCTTGCCATATCCCCACGCCGTATGATTGTAATCTCACAGACAGGGCAGTGAAAGTGTCCTGTTGTCCTACACGGAAGCCTGCACCGGCATATCATTTTATCTGTAAGAGATAAAAACAAACAAACAAACAAAAACAAAAACAAAAAAAACCAGATGTGATTTAAATGTAGTTGTATAGAATGCAATCAATATATCTAACAATCAGATTGTACATGTTAACAAAAACATCCAAGCCATTCAATAATGAAAGCAAAATGGTATGGATCACAAAAGTTATGAAATGTGGTGAAAAGTAAATAATAATATATTTAATAAAAACACTATTTTTGTTGCAGATGAATGCACTGAGCTGTACAATGTGAACAGCAACTTTTAAGTCAACAAAGATACTGGAGAAGTGCTGAAAAAAGTGCATATTCATAACTATAAAGTATATTTAATACAAACATACCTTTGAAAGGCAAAGCATTTTTTATATGCACATTTAGATGCTCCTCAATCTTTGCCCGGACAGTAGGGCTGAAAGTGGGGCACAGAGGGCAGTGAAAGAGTCCCCTGCAACACGTGTTGCATTCCTGCAATTCTGGCTTTAAGCCTGAATGCCAGATTGATACGTGCATCTAAAACAGAGAGAAAAACAGATAAACACCATATACACATTTAAGTTCAGGTTTTAGCAGAAGTAACAAGTTACAGTTAGCATGTAAGAGATTTGGGAAGAAAATTCTTGAAAAAACCCCCCATAATTTACAAGACACTTTAATTTGTGAAATATGATTCTATTGACATATAACAGTCAATTGAACAGAGGCTAACTAAAATCTGGGCGATAAAATGCAGTACAGAATAGAATAGTGAATAGGAGTATTGATAAATATATAAATCTCTTTGTGACGAAATTTACAGTGTTGACGCTAACCAGAGGTGTCAAAAGTACACATATTCATTACTACAGTTTAGACACCTCTGTTTAAAAATAATCGAATAAAGGTATAAGTATTGACTTATACCTTTATTCGGCTCTAAAATATAATTTATGTACAAAATTTTGAAGCAAACTTGCGTCCGAAGCACGCGGGCGGGGGACTGATTTAAAAATGTACGGATTACAAAGTACAGATACGCGTGCTAAAATGTGAGAAGTAGAAGTATAAAGAAGTATAAAGTAGGCACAAAAAAGTACAGCAGTAAAGTAAAGATACCAGAAAATTCTACTTAAGTACAGTATTGAAGTATTTGTACTTCGTTATTTTGCATCTCTGACGCCAACAATAAATCATATTCTAATGCAAAATGTGTTGTTTTTTTTCTTGTCGCCCACAGAAGCCCTTAATCCAGCTCTCTTACTTAAACCAGGGCCAGGAAAAAAACATATCTGTGTGCTTCTCTGCCATGGAGCACGATGAAAAAAAAAATTAAAATAAGAACGAATGTTGTTGTAACGCAAAAAAGTGGCAACATGATCAGTGTAAGCAAACTAGATGATTCCTAGAATTATGATTCTTAGAATTATCAAGACTCTGTCCCAACCTTTGCGATCCACTTGCAAGTCTTCCACGGTATCCATGCGTGTTTCTGGCTACTGTGGAGGTCACGTGTTTCCGGCTACTGTGGAGGTCACGTGTTTCCGGTTGGTGTGGAGGTCACGTGCTTCTGGCTACTGTGGAGGTCACGTGTATCCGGTTACTGTGGAGGTAAAATGGCGCTCCCCAGTGGCTGCAGCCAGACCCTTCTCGGCAGGAGAGCAGCTGTGTGGTTTTGAGCTGCCGGTCCTTTGTCTGCTGACTCAGCAGATGCCGCGGGGGTGAGTGGAGATGTGGTGAGGTGCAGAGGGCGTGGGAACTGTTTCCCCATCAATGGAGGGTCCAACAAGTGAGCCGCAAGCGACGGTGGGGAAGCTATCTGCCTATGAAAAACAACCCAGGCAGCAAGGGACCCCAGGGAGGTCGCCACATCCTCCTCGCCCGGACGGCCCAAACCAAAAAGCTCAAAGCTGGAACTTGCCCTCAGCATGGTTATAATCGAAATTAATATCTTAATGTCCAAAAGGCCCACAGATAAGGTGGTTGATGATAGGAAAGAATAAAAAAATACGACCTGTATGTGTCTCTGATGAGGATTTGCCGCCTGGAAAATGCTCCAACAGTAACTCCAGAGCTGGGCAAGCAACTCCTCCTGTGAGACGGTCCTTGAGTCCGCTGGGCCCATAATGGCTGGATTATTCTGTCACGGTCTGTGTCGGCAGATCGTGGGGAGGTGGGGAAACAGGACCCAAACGCCGGACTCTTCAGTGCAACAGTGTTTATTTACAGGGTGAAGTAAGCAACAATAAATCCCCCAGTGTCCCAGACTCCCGTGTTGTGTCTTCTTCCCAAAAAGTCCCAGTGTAGTGCTCTCTGCTCCAGTGTCTCTGCACTCCCTGTGCTCACTGCTCCTTCTTGTCCCACATTCCTCCTGAGGGAAAACAATAGAGGCAGCCGTTACACACGTTATCCCAGCAGGCATACACTCACAGACTTTTAGACTATGCTAGAAGACTGACGTGCAGTCAAACGCAATAATCCAGCGTCGGTGGAAGCTCCATCGCTCTTCTCCTCTGGGGGCAGGGGTACCTGGAACTGGGATATAGAGTATGTTTGGGGAGTGTGAATGTGTGTACAGTGTCTATTTGTGTCTGTCTCCACATCGGGTGAGTGCCGAGTATTTGTTTGTGTATATGGGGGTGGGAGTGCACATTTGTGTCTGCGTGCGCTTGTTCGTCTGTGTCTATATGTCAGCTTGGGTCTTAGACTCCACCTCTCTGGGAACATCTCAGGCTCTCCGAGGTATGGAGGCCTATCTCCCCTCACCACGCTCCCTGCTGGTGGTTGATGCCCTCAGACGTTGGTGTGTTGGTGGTTCTTGTTGTCTGGGGCGGGGAGCTCATGTATGTACCGACTCACTCCTGGTGGCCGATTGGCGGGGCCTGGCGCCTGTGGCCCGGCTGGGCCTGAGGCCTGGTCCTCTCTGGCACAGCTGGCTGCCGGCAGAGCCCACGGGCACGTCACTGCAATCCCCACTGGCCTCTGCTCCGTGGCTGCTGGGTGACCTCTCGTTTGGGCCTCTCCTCAGCTCTTCCCAACAGGGTGGCACGGTTGCCCCTGTGGTGGTCCTCCTTGGGTCCTCGTACTCTGGGGCCTCTGGATGTCTGGGACATGGATCTCCTCCATACCTGCTTCATGCCCTGGGGGACGGGGCTATGGCTCCCCACACTCCCTAGCAGATCGTTACATGGAGAAACCTTTTGAATACAAGCGCGCTGATCCACACAGGTGTGCACACAGGTGTACACAGACACAAGCTACACCTTTCTTGGCTGCTACCTCAAAGCACATTGTGCGCTGTCCATCTTGCATGCTGCACAATAACATGTAATAATTAGTATCTGCTGCTATCTACTGTTAGCTAGTTTATTGTGATGGTGTTGTATTTATTATATTGCTCTGTTTTGTTTGTTTTCTCTTCTATTTTTTTTATCTCCATACAGGTGATCCAGGTATTTTGTTTGTTTTTCTTTTTTTTTCATCCCCCCTTTCTCACCATCTCTTCTCCCCTCTATTTTTCTTTCTCTCCCTCTTTCTTTGCGTTGGGGAGAAATTTTAATTTGATGGTTGTTTCTTGTGTCCAGCTAACTTCTGTGCTGTCAACACCGATGACAATCCTGAATACATGTCTGTGGGAACTGTGTACATAGAAAATGGTGAGGAAAAGAGAGTGGGGTGTGTGAAACCATACATCGGGTCGTTGGAACGTTATTCTAAGGTTCGGTGCATCAATGGAAGAGTGGAGGCAACTGAATGTAAGTATTACTGTAAACTCTTTATGTTTGAACGTGTCAGTCAGAAAAGAGTTTTCAGCACTGTGTTGCCTACATGTTAACACGTTTTTGTGGCTGTCGTCAGCAGCAGTTATGCAGTTTAAGATAATTTCATGGTTTAAGTTACAATAAATAAGTTAAAAATACTTTATTTTAATATATCAGATTTAATGTATACATTGTTGGTTTGAAAATACACATTTAAAGGGTTTACAGAATGTTTCCAAGAGCGCCTTGTGTCCGTTTTCCAACTTGGAGGGAGTTACAGTTTTTATTACTTATAAGAAAGAAAACTTTTTAATAAATAAAACAACTGAACATGAATCATTTTAATAACAACTACATTTTAAAAGATCTGAGCACTTAATGTCTCTCAGTGTCGTCAAATCCAACCAGGCTTTTACAACTTTAAACTCCTTTAGAAAAACACAGAAAAAACCTACAGCAACTCTGCTGATTCACTGATTCGTTGTTTCTACCTTCATTAGTTGTCACCAGAAGTACTGCACAGGCGCCTGTCACACCTTGTAGTGTTTGCTGCAGCCCTGACAGCTTCCCTTTCTCTGCACTAATGCCTGTGATGATTTAAACCTGAAGTTATCCTTGGCATTTCCACTTGGCAATTTCAATAGATCTTATAGACCCGATGAATATGTATTTCTTTAAACACGCAGGAAGGCTTTAAACAGAGTTTACTGTGTGATCACTTTCAATGAGGCGGATATATATGTTGTTTACTTTGTGCCTCGTGTAAACACAGGTGATTATTTAGTAAACAAACATATCCACTTCTATAGAAACTTCTGACTCATGCAGTGATTTAAACAGTATCCCAGTAAAGTCGATTCAACAAAATATTAAACCTGATAAAAACTGGCAGCAGCTTGTGGACATGTAGAAAACTGAACACACCTCATCTGCAAATGTTAAGTAAGTGAAGTTTTCACACTGAGCTTCTGCATCACTGTTTACAGGTTGTAACAGGGTGGAGGATGCAGCGGTGAGTGTTCCTCTTTAAAAGAAATGCTGTTATTGATCTGATCTGTCATTTAAAGATGTTTCATATGAAGAATCGCATCTTGATTTTTTTTACACTTGTAATTTATTCATAAAACATATTTTCTTCTAACCTGAGGTGCAAAGCACAGCTGTAGCTGTGGATTTGCTCACCACCTTGGAGCTTTTAAAGGAAACACCTGACATATGATCACATCATCACATCCTGTGTTGGCTTTTCATTTTAATCATTGAAGGTGTCAGAGAAAACGGTTTATGTGCTCATATATAAAACAAAAACACCAGTGAACTGAATAAAGTCTCAGATTTTACCATCAGGACTCCTGCTGCTCTTTATTGTTCTTGTTTTCAGTGTTTGTATCTCAAGAGCACTGATTTAAACCTAAGTGTCAGGGTGACAAGTTGCTAAATGTTCTCACATGTGCTGTCCTTCCTGGAGCCACCAGACACTCAAAGATCCTACAAACTAAAACATCTTTTATTTATTTTTCAGTTTTCATTTATTGATTAAGAAACAAAGTTAGAAAAAAAAAACATCACCACTTTATTTAAAATATTTGGAATATTGAATTCTCAAACAATTCTGACCAAAGTTACAGGAAAACAGTAAAGAAAAGAAATAATCCCTCTATTTGTTTTACATTTCTTTACTGTTTAACTTCCACTTTCTGAGTGTTTTTAATAAGGTTCTTACACATTTTATTATACTAATAAAAGGCTGGGCGGTCTTTATCCTTCAAGCTCGAGTCCTCTACAAGAGCTTGAGGGTCTTGTGCAGTATCTTAGCTGCGCTCTTCTGGACAGAGATCTCAGATGTTGTTCCTGGGATCTGCCGAAGTCACCCGCCTAGCTTGGGAGTCACTGCATGGACTGCTCTGATTACTACAGGGACCACTGTTACCTTCACCCTCCACATCTTCGAGCTCTTCTCTGAGGCCTTGGTACTTATTTAAAGGCAAACCTTCACAGTTTAAACGATCTGTAATTGAAACTAGACCACTTAAAGCTGCTGTCCACCTCGTCCTCACACATTTAGACAGACAATAACAAACACAAGGTGTCTGTGATAGATCTTAAAACATTTTATCATCCATTACATGGTCACGTGAGGTCACATGATATTTTAAATCTTTATACAATACTTTATATATGTTGACAATAAACAAAACTTGTATGAACTATAATTTTTAAGTTATGTTTTTTGTTGATCCTGGTCCTATAAATCATTACCTCAGTTTTGAGTGTCTTGGCAAAGGCTGTAAACACTTAAGTACATCTTGTGTTTTTCTTTTGTATTTTTAATAATAAACCCATTTTTGAATAAGGCTGTAACAGAGAGCTTCATTTCCAAAACCAAAAGTTCAAGCAAAACTTTAAGGATTTGGTTCAAGCTGTGATTGGGGTAATGTCATATCATAATATTAATGATGTTTCAATAAGGAGATTATTAAGATTATCAGTGTGGGAAAGTGGGAGTGATGTAAAGAATAAAAACGCAGCCTAACAATGACTAATGACACTTTCCACTGATTCCTTTGCTTCCTTACCTGAGTGAGTCCTGAAGTGCTTTTCTAGACTTGACTTTCCTTTAAATTCTTTCATGCAGACCTCACACTGATGCACAGCAGCTTTATGCAGTCTTTATTAATGCAGACAACAAAAGAAAACAACACTTGCCAAAGTTACAGGCTGATCTGGAAAGAGATGCAGAGAGAAGCTGGTGACAACAACAACACCACTGCACTAGAGAACAAGCCCGTGGTTTGTATAACATACTTCTGCCAGACTTTCTCTCCCAGATGATCACTTCTGTAGTGGACTGTCAGGTGATCATGGCGTCTGAAGCACTCCTCACACTGGAGTGCTTTCTCACCTGTAATAGAAAAATAAATACTGATTGTGGTAGAACTTGACCTAAGCGGCTAAAGAATGGCAGGAGACAGATGCTGTCCAGTGTAGCGAGTGATTTATTCACCATTTTCTGACCAAACCATATTTACAAAAAATAAATAAGAAACTCAACTCCAGAGTTAACTCCGTTCAAATAAATATAACTGAACTTAAATCAACAGAAATTAAGGCTAACCTGCAAACAGCTACACTGACCTGGTTCTTTCCCTGAACACCTGCGTTCATCTGCTTAAATCAGGGGTCCCCAATCCCAGTCCACGAGGGCCGGTGTCCCTGCAGGTTTTAGATCTCACCCTGGGTCAACACACCTGAATCACATGATTACTTCATTACCAGGCCTCTGGAGAACTTCAAGAAATGTTGAGAAGGTAATTTATTCATTTAAATCAGCTGTGATGGATCAAGGACACATCGAAAACCTGCAGGGACACCGGCCCTCGTGGACTGGGATTGGGGACCCTTGGCTTAAATAGTCCACTCACCCCTGGACTATTCCATTCAGTAGGTAGGATGAACATACTCAAACCTTTACTGCTACTCTTTACTAGCAATAAAATCTCTACGGTGTAATCAATACATATTGCACCAATAAATCAATTTCTGTATAAACACAGTCTAAAATCAGCTTTATTACAAAGATTCTCCCCTTCTTCACCTGGTCTCTTCCAGACCTCAGATTAACCCTTAGATAAAAGGGTTAATTTAACATAATATAACATAACATCTTGGTTTAAATCAATTCTGACAAGTTTGTTAAGTTAACATGTTATTTATTTCAGCAGTGATATCCTGTAGTTTTACTTGTTCATGTTGTGGCTTTGTCTCCACACACAGTCACATGGTACAGTGTAAAACACTTAAAGTCAGTGTGACAAAGTGGATGAGAACACCACTTGTCCATATTCTTAGTTAACATTCTTAGTCTCCAATAGGCAAACATCTACTATCCCGGGTTTGTTTATGTTTGCACTGTTACAGATTATATAACATAACATCTTGGTTTAAATTAATTCTGACAAGTTTGTTCAGTTAACATGTTTTTTATTTCAACTGTTAATTGGTTTAGTTTGAACTCACCTTACCTACCTGTGTTCCAGGAACAAAAGGAGGAAACGTAGTTTTACTTCCTGTATTTATAACTTCCTGGTTAACACCTGGATGCACAACCTACCAATACCTACACTCTTCCATGAGTGGGGTCAAAATGACCCCAAATAAAATCAATGCGTTTTGCAATAAACTGGGTTGTTATGCCTCAAAATCTTTAAAATGAAGAGTTTTCATATTCCAAGTATTCCTCATTAAACATGTTTGTGTCATGAGGCCATTTGCATTATTAGTTATTTTTTCATTAGTTTTAAGAAATTTCAGCTTTTCTCTCGCTACCCGACTCTTTCACAAAATCACTGAGTTTTGCAATAAACTACAACTGTCACGCCGAGTGAGATGAGCCGTGTGGAAAATAATAAAGGAGGATCCAATCGCAGGCAAGAATGAAGGTGAGAGGGTGGTTTATTAAACACAAAATGAAATGGACAAAACAGCAAACGGGACCGAAACTATCTAAACTGAGAACAACTAAACTATTGACACAAACCAGGACCTGAACATGAAGGAGGAAGAGCGGAGGTGGCAGACGACGGACAGCAGGGAGACACACAGATGAAGCAGGGTGGAAACGCAGACGGACCTGCGACTACAAACACAGAAGACACGACTCAAATACACTCAGAGGCTGTGTCCCAATTCAGGAATGCACGCTTGAAGTACGCACACTACGCGTACTACGTACGGTGCGTACTACAAGTACGGAAGTGCGGAAGTGAGAGGCTTGTGAAATGGGACGGTCTGGCCTTCGTCGCGCTGTTCAGGTTGCCTAGCAACCATGATACTAACCGCGAGAAATGTTTCATACAGCTTTGTGTGACAGAAATGAAGGAGAAAAAATGTTTTGTTGGTCATTCATTTTTGTCATGACATCACTTTGATCAGTTGAGACCACAGGACTGTAAAACATGATAGTTGGGCTTCATTTCTGTACTGAACAGTCATTTCAAGATTAGTTAGTAAATGATAATTAGCTAATGTTGTTCATGAGACTAAAGTCATCTCACTGTGGTAATGTTAATATAATATGGACAATATTATATGTATTGTCAGATTATATATATATATATGAGCTTGAACTCTGGGTCAAAGATGCAAGTAGCAGTTAATTATATTTGCTATCACCTTAAATCTTCACTCAAAGACAAGTATCTCTGACAGTGTATATACAGATGTATTATATATATGAGACAAACATTGTTCTTTCAATATGTTGGCATTACTAAATTTGGCTCAATGCTTATATATATGTGTAAAAAGAAAATGTACGAGCTGTGAAAACTGTTTCTGATAGAATGAAGAGTAGACTGATATATGAAATATTCCTTTATTGGGTGAGAAAATCAGACCATGTCATAACTGCTTTAAGTCATACAGAATAGATATCAGAGCCTTAAACAGGCTGACTTCTGCTAAATGGGTCAAACTGGGCAGAAAGTCTACAAACACATAACATCCTTATAGAATATGATGTAACACTATAGATCAACTTACCTCAGAATATATAAAGCATATGAACAATTACAGCAATATGATGCAACAAACACAGCAGTGCTACTAATCCAAAATACTCAAAGCTTCATAGAACTGAAACAAACATTTATTTTTAGCTCCATTCTGCTGCTGATACATACTTTAGGTTTCTGAACATTAAACTTGTTGCTGCCTTTCATAGTGTGTAACTTGAAGGCCCTGAGTACTTTCTCCCACACTGAAAACACTGGAATGATAACATTATTTGAACATTACCTAATAAGACTGATTCAGGACAGACAATTAGTTATTTTAAACTTTCCTAGCAGTCCTTCACAAACAGGGAACAGTCTGTCTATTCTCTCTATCTGTCAGCTGCTGCTGGCTCTTCCTCCTCCTCTTCCTCACACACTGCTGAGTTTGTCCTGGTGGATCATCAGGGGTGCAAAGCCTCACAGATGATGTGCAGCAGTGGGTCCCTCAGTCTGTCCTCACTCTGGACACTTGCAGTTGTCACACATGGAAATCAAATGTGTGATAAGCTGCAGGATTCAAACACAAGTGTAACTTATAAATACATGTTCATACTTTTGTTACACAATCAGAGAGAAAGAAACAGAGAGAGAGTGCAGGACAGACAGACAGGTGACAGTCTCAGGTGTATACACTGCTACAAAACAGCACAAGAGAAGGAGGATTTAGTGTTTGTGTTATTACGAGTGCTGAACAAGAAGAGTTCCCAGATGGTCCAGTGGACACATGTGTGACTCCTGTGATTAAAGCATCTTTCTTTCAGCTTAACGAGTGAACCGTCAGCTCGTTCAAACATACGTTAAAGTCCGTTTGGCTCGACACCACCGAACAGAGGCAGCAATATAACATAGCTAACATTAACAGTGCAGTGAATCCTGCTTGTGCCGTCATATTCAGGACTGCAAACCGAGCAGCATCACTGACTTTCAGCTCGTTGTGTTTGTGGATATATGACTGACTTTAATTATCCATAAAATCATCACATTCTCTGTAAGATTAAGGTCGACTATATATATATTTAGAAGTAGAGGCTTTAAAACCAAGTTACCGCTGAAAGTACAAACATCACTAATGTCACATAACTTTGCCGACATGTGGCCAACAGTAATGTTTTAATGTTCTTAAACATTTGCACATAAATAAGTGACATAATATTCAGTACTTACTTTTGACAGTTCACTCTTCGGCCGCTCCCTTCTGCCGTATTTTGCGGCAAAATTATCCACACCCACCGCCGCGCTATGGATTGTGGGATATATGGGACCACGAAGCGTGCGCCGGACCACGCTTGATATTTGGGGAAATCGACGGCGCATTTGGAGTATGCATTTGAAGTGCACTTTGAATTGGGACAGCCGTCGTCGCGTGGCGGTGACGTAATCGCACTTGAAATGCGTACTTCAACCGTGCATACCCTGGCCGTTTATCAATGCCCAAGTACGCGAGTACGTACTCGCGTTCTCGGTGAGTACATACTCGCCGAGAACGCACAGGAGTACGTACCCGCCGAGAACGCGAGCACGGACTTGCGATATGTACAATTGGAACACCTGCGTACGTGATGATGTCACAGGTCCGGAGTTTTTACTGCCGTCCCCTCCTAATTTAACTGTGAGTAACATGTTATGAAGCTTAACTGTAATCACAGCCAAACCGGTTTACTCAGGAACAAATAAAACACTGAAATAAACCAAACATTAACATTTAGAAGTGATCTAAGTGACTTATATATCATTTTTAACCTCAGTAGTGAAACCTCTATTAATAAAAATAGTGTACATGTACATACGTGTACATACCTTAATAAAAACAAGCAGGTGAGATGTTAGAACGCTTTTATTTCTATTCTAGTGGACACTCAATACTATAGACAGCTGCTGGGGTTTCTTTAACCTGAGTAGTGAGAAGTCCGCGAGCGGGGGCGGGGGGGTTGACAATGATGTGCCGGGAGTCCGCTGTTGAGTTTTGGACGAAATGCATTCTGGGATATATAGCTGTCCCAAGTCCACACCGATGCATGCTCGATAACACGGGCGGATCGAGAACACATCCGGGACTTTTTCGCGTTCTCGGCTTGATGCGTACTTCGAATTGGAACAGTACTTGGTCTCCGACTGATGACGTATCACGAGTACACGAGAACGCAAGTACGCACAAGTACGCATATTGATAAACGCCCCCTGAATTGGGACACAGCCAGAGAAACACAGGGAGATTACACACAGGTGGTGGACACTGCTGGGAGTAATTAACGAGACGAGACAAGAGGTAAAACTGAACACATTCACATGAGACGCAGACCTTCACAATAAAACAGGAAACAAGAAATCACTACACAGGGACGCAGACACGACACTGAGAGACAGACAGAAAATGACACATGGAACTTGAACTAAACCTGCAATAAACATGAGAGCACAAAACCTACGAACTAAACCCTAAACGAGAATAACCGAAACATAGATTCATAACCATCATCATCATAAGAAACGAATCCAGAATGCCAAAACACACCAAAACATAACAACTCAAAATACTGGGTCCAACGGACCCAGAACCGTGACAACAGACATTTCTCTCAGTTTGGTTAAGATGATATACTTTGTTCAAACAAAAGAGTAATTTCATTTTTGACATGTACATTTTTTACTTTTCATTCACATTTTGGCACTTAACCATCAATCAGGTCAATCAGGTGTCAAAACATGTTTGTGTGTCCCTACGTCTGGAGGACAAACAGAGAACATTCAACAGGTCCGGAGACCATAACCCAGTCCACGTATATATACACACAAACATCTTACCTCCTCTCACTGTGTGCAGCTGTCACAAACTACTTGCTTCTGGCTGTGACCATTGCACACAGGGGTACTGCATTTCCAGCAGCAATCAGTGGCTTTGCGATCTTTGTTTCTTGGACACAACTGGCACTTCTTTCTCTTCTGCTGGCTCTGTGTGCTTCGTTCCTGTGGCCAGATCGGAGCACATTTTGTCACTACACCTTCCCATTACTTCAGTGATGTAGGTTGATAGGGTCGGGGTACCTTCCAGTTGACTTTTCATGTGAGATGTCAAGACTGAATCCTAAAGCCAGAAACAAAACAAGCTTTCTCTGGATAAATCTGACATCTCAGGGGAATCACAGGACAGCAGTTTATATAAACTGTTAGATCCTGACACATCGCTATGCTGATGAATATAGGTTTTGTTACTGTACAGTGTCTTAAAACCTGTGCATCGTTTTTACTATTTGTTTGTTCTCGGCATGCTGTGCAAGGCTGCAGGTGTTTATTAAATTCAGTATTACATATTAAAAGAATCCAACATTAATCTTACACATGTGAAGTGTGTTTGAGTCTAATCCAGGGATGTCAAACTCATTTTACATTGTGTGGCACTATAGCCTAAAGTGGGCTTGACCAGTGAAACTGTCCATCAGTGAAAAGAAGTTTAGTTAAAAATCAAAGCACTGAGACATCGTAAGAAAGATAAAGACAGACTAAAGAAAATTGGCTGATTAAATTCGCTCGTTGCCCAGATTGTGCAGTAATTATAAAACAAGAACGTTTCTGTTATTCAAAGAAAATATTCTATTTTCTAATTTTTCCTTTTTTTATTTATCACTTAATTACTTTGGGGGACTATGAATAGCCACAGATCTTTATCAGCTGGTAATGTCAGCAACCTGCTCTCTTCTGCCCCGGGTGATGATGTCATCAACCTGCTCTCTTCTGCCGCTTACAGGTCCGCTTACTTAAGATACCTGCAGCATAATCTGGAATAAACTGGAGCTAATGACCATAGTTTAAGAAGTAGTTTTTATTTAATGAAATAAATACCTCAAGTGGAAATAGAACAACATTTTTAGACTATTGCTTCTACGTTCATAATGTTATAATCTTTAAACGTTAATTGTCTGTTTTTCTTTTTTTAATACCTTGAGCTGCAAGAAGATGGGGAGAACAGCAAGTTCCACAGAAAGCCGTGCCTACTGCACACTCCAACTCACAATGAACGATGCCATGAAACACCCAACTGCTGATTCAGTCATAACTAAAGCAAGAAAACTGATACATGCTGTAAGAAAATCATCAGTGGCAAATGAAGAGATGATCAAAAGGTGTTGCAAAACTCTGTTCCGGGATTGTACCACTCATTGGAACAGTACTTTTGACATGTTGTGACGACTGCTAGAAACCAGAGCTGAACTAAACCAACTGCTTGAGCAGCTGGTGATGGACACACACACGTGATTGGGCCCTCGAAGGAGACTTCTGGAGAAACGTCTTTTTAACAGATGAGACCAAAGTGGAGGTTTGGCCATAATGCACAGCAGTACCTTCAGCAAAAATCAAACACAGCACAAACACCTCAAGCCAACTGTCAAGCAAGCTGGTTTAATTGTGGTGATTTGAGCTTGTTCTGCAGCCACAAGAGAGAGGCGCCTTGCAGTCGACGAACTCCTCTGTATGCCAAAGTTTTCTAGAGTCAAATGTGAGGCCGTCTGTCTGACAGCTAAAGCTTCTCCTAAGTTAGACCATGCAACAGGATAATGACCCCAAGCACAGCAGCAAATATACAGCATGGAAGTCCAGACCTCAACCTGACTGAAATGCTGTGTCTCAAGGATTGCTTTCAAATGTCAATGAATTGAAGCAGCTGAAGTTATTGGTGCTAACTGCTGGTTCTGTAAACTACTCAATCATTGAATGACTGCGACACTGAACTAAAACAAATGCCTGGATCCTAAATTGTGGATATCCTATTGTGGTGATCTAAAATGTAACACTAAATGTGATTCAGAGTTTTTTTCTTTTGTATATGTTATTTTACATCCAGTAGTTAATATATGCTAAAGATGCAAAACTAAATCAAAATGTGGGCTATTGATTCTAAAAACAGAAATCGCAACAAAGTTCAGCATTTACTACAACCACAATTAAATCACCTGAGCAGCTTTACTGATGAAATTATAACAGCTGAATCTATGTGCAGTGAGATTTACTGATCAATGATCACAGGGGAGATTCAAGCCATAAAGAAGACTGTCATGAAACGTAGGTGGCATCTGATCTACAGTAACCCCTTAAGCTAAGCTGTCTATACAGCACGGCTCTCTGATTTTTCTTTACATTTTTGTTTTGTTTTTGTTTGTCTTCTTGTTTTATTTAATTGCTTCTGGGATTTGGATCTAACAAGTAAAGTATGCATATTATGCACACATACAAACACACATGCAGCAATCACCCATTTCTTGTATTTATACTTAAGACAATTTATTCTTGAATGAAGACATCGATCAGTCACATGTAAAATGTAGCCAATTGTGTTTATTGTTCCACCCCATCTCTCTAACCTGTCTGTTCAAAAGTGAACACAGGTTAGGGAGATGATGGAGGAAATGGTGGGGTTGTAAAGAAAAAGGTAAAAGAAAGGTAGAAGAGGAAAAAAGAGGTAAAAAGGGATAGAAAGGAGGAAATAGAGAAGAAAACCCCAACAATCCCTCTGAGCAAGCACTGGGCGACAGTGGATAGGAAAAACTCCTTTAAAAGGAAGAAACCTATGACAGAACCAGGCTCTAGAGGGAGCAGTCAACTGTCGGGACTGGTTGGGGGGTGAGGGTGAAAAAAGAGAGAGAGAGGGAGATAGGGAGGGAGATGGGGAAGGTGTCAGGAGTTAAAGGGACGGAGATGGGAGAGAACAGAGGAGAGGTGAAAATTAAGATGGAACAGAGGTGGAGGAAGACGTGGTTTTTCCTTCAGCTCCATTCATTTACATATTTGTCCTAAAATTGATGTCAGCGGGCTTATAAGTGGTTGGTGTTAAAAAAGCCCCAAATATAAATATGAATTTTAGGACACAATGTTGAGACCAAATTAGGTGAAAAGTCAAGCAGCCAGTTCCGCTTCTTCTTCTTCTTCTTAATTTGCGGTATCTCTGGCAGGGTCTTAACTTCGGTTTCGAGTTCAGCCACCTTGGCAGTAAGCATTTTCTGTTTGTCTCGTAGCCTTTGCAAAGATTCCTGGACGCACAATGCAGTCGAGTCTTCTTCTTTCAGAGGCTCCTGCAGAGACATTGCAGTTGATGGCAGCGAGTCCTCTTTCTCTGTCTTCTCCTGTCCTCCAGTGCCATTTTCTTTCAGAGGCTCGGATCTTTGCATTTCATTTGCATCGGCAGAATTTTGTTCTTTTTGCTCCTTTGTGACTTTGAGGTAGGAAGCTTTGGCTTCTTTCAGCTCTTGGTCAAGAGACTCTACCTTCAAATCATGAAGGGCCTTGTTGGAGAGCAGCTGGGATTTCAGGTCACTGATTTCTGTCTTGAGTGACTCCTTCTCCTGGCTATGTTTAATGGCCTGCTCTTTCAGTTGATTTTGAGCTGCCATGAGCTGTTTCTGGAGCATCTCTATCTGCTCTCGTTGATTCCTACATTGGACCTCAAATCCAGCCTCCTTAGAGGACTTCAGGCCTACAGAGTCGGTGTGTGAAGCCTCTGCGGTTGGAGTGGCAGACTCCACACACTGCTCTGTGGTAGGGTGGCTGATTTGTTCCTGCAGGGATAGCATCACCTCATCCAGTCTGACAATTGCTTGATTGTCATTTGTGAGAGCCTCTCTTTCACACTTGTTATCGGGCTTATTTCTAGAAGCCTCCTCCAGCTGCTCTATGAGGTCTTTAACTGTTTCCTCATGATTTGTTTTGTTGTTGTACATTTGTGCATAAAGTTTGGTCAGCTGAAACTGGTGATAAGAGGCCCTCTTGTTAGCAGCAACCATGTGCCAATAAAGGTCGTTCTGATGGTTTTGGGAGGCTTGCAGTTGCTGTCTGAGAGCAGCAATCTCGTGCCATGGATTAAACTGGACTGCGCCCTGATGGGGTCTAAATCTGGGATTGGACTGATGTTGCCAAGTCCCTCCATTAGGCCCAGGGTTTTGTCCACTGGGGTTATGCACATTTCCTGTGTCTCCATATTCATGTCCTCCTTTACTTCTGAGATAGTGAGGATTCAGGATTTTCCTTTCAGAAGTTGCCCGAGTGTTTTCTTGCATTTCTGCAATTCTCGGTTTGTTCCATCAGCTGCGTTGTTTTGAGCTTCTAGAAGAGCCCGAGCATATGCCCGAGTAATCGGTCTTCTTGGCTCTTCAGCCACTCTTTGCTGTTTTTGCTTTTTTGTTTTCTTTGTTTTCATGACCGTTTCTGTTTGAGCTTGTGCCACGGGAGATTTTTCAGTATTTGGTCTTCCGGGTTTTTCAAGCTCATTTTTTGGTCTTTGCAGGATTGTTATTTTTGGTGCAATGACCGTTTCTGTTTGAGCTTGTGCCACGGGAGATTTTTCAGTATTTGGTCTTCCGGGTTTTTCAAGCCCATTTTTTGGTCTTTGCAGGATTGTTATTTTTGGTGCAATGACCGTTTCTGTTTGAGCTTGTGCCACGGGAGATTTTTCAGTATTTGGTCTTCCGGGTTTTTCAAGCTCATTTTTTGGTCTTTGCAGGATTGTTATTTTTGGTGCAATGACCGTTTCTGTTTGAGCTTGTGCCACGGGAGATTTTTCAGTATTTGGTCTTCCGGGTTTTTCAAGCTCATTTTTTGGTCTTTGCAAGATTGTTATTTTTGGAGTGATGACCATTTTCGTTTGTGCTTCTGCCATTGTCGATGGTTGAGCGTTTGCGTCTGCGTTTCTGAGCGTCTGCCTTATCTTTTTTTTAACAACCAGGTTGTTGTGTGTTTCTGCCATCCGAGATCCACTACAGTTGGTTGAACGTCTCCCCTATTTAAGGGTTTTGCCAGTAGAATGTTCTCTGACATCACAGGCTGTTCCTTTGAAGTGCTGCTCCTTTGAAGTGCCATGATTCAAAATAAAATGCCTACAAACCTACTGTAAAGGAAAGGCTTTTATTTTGTAGCATATACTGATTTAACACTATAAAAGCTACTCTACAGAAATTGCAGTAAAAAATAAAACAAAAGCAAAATATAAGTTTAATAAATGGTTATTAAAAACCCTAACCACAGTAGAAGACGACTGTTCAGTGGAAAAGTATTCAACATTCTAGAGATTCTCATGCATAATAGCTTCTTTTATAATTTAAACTAGGGCAAGTAGAAAACTTTGATATTTAGTGAAAGATGTTTATGAACGCTATCCAATGAAAGTTACTGAATGACTGTAGGCAGTGAGATCATGGTGGTTGCCGAGGTGACAGAATGTCATCTATGTTTTGTTTTAAATTCAGTTTCAATGCTGAATCTAAGAAACAACAGGCTGTAGAGGGAGACTTTAATAGAGGTTTACTAACTTTTACTATCATATCTATTGTGGAAAAACCTGTATATATTTAGCATAATATATTCTAAGTATGCAAACTAAAATTCACAGGAGAGCTTATGAGACCACAAACACTGTTGAGATCCAGTTCAGAGACACAGGTTTTGCGGAGGTGAAGCCTAGAGGACAGCTGGCAGCTACAGATTTGCTCATCTGCTTTTTTCCTCACAATTTCAACATTATGACTAAACTAATGCAGGTATGAGAATCAGGCATAGGCTGTGTTCTGAAAGGTGTCTATGAAAAACTGTAATACATGTATATGTATTACATTTTTAAAATTAGAATAAAAAATTTATTGCCATAAACCTGAGTTGTCATATACATCTGTCAGTTTATGTGCACAACAGTAACATGTGGTCTGTGCATGTACACACATGAAGAATTTGACATTACAGCATCTATGAAAGTGTTGATTGTGTAGAACTCACAACCCAAACCTCTACTAGAAAACTGTCTAAACTACTAGTTTCAATATTTAAACAGTCATTTGTAGATGTTCTAAGTATGTACAAAGAAAAAACAGATCCACTCTTTTAGCAGACAAAGCAATACAAAGACGTCTCTGATGATGAAACATTGAATTCAGACCATTGAATTCAGACCTCAGCCAGCCATCGACACTTTATGGATTCAGTGTACACATCATGTATTCAAAGTTCAAAACATTTATGGACAGTTTGGTGTTTAAAGAACAATCAGCACTAAAACTGTGCAAAGAAAAGAAACATGTTTTGTTGTTGCTCTGCAGGTTCTGGTTGAAGAGTTTCAGAAAGGTCGTGTTGTCAGTTGGGTTCTCTGAATACTCTGCACACTTCCTGATTAAAATACAAATAAAAAAATAATTTTCAAACTGCTGTGTAAATGTTATCCACAATTTAATATACTTCTTTGAAATGTATATATTTGAAAAGTAAATCAAAGAATTACACTTACATAAAAAATGTCAGCTGTGGGACAACCTAAACATAATCAGACAAAAGCAACAAAGGGGGCATATCAGTTAGAAGCTCAGATCCAGTAAACTTTATTAGTGAGGACGGATTTACTGCATTCAAAGATAAACCTACAGAGGAAAATCCTCTCTGTTCTTAAAGAGCCAGACTGCTTTTATTCTTCATGTTTTACTTTTATTCCATATTAACATTTGCTGGCAAGACTGCTTGCAATCATAGACAATGACTCCCACTCCCTCCATCACACACTGGACAATCTGAAGAACAGTTTCAGGAACAGATTTCTTCAACTTCACTGTCTGAGGGGAACGTTACAGGAGGTCGTTCCTTCCTGCTGCTATCAGACTCTGTAATTCATCCACTTGGGTCAGATCCACACATGCAGAACAGGATTAAACACACCTAACTGCACTCTGTTACTTTGGTACACCACGGCATATATTTGCACACATATTTTATTTTCATATATATATATATTTATGTTTGTATTTATACCTATATCTCAATATTTATCTCAATATTTATCTGTTAATGTCTCTGACATGACATGAGTTTGGCTGTTGGAAGTTGGAGACGAGTCTATAGGCAAACATCAGCTGCAGCCTTTCAGAAATCAGCAATGTTAGGTTTCTATTTCAATATGTTCCTGTGTGGGAAATGTTTATTTACTTGTTTTCTTTCACTATTCTTCTTGAAATGATGTGTTAATTAGATCCTGGAGAATGAAGTTTCATGTATGTTAGCTGTTACAGGAAAAAAGAAACTGAAAGAGAAACAAGTTAAAATATAAAGAGATCGTTTATATACTTACATGTACTCAGAAATATTCTTCTATTAGTGCACCGAACATTGATATAATAGTCTTTTGTTGTACAAGGAAAAGGCTTCGTCTCTCCTTCCCGCATCTATTCAGATGACGATTTTACAAGACCATAACGAGCATATCTAGCAGGATCCACCACACAGAACGCTTCTGCAAAAACAACAAGTAAAAACAGACATAAGAAGAATTTTAAGAACATTTTTAATAAACTTTTGGAGAGAAAATAATTTTTTAATACCTTCACAGGTGGGTAGTTTGGACCAGTGAGCATCACTGTAACAACTCACAGCCTCTGGACCAGCTAGTTTGTAATAACGATTGCACTGGTATTTCAAATACATTGGACCTTCTTCCACAATTACAGCATTTTCAATGTATGGGCGGGCTCCACACGACTGAACTGGAATAGAAGTGAGTGAGTGTAAATAAATGATCATTGTGTACTCAGCTGTTTAATTTTTCCAAATCTTTGAATTCCTGTACAACTTACCCAACCAATCAAAATTAATCATTTTGCAGTGATCAACAATTCATTCATTCATTAACGCTGGCTTCTAATTCCAATCCAGCTGCTTGTTGTCATTCAAAAACTAAATTAAATATATATAAACTGAATTTGATGTATATGCTGATTAAGTGGAAAAGGTTGTGAGCAACTTACCATTCATCAGCATGGGTCTACTGTCTCTGTTATTTGAGTCAGAGGTGCTAGAAGATGCTGCAGGAGACAGAGCAGATAACGTACATATACAGACAACACATCAGTCAGCTTCACTTTATAAACTTCTTTGACTTATAAATCAGTCCTGCTGCCAGCTGTACCTCCCTGATATGTCATCACAGCAAATCATCCTGTCCCCTGCATCCTCTTCTGTCACAACAACCCTCTGCATCTCTTCTTGCACCACATTCATGAGCTGAGGTCTTTCTCTTTTCTTCCTGCTTGGCAGCTCCATCTTCAGTATCTGTCCCTATGATGCACTCATTTCAAATCTTGTTCCTGGTCCTGGTGAAAATCAACTCTGATGCCTCCAGCTCCTGTCTTTTATCAGTGCCACCATCTTTAAATCATACATCAGAGCTGGTATCACTACTGTCTGGTAAACCTTCCTTTTCTCTCTTGTTGCTATCATTGTGTCAGAGTTCACTACGAGACAGTCATCTCCACCCACTCCACCCTGCATGCAATCTTCTTCACTTCTCTTTTGCACCATCTGTTATCTTGGTTGACCCAAGGTATCTCCACTACTACTTCTCCTTCTACTTGCATCTTCACTTTTCCACCTGCATTATCACAGTTCCTTTGTCGGCACTCTTGGTACATCAAAGAGTGAAAGTGTCAGGCCAGGACTCTGCAGTCTATTAACACCTACATGCTAGTGGACATGAGGGGGTTCACTTCCTGGTGTTCCAGGAGGAACGCTGGTTTGAGTGGGGAGTGAAGGAGGCCATTTCCGTGAAAAGGGAAAGACCATCTCTGATTCGAGGAGGGAGCCTCAGGGTACATCTTTCAGCATCTTCCAGTGCTGTGATTGCAGCCATTCCCCAACTCTCTGTGAATGCTACCCATAGCCATTGATCAATGATTTTTGATCAGTAGTTTTTGATCAATGATCATGACAATTTGCATATTAATGATAAAGAAAATGACCCCATTGTCCATTGTTTATTCAGTGTTGCTAGTTTCAGTTATTATGCAAATGTTCTGTTTATGATGTTGGAAACCTGCAGACAGATGAGACTGAAAAGTCACTTGGATGAGTGACGAAACGTTTCTTCCACTGAAAACGTCCAGCTGAACAGAATCAACCTTTCTGGGATGTGAATGTTTCTTTTCAAATCATTGCTGTACTGTATATATATTTTCTGAAGAGAATAAATACATGGTTTAATGCTTCCTCTGCCTGCAGGTTGGGAGGAGTTATTGTTACAAACTTGTCAATAATGGTGCTTAAATGCTTTTCTGTGAAGATCAAGTCACATCATTGAAGATCAAGTAACATCTATACTACATGGATACTATATTATTATAATGTTATGTTATAGTGTGTCAAGAATTCTAATTCATGTCCACTTACTGCAGGTCGGGCCTTGTGTCCAGCTTCCTTGTGTACAAACAGATTTTTTGTTGTGTGCTCCCTCTGCAGTGTATCCATCTTCACACTCATACTGCACTTCTGAACCTGCAGCAAACACTTCCTGATAGTCCTGATGAACGATGACTGCATGGGGGATTTTAGGAGGCACGCTGCACGCATTCATGCTTTCTGTGAAATTAGTTTAAGACTCAAAAACGTCATTAATCCCAGAGCAGGGCAGTTTGTTTGTAGCTTATCCACAGGATCAAACCCACAAAACCTACAATCCTTAAACACTAATCATAAAAGCTCCTGTGAGTTGAGTCATGGATCAAAAAACAGTGAGGACCTGAAAAAAAATTACATAAAATGCCCTTATTAACAGCCTTCGTCTCAAATTTGTTCTGTGTTGTCCGGTATTAATTTGGTTGACCAATAATTTTCTTCATAGTGTGCAGACTGTGGTGTCTAACCAGATACTTACAGATACTTCGCAGTTAATCCAAATTGCTATAGCAAGAGTACTATCATCAAACTTCTTCGGTATCATCTTCCCTTTATTGGCTCCTTTAAAATGCAGAATTACATTTGAAACTCCTCCTCTGACATAAAAGGTCTTAAATAAAGAGTTAAAGTTTCTAAAAGTAGAATGGGAGGCAGCACTTTCATCTATCAGGCCCTTCTTTTGTGGAACCAGCTCCCAGTTTGGATTGAGGAGACAGACCTCTCTACTTTTAAGATTAGCAGTTTAAGGATCTTGGAAAGAAGGTAATCAGATTTCTTTAAGTGGGTGAAACACATGATACAAAAAAAATAATAATTTGATAAATTAGAATTTTAAACTGATGTTGGCATTAAATTAAAAGTCACATAAAGTAAAAAGGAGTTCATTCTACCTCACTGCCTGATGAAATCTGTGTGAAAATATTTCAACTAAGACAAACAAGAAAAGAAAGAAGAGCTATTTGCAGGACTTACCTATACACTGTGGCTGATGAGACCATTTTCCATTGTGACATGTGCTGGTTGCCCACCAACCCTTCATTGCTAGCTGACGTCCTTCGTTGCAGGTGTAGCTCAGCTTGGTGCCGTGAGAGTAAGTCTCTTGCTTTGGGGCAAAGAAGCCACCGTCCAGTGTGGGAGCATCACAGGCCTGTGTGGTGCTCTGTGCTGAAACACAACATTGAAGTAAGTGCAAAACATTATCAACCAGCGTAAATGTTTGTCTGTGAAGTTACTTGTTGTTCTCACCGTGCAGCACTCCAGGAAACCAAAGAAGAGCAAATGCAAAATATTTGATGCACATTTTTAAATCGTCCAACAACAAAGCAGCACCAGCAGTTAAAGGTAATCCACATGAGAACCAGCTGCTGATCACAACTGTCACCCAAAAGTTTGTGCAATCATCTCGGCCCTTCCCATTTTGTGGGATGGAAAAAAGTTCGTACACATTCAAAACAACTTTTGAGAAAGAACGGGGAAAAAACCCAACTGTTTTTCCACAAAGTTTTATTCAAAACTTCATGTTTTATTCAAACTTCATCTTTAAAAAGAACCTCAAATTTTTTATTGAGGTTCTTTTTAAACGTGAAGAAAAGAAATATGGGAAAAATCTCAGGAACATTTATTTTGCATTGATTTTATTCATTACATATTGGTTCGTATGTTTGGAGCAGTTCTGAGGATTTTCCCTGAAGCCAACCAGAATCATTTACTTTGAAACATCAAATCAATGAAACTATTTACTGTCCAAATTTCACTTCCCGGACCCGATGGATCAGAAGTCGTATGTTTGACCTGATTGTGCAATTTATTCAGCTGCATGGTAAGTAACTGCTTCTAAAAGTATATCTAACATTGCTAACATTTTTTATGGTTTACATCAAAGTTTACACACTATTTGAAATGACTGTAAGAAACATATATCTGTGTAGTAAGAAGCAATGATAATGTGGGTGATATATTCACTGTGTACATGACTCTAATGTGAGGATTAATGCAAGAAGTCAAAGTGATGCAGTTGCCCCCTTGGTGAGGTAAATAAAGTCACATTACTCCACCATTTTATTTTAAGCGAGCAGCATTAAATTGCTAGGCTAACATTGTGGTGAATGGAGGTGTAAGACTGGACTCATATTCTCTGCTCTAATACATCCCAAAGGTGTTCTGTCAGGTTGAGGTCAGGACTGTCAAAGTTGCTCATCTATGTCTTTATGGTCCTTGCTTTCTGCACTGGTGCACAGTCCTGTTCGAATAAGAAGCCTGTTCCATGAAGCCTCTACATGCTTTTTTTGAGCTGATCTAAAGCTGACATGAAGTTTGGAGGTCTGTAACAATAAACTCTACAGAAAGTTGGTGACCTCTGCTGACTGTGTGCTTCAGCATTTGCTGACCCCTTCTGTGTTTTTACGTGGTCTACCACTTTGTGGCCGAGTTGCTGTCGTTCCCAGTTGCTTCCACTTTGTTATAATACCAATAACAGCTGACAGTAAAATATTTAATAGTGAAGAAATTTCACAACTGGACGTGTTGCACAGGTGGTACATCCTATCATATCACTGAGCTCCTGAGAGTTTCTCATTCTTCCACAAATGTTTGTAGACGTCTGGGTGCTGGATTTTATACACCTGTGGCCGAGTTTATTTTAGAAAAAGTTCAAGTAGGGACTCAGTCACTGCGACACTTTAACAGCCATACGTTTAAAACTTTAATGTCACAAATCTATTTTTCACTGCATTGTGGACAAATGCAGTACACAAAAAAAACCCAAACTGAAAAACAGATATACAATTGTTTCTTATTTCTTCTGCTGCCCTTTAAGATGCGCTGTAATAATTTCAGTGAAGTGCAGGCAGCAGCCTCAGCAGAGAAGCCCAGACCTTCCTCGCCCCAGCCACCTCCTCCAGCTTGTCTGGGGGAACAACAAGGTGTTCCCAGGCCAGGCTGAGAGATATAATCTCTCCAGCGTGTCCTGGGTCTGCCCCAGGGCCTCCATCCGTTGGGAGATGCCCGGTACACCTCACCCAGGAGGCATCCTTGTCAGTCCTGGCATTTAGTACATGCAAAACTAAAATGTGAAATTTTTCTCCATCTTAGTCACTGTGAGCTTATTCATTAGGGCCCAAATGCAGGACTCAGAGGCTGCCATGATATGAAAAAATGAAATGAAAACCAAACTGAAGCCAATTTGCGAAGGTAGCAGCACAACGAGAACATAGAATAATGAATGAAGATGCCATGTTATGAGCAGAAAGGAGGTGCTGGGCCCGATCCAAGGGTGACAGAAGGATACACCCTGGACAGGTCATCAGTCTGTCTGCAGTTGTGGCGTATTAATTCAGTTCAATTTAATTCAATTCACAACAACAGTTTCCTCAAGAATCATTTTACATTTGTATACTGACACCTACGTTATTATGAAGCTTATGTGTAAGTTCAGTAAGGACAATCTGTAAGTTTTCATCTGTCTGCTTTCCTGGCTGTTTGGCTGCTTGTCTGTTCATCACATCACTTCCACTTTTTCACAGTGTCCTAGTCAGTGCTGACATCATTGCTCCAGTCCAGTCATCTAATCTGATCTAATTGCTTTTACTTTTTCACACAGGGGCAGGTGGGTTTGAATAGCTTTATATCCCTTAATAAATTAAATCATCGTTTACAAACTGGATTTTGTATTTACTCAGGCTATCTTTGTTGAATATTAAAATATGAAAATACTTTTTCACAGTACTGTTCCTGCATTTTTTTAACAACACTGTATTTCAGGGTTTACACATACAAATTCAACCTTTATGCTGAGTCTAAGAAATCATTGTCCTGTTAACATAAATTACAAATTGTAAATTCAGATCAAAAGTGTTGGGAAAAGTGGTTTTGTTGTTACTTCTTCTCAAATGAGATACAGCAACTATTTCAGTCAGACTTCAGAGCTTTTCATGTTCCTGAAAAAGCTTCGTTGAAGGTGATCAATTATTTGTGACTCACATTAGATTCAGCAGATATCACAGCCCTCATTCTTTTGGACATTAGCTGCTTTCTGCTTTTGATATTGTGAATTTCCTGAGATTATTTTTATGCTGACTTAAAATAAAATATCTCCCTATGCTCTTACTGCATCTTCATGCTTGTACATTTCACACTTTGTGTAAAAGGAAGCTGTTTTCTGCAGCTTGTATCCACAATCTCATTCTTTTGGTCACTACCCAAAGCCAACACCATCGTGAAGCATTAAACAAATCAATGAACTTGTGCTTGTGTGCTCACTATAGTGTTTCAATTATATTAATTTATTAAATAATATTTTGATGTACATAGTAAAAGAACTGTTCTACACAGTTAGCAGACAAAGCAATACAAAGACGTCTCTGATGATGAAACATTTAATTCAGACCTCAGCCAGCCATCGACACTTTATGGATTCAGTGTACACATCATGTACTGAGTGCATGAAAAGTTCAAAACATTTATGGACAGTTTGGTGTTTAAAGAACAATCAGCCCCAAAACTGTACAAAGAAAAGAAACATGTTTCATTGTTGCTCTGCAGGTTCTGGTTGAAGAGTTTCAGAAAGGTCGTGTTGTCAGTTGGGTTCTCTGAATCTTCTGCAATCATCCTGATTAAAATACAAACAAACAAACAACAGGTGAGTGAAAAAAACAAGCACGTTTATTTCAAAAGAGCTGTATTTGTTTAAAATTAAATCAAAGAAGAACACTTACATAATATCCATGTAAATAGTCACTACAACCTAAAGAAGAAGCAGTGAGTTTGTCAGTTAGAAGCTCAGATCCAGTAAACTTTATTAGTGCGGATTGATTCAAAGATAAACCTACAGAGGAAAATCCTCTCTGTTCTTAAAGAGCCAGACTGCTTTTATTCCTCATGTTTTACTTTTATTCCATATTAACATTTGTTGTCGTTACTTCATTGGTATTTTTGGTGTTTTGTAACAATAACAAACTGTTTTGTGGTGATTTGGGGGCAACTGGAACAAGTGTGGAAAGAAGATGCTGCACAGTAAATCACTTTGTTCCTGTGATAAAGAGTGAATCTCCTGCTTTGTGTGATGTGCTGGGACAAAGGCAGGCAGATGAGTTTGGCTGTTGGAAGCTTTTAACTCTACATACTACAACATGAAGTGAATGTGTCATTCCTATAGACAAACATCAGCTGCAGCTTTTAACAAATCAGCAATGTTAGGTTTCTATTTCAATATGTTCCTGTGTGGGAAATTGTATTTATTTTTCTTTCACTATTCCTCTTGTCTGTGAATCAGATCCCAGAGAAGAGTCTAAAGAGCTTGGAAAGAAAAGCGTCTGGACTTCTTTAAGTTGCTTGAAGACATTTCACCTCTTATCCGAGAAGGTTCTTTGGTTCTAGGGCCAAATGATGGAGAGTCCCAGATTTAAGCCCTGTGGGAGTTTCCCTCCAAAGAGGGACAAAAGGACCCCCTGATGATCCTCTACCTAATCACATGAACCAAGGTGTGAAAACGGGTGTAGGTCACAATCAGCCAAGGTTTCGGGTGAGCTCATTGTGAAACCTAGCCCCACCCTATCATGTGATTTCCTGAGGTCAAAAGGCCCAGGATGTGAGTGGGCGTTAAGGCGTCTTGGGAAGCTCGATGACCTGGATGACTGATAACCTTCACAGATATCCCAGAGAAGAAATTTTCATACATGTTTGCTGCTAAAGGAAAATGGAAACTGAAAGAGTTCAAATGTAAAGAGATATATACTTACATCTGGTCAAAGCTATTTTTCTGTTAGTGCACCGAACATAGGCATAAGAGCCTCTTGTAGTACAACGAAAAGTCTTTGTCTCTCCTTCCCGCATGTATTCAGATTGAGTTACTGCAAGACCATGACGAGCATATCTAGCAGGATCCACCACACAGAACGCTTCTGCAAAAACAACAACAAGTAGAAACAAACATAAGAAGAATTTTTAAGAACATTTTTAATAAACTTTTGGAGTAAAAAATTAATTTTCATATACCTTCACAGGTGGGTAGTTTGGACCAGCTACCATCACTGTAACAATTCACAGTGTCTGGACCAACTAGTTTGTAAAAGCCATTACACTGGTATTTCAAATACATTGGACCTTCTTCCACAATTATAGCATTTTCAATGGATGGGCGGGCTCCACACGACCGAACTAAAATAAAAGAAAGTGACTGTAACAAAATGATCATTGTGTACTCAACTGTTTAGTTTTCCAAATCTTTGAATTCCTGTACAACTTACCAAACCAATCAAAATTAATAAATTTTTGCAGTGATCAACAATTCATTCATTCATTAACGCTGGCTTCTAATTCCAATCCAGCTGCTTGTTGTCATTCAAAAAACCAAATTAAATATATAAACTGAATTTGATGTATATGCTGATTAAGTGGAAAAGGTTGTGAGCAACTTACCATTCATCAGCATGGGTCTACTGTCTCTGTTATTTGAGTCAGAGGTGCTAGAAGATGCTGCAGGAGACAGAGCAGATAACGTACATATACAGACAACACATCAGTCAGCTTCACTTTATAAACTTCTTTGACTTATAAATCAGTCCTGCTGCCAGCTGTACCTCCCTGATATGTCATCACAGCGAATCATCCTGTCCCCTGCATCCTCTTCTGTCACAACAACCCTCTGCATCTCCTCTTGCACCACATCCATGAGCTGAGGTCTTTCTCTTTTCTTCCTGCTTGGCAGCTCCATCTTCAACATCCTCTGTCCAATGTCTTCACTATCCCTCCTCTGCACATGTCCAAACCATCTCAGCCTTGCATCTTTGACTTTATGTCCTAATTGAACAACCTGAGCTGATGGACTCATTTCTAATCTTGTTCCTGGTCCCTCCTGATGAAAATCCACTCTGATGCCACTTCCACTTCCTGTCTTTTTATCAGTGCCACCATCTTTAAACCATACATGAGAGCTGGTTTCACAGTTCACCTCAGACAGTCATCTCCACTCACTCCACCCTGCATGCACTCTTCTTCTTGTCTTGTGCACCGTCTGTTACTTTGGTTGACCCAAGGTATCTCTACTACTACTTCTACTCCTTGCATCTTCACTTTTCCACCTGCGCTATCAGTTCCTTTCTTGGCACTGTATCGTGTGCTTTCTCTGGATCCACAAAGACACAGTGTAACTCCTTCTGACCTTTTCTATACTTCTCTATCAGCACTTTCAAAGTAAACAATCTTTCTTGGCATGAAGCCGTGCTGCTGTTCACTGACAGCCACCTCTCTTTTTAACCTAGCTTCACTCTTTCCCACAGCTTCGTGGTTTGGCTCATCAGCTTTATACCTCTATACTTTCTGCACATCACCCTTGTCACTGAAAATTAACCAACGATTTGCAAGTCTTGTTTGTCAGTCAAAATAAAGAAAGATGTGTGAATGAGTGTTTTCAAAACATTGCTATAAGGTATATCTATATTTTCTGAAGAGAATAAATAAATGGTTTAATGCTTCCTCTGCCTGCAGGTTGAGAGGAGTTATTGTTACAAACTTGTCAATAATGGTGCTTAAATGCTTTTCTGTAAAAATCAAGACACATCATTGATCTGTACTACATGGATACTATATAATTATAATGTTATGTTATAGTGTGTCAAGAATTCTAATTCATGTCCACTTACTGCAGGTCGGGCCTTGTGCCCAGCTTCCTTGTGTACACACAGATTTTTTGTTGTGTGCTCCCTCTGCAGTGTATCCATCTTCACACTCATACTGCACTTCTGAACCTGCTGCAAACACTTCCTGGTAGTCCTGATGAACGATGACTGCATGGGGGATTTTAGGAGGCACGCTGCACGCATTCATGCTTTCTGTAAAATTAGTTTAAGATTTTATTAATCTCAGAGCAGGGCAGTTTGTTTGTAGCTTATCCCCAGGATCAAACCCACAAAACCTACAATCCTTAAACACTAATCATAAAAACTTTTGCGTGTTGAGTCATGGATCAAAAAACTGTGAGGACCTGAAAACAAAAACTACATAAAATGCCCTTATTAACAGCATTGGTCTCAAATTTGTTCTGTGTTGACCAGTATTAATTTAGTTGACCAATAATTTTCATCATAGTGTGCATACTGTGGTGTCTAACCGGATACTTACAGATACTTTACAGTTAATCCAAAATACTGCAGCAAGATTTCTATCAGGGACTAGAAAGAACCATCATACTTCTCCTGTATCATCTTCACTTTACTGGCTCCTTTAAAATGCAGAATTAAATTTTAACTCCTCTCCTCACATACTAGATTTAGGCTGCTGGAGAATTTCATGTGATGTGAACTTTTATTCTTTTGTCACCACTTTTCGCTCCCTGTTCCTGCTGTAAGTACTAAATCTTTTGTTTTCTCTCTCATTGTCCTCGTCTCTTTATGTCGTCCTTTCTTCTCTCTCCCCACCATTCCAGTAAAATAACAAATTCTTCCTTCCCAAGTCTTGCTCGCTGCTCATCATCTGATTGTTGTTCTGAAGCCACTAGAAAACTCAAGAAGACTTCAGTTTTATTCTAAAATTCCCACATTTCTGTTCCATTAATCAGAATTGTTTTTGTGATGCTTTAACTCTTCTTATCCATCACTAATTTTCCATCTAAGGCCGGATGGATCCATGATTCAGGCTGCTGATGTTTTCTCAGCACACTTTGGGTCCCATCATTCAATGTTAAATCTGCAAATCTGCAGCAGTTGTGTTAGGTGATACTAACATGACAATATGGCCACAATTTCTGAAGAATGTTTGCCGCACCTTATTACTTTTTAAAAGAGGTGAAATATATTTAAAATTTCACATAGGTTTCAATCAGATTTTGAATAAAAATCAGCAATGTCGGAGTTTTCTTTTGGTTCTGACACGTAATCAATATTATAGGCTATTCTTTTTAAAGTTAACAAAAAATGTAGTCTTTGTGACAGTCATAATTCTAACAATTATATCTTTATTATCTCCTGATCAGTGAGGACACTCTATCACACTGACAGTAAAAACGGGCTCTCTATACGAGGGCTTTGGATTTATTATGCTCATTGTGTCTGTGTAGGTTCTCAGTCATCCAGGTTATGGCAGTTTAAGGATCTTGGAAAGAAGGCGACCAGATTTCTTTAAGTTGGTGTAACACATAATACAAAAAAATAAAAAGTAAAAATCAGATAAATTAGAATTTTAAACTGATGTTGGCATTAAATTAAAAGTCACATAAAATAAAAAGTGGTTCATTCTACCTCACTGTCTGATGAAATCTGTGTGAAAATGTTTCAACCAAGACAAACAAGAAAAGAAAGAAGAGCTATTTGCAGGACTTACCTATACACTGTGGCTGATGAGACCATCTTCCATTGTGACATGTGCTGGTTGCCCACCAACCCTTCATTGCTAGCTGACGTCCTTCGTTGCAGGTGTAGCTCAGCTTGGTGCCGTGAGAGTAAGTCTCTTGCTTTGGGGCAAAGAAGCCACCGTCCAGTGTGGGAGCATCACAGGCCTGTGTGGTGCTCTGTGCTGAAACACAACATTGAAGTAAGTGCAAAACATTATCAACCAGCGTAAATGTTTGTCTGTGAAGTTACTTGTTGTTCTCACCGTGCAGCACTCCAGGAAACCAAAGAAGAGCAAATGCAAAATATTTGATGCACATTTTTAAATCGTCCAACAACAAAGCAGCACCAGCAGTTAAAGGTAATCCACATGAGAACCAGCTACTGATCACAACTGTCACCCAAAAGTTTGTGCAATCATCTCGGCCCTTCCCATTTTGTGGGATGGAAAAAAGTTTGTACACATTCAAAACAACTTTTGAGAAAGAACGGGGAAAAAAATACTGTTTTCCCAAAAACGTTTACTCAAATATGTGGTCACATTTTTTTTTATTCAGGTTCTTTTTAAACATGAAGAAAAGAAATATGGGAAAAATCTCAGGAACATTTATTTTGCATTGATTTTATTCATTACACATTGGTTCGTATGTTTGGAGCAGTTCTGAGCATTTTCCCTGAAGCCAACCAGAATCATTTACTTTGAAACATCAAATCAATGAAACTATTTACTGTCCAAATTTCAAAGTCATTTCCCGAACTCGGTGGATCAGAGATTGTATGTTTGACCTGATTGTGCAATTTATTCAGCTGCTTCTAAAAGTATATCTAACATTTGCTAACATTTTTTATGGTTTCCATCAAAGTTTACATACTACTTGAAATGACTGTAAGAAACATATATCTGTGTAGTAAGAAGCAATGATAATGTGGGTGATATATTCACTGTGTACATGACTCTAATGTGAGGATTAATGCAAGAAGTCAAAGTGATGCAGTTGCCCCCTTGGTGAGGTAAATAAAGTCACATTACTCCACCATTTTATTTTAAGTGAGCAGCATTAAATTGCTAGGCTAACATTGTGGTGAATGGAGGTGTAAGACCGGACTCATATTCTCTGCTCTAATACATCCCAAAGGTGTTCTGTCAGGTTGAGGTCAGGACTGTGAAGGCCAAAGTCACTCATCTATGTCTTCATGGACCTTGCTTTCTGCACTGGTGCACAGTCCTGTTCTAACAAGAAGCCTGTTCCATGAAGCCTCTACGTGCTGTTCTTGAGCTGATCTAAAGCTGACATGAAGTTTGGAGGTCTGTAACAATAAACTCTACAGAAAGTTGGTGACCTCTGCTGACTGTGTGCTTCAGCATTTGCTGTCCCCTTCTGTGTTTTTACGTGGTCTACCACTTTGTGGCTGAGTTGCTGTTGTTCCCAATTGCTTCCACTGTGTCTTTCTTTGTGGTGTATTACTTGGATTAAAAGTAAATATCTGTAAAATTAGTGGCTGTATCATGTATTTAGTACATGTAAAACTAAAATGTGAAACATTTCTCCATCTTATTCACTGTCAGCCTATTCATGTCGTATTGAGATGCCATTAGGGCCCAAATGCAGGACTCAGAGGCTGCAATGAAATAAAAAAAATGAAATGAAATCCAAACTGAGGCCAATTTGGGAAGGTAGCAGCACAATGAGAACATAGAATAAAGAGTGAAGTTGCCATGTTATGAGCACATTACGAGAGGAGAAAGGAGCTGCTGGGCCTGATCCAAGGGTGAGAGGAGGATACACCCTGGACAGGTCGTCAGTCTGTCTGCAACTATGGCGTATTAAGTAAGTTCAAGGTTCAAGGTTCTTTATTTGTCACATGCATAGTTATACAAGTATTACACACAGTGAAATAGTGAAATGTAACCTGACACGCTCCTCGACATGTGCAAAAAAAGGGGGGGGGGGGTAGAGGAAGAACATTATATATATAGTATATACATTAGGTGAATGTGCAGTAGTTGCAGCAAGCAGGTGAATTCTGTACATTAAGTGAATTAAATAAGAATAGACAATCTGAGTATTTTACAGAATAGACAATATAAATATATTTAAAATTTAAGGAATTTGAAATGTACATTGTGCCGGTGGGTTTAGAGTAGAGATGGCACGATACCACTTTTTTATGTCCGATACCGATACCGATATCATAAATTTGGATATCTGCCGATACCGATATGAATCCTATATAGTGTATTTTGTAATCAATAAAACTGTTTTTTTAATATCTTGCTGCATTTTGTATAAGTTCATACTCAAGTTTAAATAAACAACAACACTAAAGCTATTCTGTTATACCTGTATGTAAAAAATACACTGCACCCAAAATATTTAATAGTTCAGCAACACTGATCAATCTAATAAACTTAAACCTACTCCATCCTCCCTATTCTGGTATTTTAAAGAGTACTTAGCAGAAATATTAAGCAACCTAACTAATAGGGTTGCAAACTGCCAGCAAAAAAAAATAGGGGACCACCCCCCACCCTCCACCTCATGATGCTTAATCGACGTAATCAACTTTAATTTGATGCAGTGTGGAAAAAAAAGTGCACAGAAATAAATTATTTTTCAAGAATAATTAAATAGATTCAACATCTTTCTTCTACAGAATTGCAGACTGCACAGATGGTACTTTCCCAAAGGAAAAAGTACTATAGCTTACTAGGGTATATTAGACTTAACTGTTACTATATACAGTAATGGACTTCTATACATTTTACATCAGATTAAAACTTTGGGTGTAAGATTCAGATAATTATTTATTAAAAGCTAAACATTTTAAATGAGAATAAGAAAGAAAAGCATGTCTTTGTGCCCCCTTTTCCCTGTTAATGCCCTATCGGCCCCCCTGGCTAAACTTTGCTAGATCCGCCCCTGCACAGTTACCAGCTGTCAGCTACATAGAAAAGGATCCTGGTGTAGAAAGTAATATTAAATAAATTCTAACAACAGCTTATCAAGCTTAAACGTGCTGCTGTTGTTTAGCCGCTGGTTTCCTCTTTCTGGTGCAAAGTGGGCCAAAAACAAACAAGACAGACGGACTCCCGACAGAAAAGCCGATCAGCTGATCATTGATCAGTTTCATGATTGAAGTAGCAGCAGGAAGGTGAGGGAGAGAGAGAGGCAGTCGCTCCATATATCGGTTGTTAAGCTTAACGTGGGAATGCTTTACAAACATTCAGAGATGAACTTACACACTTGCTTTACTTCTCTCTGGGATAACTTCCTCGGAGATGAAATGCTGGATTGCTAGCGAGGCTACAAATACACACAGCCGCTCTATCATGTGATGCATACTGCTCCAACGTGCTATGGTTATGAGCCGAGTTACGCCGTGTCGCAAGTTTTGTGAGGTGCTTTTTTTGATATTTAATGGATCGGATTACATTTTTTATTTCTCTCCGATATCCGATCCAGTAACTTAGGTCAGTGTCGGGCTGTTACCTATACGTAATATCGGATCGGTCCATCTCTAGTTTAGAGTGTCTGGAAGAGAGTCCTGTCTCAGTCAATTATAGATGATGTGAGAGGGCGGGTGTGTGTGGGGGGGGGTTTAGGGCCCGGATGACTTGGGGATAGAAGCTCCTCTTGAGTCTCTCTGTCCTTGCCCAGATGATGCGGAACCTTCTACCAGATTGTAGAAGTTGGAACAGTTTGTTGCCAGGATGGGACGGGTCCTTCAGTATCTGCGCTGCTCTAGTCCGGCATCTCCTGGTGTAGGTGTCCTGAAGCGGGGGGAGAGCAATCCTGCAGCAGCGTTCTGCTGTACGGATCACTCTCTGGAGAGCTTTTTGGTCCTTAACACAGCTGTTCCCAAACCACGATGTCATGTTCTGTGTGAGGATGCTCTCCACAGCGCCTGTATAGAAAATCCTGAGGATCTTTGGAGAGACCCTGAACTTCCTCAGTTGTCTTAGGTGGTACAGGCGCTCCCTAGCCTTTTTGGTCTGGACCTGAATGTGGGCAGACCATGTAGGACTGCACCCTCTCCACTGGAGCTCCATTGATGATAATGGGCTTGTAGTCTCTGTGCTGACTCCTTCTGAAGTCCACCACCAGCTCCTTGGTCTTGCCGACGTTCAGCTGGAGGTGGTTGTCCTGGCACCATGATGCCAGATTCTTCACTTCGTCCATGTAGGCCGCCTCATCGTTGTTGGAGATGGCACCCAAAACCACTGTGTCATCAGCAAACTTCACAATGGTGTTGGAGCCGTGGGTGGCCACACAGTCTGAAGTGTAGAGGGAGTAGAGCAGTGACGAGAGGACACATCCCTGTGGTGCTCCTGTATTGATGGTGATGCTGTTAGAGACGCATCTACCCACCCTCACCACCTGAGTTCTGCCAGTGAGGAAGTCCAACACCCATGCACACAGACGGCTGTTGAGTCCCAGATCCCTGAGCTTTGTCAACAGTCTGCTGGGCACTATTGTGTTAAACGCTGAACTGTAATCAACAAACAGCAGTCTCACATAGTTACCCTGTTTCTTGTCCACGTGGCTGAGGGTGGTGTGCAGGACGTGGGCGATGGCGTCCTCAGTGGATCTGTTGGGTCGGTAGGCGAACTGGAGCGGATCTGTGGTGTCTGGGATGGAGGAGGAGATGATGTTCTTCAGCAGCCTCTCAAACACCTTCATTACTACCGAGGTCAGGGCAACTGGCCGGTAATCGTTCAGGGATGAGGGTTTGCTGTTCTTGGGCACAGGGATGATGGTGGATCTTTTGAAGCATGTGGGGACCACAGACTTCGCCAGGGACTCGTTGAAGATGGAAGTGAACACACCTGCTAGCTGGTTAGCACAGCAGCGCAGCAGACGGCCGGTGATGCCGTCTGGCCCCGCCGCTTTCCTTGTGTTCACTCTCCTCAATGCCGCTCGGACGTCATGCTCCGCGATGCTGGTCACCGGTCTCTCACTGATGACGTCACTGTCCTCGGTAGTCAGGCGGTAGATAGCATTAGCCGCCTGGCTAACCTCGAAACGGGCGTAGAACTGATTCAGCTCGTTGGTGAATGCAGAGTCGACGTTGATCGGCACAGTGTCCCTGGCTTTGTAGTCCGTAATGGTGCGTAGTCCGTGCCACATACTCCGTGTGTCGCCCTGGTGGAAGTTCAATGTGCTTTGAGGTAGCAGCCAAGAAAGGTGTAGTTTGTGTCTATGAACACCTGTGTGCACACCAGTGTGGATCAGCACGCTTCTATTCAAAATGTTTCTCCGCGTAATGATCTGCTACAGAGTGTAGGGAGCCATAGCCCCTTCCCCCAGGGCATGAAGCAGGCATGGAGGAGATCCAGGCCCCAGATATCCAGAGGCCCCAGAGTGCGAGAGCCCAAGGATGAACACCGGAGGGGCATTCATGCCACCCTTCTCGGAAGAGCTGAGGAGAGCCCCAGACGAGGGGTCACCCAGCAGCCACAGAGTAGAAGTCAGAGGGGGCTGCAGTGGCGTGCCCGCAGGCTCTGCTGGCAGCCAGCTGTGCCAGAGTGAACTGAGGCGCAGGCCCAGAGGCCGGAGGCCGGAGGCCTGAGGGCCCCCCACACCCCAGAAGAGGCCTGGCCAAGTCACAGGTGGCAGGCCGGTACATACCTGAGCGCCCAGCCCCAGGTTTCTTCTCAAATGAGATACAGCAGCTATTTCAGTCAGACCTCAGAGCTTTTCATAGTCCTGAAAAAACTTCGTTGAAGGTGATCAATTATTTGTGACTCACATTAGATTCAGCAGATATCACAGCCCTCATTCTTTTGGACATTAGCTGCTTTCTGCTTTTGATATTGTGAATCACAAGAATCTTTGGGCTTGCCTCAAATGCTGGGTTGGAAATAAGAACTTTCTGTGTCTGTTGGTCAGTTCATCAAATCTTCTGCTCCTGTTTCTTGTTTCTTGGACCAGGACACCAAATGAGTGTTTTGTGCCGTCACAGACTTTTGACATTTTAAACCTAAATATCAGTTGGACAAATATCTACTAAATATCAGTATTTAAATATAAATGTGTTAATAATATCTGTTTAAATTATTTCCTGAGATTATTTTTATGTTGACTTAAAATAAAATATCTCCCTATGCTCTTACTGCATCTTCATGCTTGTACATTTCACACTTTGTGTAAAAGGAAGCTGTTTTCTGCAGCTTGTATCCACAATCTCATTCTTTTGGTCACTACCCAAAGCCAACACCATCATGAAGCATTAAACAAATCAATGAACTTGTGCTTGTGTGCTCACTATAGTGTTTCCATTATTGTTATTTATTAAATAATATTTTGATGTACAAAGTAAAAGAACTGTTCTACACAGTTAGCAGACAAAGCAATACAAAGACGTCTCTGATGATGAAACATTTTATTCAGACCTCAGCCAGCCATCGACACTTTATGGATTCAGTGTACACATCATGTACTGAGTGCATGAAAAGTTCAGATCATTTATGGACAGTTTGGTGTTTAAAGAACAATCAGCCCCAAAACTGTACAAAGAAAAGAAACATGTTTCATTGTTGCTCTGCAGGTTCTGGCTGAAGAGTTTCAGAAAGGTCGTGTTGTCAGTTGGGTTCTCTGAATCTTCTGCAATCACTCTGATTAAAATACAAACAAACAAACAACAGGTGAGTGAAAAACATCAAGCACATCTATTTCAAAGAAACTATATTTGATTGAAAATAAAGAAGAAAATAAAGAATAACACTTACATAATATTGAAATTCATAGTCATTACAACCTAAAGAAGAAGCAGTGAGTTTGTCAGTTAGAAGCTCAGATCCATAAACTTTATTAGTGAGGACTGATTCAAAGATAAACCTACAGAGGAAAATTGTGTGATGTGCTGGGACAAAGGCAGGCAGATGAGTTTGGCTGTTGGAAGCTGGGGACAACTCTACATACTACAACATGAAGCGGGGGTGTCATTCCTATAGACAAACATCAGCTGCAGCGTTCAACAAATCAGCAATGTTAGGTTTCTATTTCAATATGTTCCTGTGTGGGAAATTGTATTTATTTTTCTTTCACTATTCTTCTTGTTTGTGTATCAGGTCCCAGAGAAGAAATTTTCATACATGTTAGCTGCTAAAGGAAAATAGAAACTGAAAGAGTTCAAATGTAAAGAGATGAATACTTACATCTGGTGTAGAAATGTTTAGCTTATTTTAGAGTTTAGACATGTAGGAATGTTTAGTTTGTTTTAGAGTTTAGAAATGTGTTAAGATAGAATGTAGAATTATGGTAGAGACACTGACACTGCCCTGGATATAAATAAAGGCCTGACTGTGTCATGAACTTAGGAGTAGATCTTAGGAGACCCCCCCCAATTGAACTGTGAAAGTAAGACAAAGAGGAGTTAATGCTGAGTGGAAATTCCCCAGAGGATACCTGTGTGGGGGTCTCAACATTTGTAACTTGATAACTGTGGTCTGGAGGGGAGATGGTATTTATGGCCCCTAGGAAGAGACACATACCCACAGTGTTTTAACTGATATACTCACACATCCACATGCACACAGTCATTCACATGCACTCACATAGACATACGGGTATGCGCACACACAGGCACTCACGTGCTCGTGCATACACACACAGACATACAGAGTTTCCAGCACACCATGGGGGATTTATGATGGGGCCGCCTCTATAAAGCTGGTTGTGACTAACAAAGGGGTGAAGATTGTTACAGAGGGACACCAGCCTCGTCTTCCCTTCTAGAAGTGCATGCTTAAATGAAGATGAATAAAGATTTTGTGAAAATAACTTCTGAGTTCCAGTGTCATCTCTGGATCCCTTGACGAAAAAAAGAACCGGGGTAAAACTGATTTCGTAACACTGGTCAAAGATATTCTTCTGTTAGTACACTGAACATAGGTATATTTATGTCTTGCAGTACAAGGAAAATATCTTTTTTCTCCTTCCCGCATGTATTCAGATTGAGTTACTGCAAGACCATGACGAGCATATCTAGCAGGATCCACCACACAGAACGCTTCTGCAAAAACAAAAACAACTAAAAACAGATATAAGAAGAATTTTAAGAACATTTTTAATAAACTTTTGGAGTGAAAATTATTTTTTAATACCTTCACAGGTGGGTAGTTTGGACCAGCTACCATCACCATAACAATTCACAGTGTCTGGACCAACTAGTCTGTAATAACTTTTACACTGGTATTTCAAATACATTGGACCTTATTCCACAATTATAGCATTTTTGATGGATGGGCGGGCTCCACACGACTGAACTAAAATAAAAGAAAGAGAGTGTAAATAAATGATGATTGTGTCCTCAGCTGTTTAGTTTTCCAAATCTATGAATTCCTGTACAACTTACCCAACCAATCAAAATTAATCATTTTTGCAGTGATCAACAGTTCATTCATTCATTCATTCATTCATTCATTCATTAACGCTGGCTTCTAATTCCAATCCAGCTGCTTGTTGTCATTCAAAAACTAAATTAAATATATATAAACTGATTTTGATGTATATGCTGATTAAGTGGAAAAGGTTGTGAGCAACTTACTGTTTATCAGTATAGGACTGTTGTCTCTGTTATTATTTGAGTCAGAGGTGCTAGAAGATGCTGCAGGATTCAGAGCAGATAATGTACATATACAGACAACACATCAGTTAGAGTGGAGATATCATCTGAATTTCAGGAGCGGGACCACTCCTCCTTCATGCCCCCTCCGGCCTCAGGCTATAAAGAGCAAGAGCGAAGTGCTCTAATAGGGTGATATGGTACTACAACGTCATTAAGATAAGATGGGGCCTGATTATTTAAGACCTTGTATGTGAGGAGCAGGATTTTGAATTCAATTCTGGATTTAACAGGAAGCCAATGAAGGGAAGCCAAAACAGGAGAAATATGTTCTCTCTTTCTAGTCCCTGTCAGGACTCTTGCTGCAGCATTTTGGATCAGCTGAAGACTTTTCAGAGAGTTTTTAGGACATCCTGATAATAGTGAATTACAGTAGTCCAGCCTGGAAGTAATGAATGCATGAACTAGTTTTTCAGCATCACTCTGAGACAGGATATTTCTAATTTTAGAGATGTTGCGCAAATGGAAGAAAGCAGTCTTACATATTTGTTTAATATGTGCGTTGAAGGACATGTCCTGGTCAAAAATGACTCCAAGGTTTCTCACAGTGTTACTGGAGGCCAAGGTAATGCCATCCAGAGTAAGAATCTGGTTAGATACCATAGTTCTAAGATTTTCAGGGCCGAGTACAATAACCTCAGTTTTATCTGAATTAAGAAGCAGAAAGTTAGTGGCCATCCAGGTCTTTATGTCTTTAAGGCATTCCTGCAGTTTAACTAATCGGTGTGTGTTACCTGGCTTCATGGATAGATAGAGCTGCGTGTCATCTGCATAGCAGTGAAAATTTATGCTATGTCTTCTAATGATGCTGCCTAGGGGAAGCATGTATAATGTAAACAGAATTGGTCCTAGCACTGAACCCTGTGGAACTCCATAATTGACCTTAGTGGGTGAAGAGGACTCTCCATTTACATGTACAAACTGGAGTCTATTAGATAGATATGATACAAACCACTGCAGCGCAGTACCTGTAATACCTACAGCATGTTCTAATCGCTCTAATAGGATATTATGATCAACAGTATCGAACGCAGCACTGAGGTCTAACAGGACAAGCACAGAGATGAGTCCACTGTCAGAGGCCATAAGAAGATCATTTGTAACCTTCACTAAAGCTGTTTCTGTGCTGTGATGAGCTCTGAAACCTGACTGAAACGCTTCAAATAAGCCATTCCTCTGCAGATGATCTGTTAGCTGTTTGACAACTACTCTTTCAAGGATTTTTGATATGAAAGGAAGGTTGGAGATCGGCCTATAATTAGCTAAGACTGCTGGGTCTAGAGATGGCTTTTTAAGTAAAGGTTTAACTACAGCTACCTTGAAGGCCTGTGGTACATAGCCGATTATTAGATATAGGTTGATCATATTTAAGATCGAAGAATTAATTAATGGCAGGACTTCTTTGAGCAGTTTTGTAGGAATGGGGTCTAAAAGACACGTTGATGGTTTGGAGGAATTAATTATTGAAGTTAACTCAGAAAGATCAATTGGAGAAAAAGAGTCTAACTTAACATCGATGGTACTAAAAGTAGCTGTAGATAATATTACATCTGTGGGATGATTATTGGTAATTTTTTCTCTAATGATAAGAATTTTATTTGTGAAGAAGTTCATGAAGTCATTACTAGTTAACGTTAAAGGGATTGTTGGCTCAGTAGAGCTCTGACTTTTTGTCAGCCTGGCTACAGTGCTGAAGAGAAACCTGAGGTTGTTCTTATTTTCTTCAATCAGTGACGAATAGTAAGATGTTCTGGCTTTGCGGAGGGCTTTCTTATAAAGCAGCAAACTATTTCTCCAGGCTAAATGATGATCCTCTAAATTTGTGACACGCCATTTCCTCTCCAGCTTACGAGTTATCTGCTTTAGGCTACGTGTTTGAGAATTATACCACGGAGTCAGGTACTTCGGATTTGAGGCCTTAGTTTTCACAGGCCTTAGTTTTAACAAGATAATCGACCTCTGTTGGAGTAGCGTTCAGATAGCTGCTCTGCTCTATGTTGGTACAGGGCATTGAAGATGATAACAGTGGGTGGATTATATTCTTAAACTTAGTTACAGCACTTTCAGAAAGACATCTACTTTGATAAAGTCTACTCTCCACTGCTGTGTAATCAATTATTGTAAATGTGAATGTTATCAGGAAATGATCAGACAGCAGAGGGTTTTCAGGAAACACTGTTAAATGTTCAGTTTCTATGCCATATGTTAAAACAAGATCTAGAGTGTGATTAAAGTGGTGGGTGGGTTCTTTTATATTTTGAGAGAAGCCAATTGAGTCTAATAACAGATTAAATGCGATGTTGAGGCTGTCATTTTTAGCATCTACATGGATGTTAAAATCACCCACAATAATTATTTTATCTGAGCTGAGCACTAAATCAGATAAAAAGTCTGAGAAATCAGAGAGAAACTCTGTGTAAGGCCCAGGTGGACGATAGATGATAACAAGTAAGACTGGTTTCTGAGTTTTACAGCTGGGGTGGACGAGGCTAAGCATCAGGCTTTCAAATGAATTAAAAGTCTGTCTTGGTCTTTCGTTAATTAATAGGCTGGTGTGAAAAATTGCTGCCACACCGCCCCCTTGTGTTAGGATGCCTGGGTCGTTGACCCAGGGTTTTGAGTTTATTATATTTATCATTTCTAGTCTTTGGTTTCTTTGAAGTTCTGTGTGATGGTTTATGTCTCTGTGTTATCCTTAGTTGCTGTCTCCCCTGTCGGCTATATCCTCGTGTCCAGTCAGTGTCTGTGTCTGCCCTGTTCCCACCTCTGTTCCCTCTGTAGTGCTTGCCTGTGAGTCTGTGTCTGTAAGTTCAGTCTGTGTTACTTCCTGTTTTACTTTGAAGGTCCGGGTCTTATGTGAATGTGTCCTGCTTTGCTTCCTTGTCTCGTTAGTTCTGATTTCTCCCAGCTGTGCCCTCCTTCTGTGTCTCATTCCCTCGTTACTTCCCAGTGTACTTAAACCCTGTGTTTCTTTTTGTCAGTGTCGCGTCGTCCCTCATGCTGTGTGTATCTCCTGTGGCTCCCTGTGTGTGTTTTGTTAGTTTCTTCTCAGTTTAGGTTTTGTAGATATTCTTTGTTCAGCAATAAAGCTGTTTTGAGTTCATGACTGTCTCCGGAGTCTGCACCTTGGGTCCTATTCTTGTCTGCACACAGCCGTAACATGACAGAACAGACGCGACCATACTATGGACCCAGCAGACTCTGTTTGGTATCGGCGACCCGCAGTTTCTGCCTTCCTCAAGGAGAGCGTGAGGCAGGAGGCTAAGCATGCCCAGGAGCTCCAGTCACCCTTCTATGGGTCTCGTTTGGCTTTCGGAGGGCCCCGCAGCCTCCAAACTGCCATGGCCACGGCCGAGCCGGCGCCTATGCCTCGGGCGATCAGATTGAGCACGTGCTCATCATTCTCTCCAGTCGCTACACCTCCGCCTCCACCCCTGGATTACCAGTCCGACAAGAAGGTTAAGCGGCGGAGGAAGAGGGATTACGTGGCGCCGGACGTTAGACTCACTCCGCTGCAATCCTTCGCTCTGTTTTGGGTCTGCCACGTTCTGAGCTTCACAAACTCTCTGCTTCCTCGTCGCAGCCCGGTCTTTTGGAGGGTTCGCAGCCCAGTTTGCCACCTCCCACTTCCCGGAGAAAGCGGCGTTCACGCAGTCGCCACTCTGTCTCTGCTGAGCCACTCCCGTGGTGAGTTATAATGACTGTTTTCATTCTGCTCCCTCTAAGCTGGAAAAAGACAATCATATGAACACTGCTAAAACTGAGACTGTTAAGACTATTACACATGGTGGTGGTAGGAAGCTAAAAAACATTTTAGAGGATTCTGTGTTTTCTGACCCTGCTCCTTCGCCCAGTTGTGTTCCTGCTCCCAGGGCGGCTCGGGCCCAGCATTCCCCTGCACCTGTTTCAGTGCTTCAGGTGAGGGAGGCTGAGGTCCAGCTGGTCCCTGCTCCGGTGCCTGTCGCGGCACCCGTACCTTCTCCTCGGGTGGGAGAGGCCGGTATCCGGCAGGTACCTGCACCTGTTTCTGACCTCGCTGGAGGCTCAGGTGAGCCCGTCCAGCGGTTTTCTTCAGGTTCCGGAGGCTCAGGGGAACTAGCTCAGCTTACTGCTAATCCACCACCTAACCCACCATTACTACCATCGTTACAACAGTCAATAGAACTTAAACTTCTATCCATAGCTCAAACGTTAGCTCACCTCTCAGCTCAGTCGCCTGCTCAGTTACAGTCTGCTTCCGCTGGAGGGTCCGAGGGGCCCGTCCAGCCTTTGTCTTCCTCCGCTGGAGGGTCCGAGGGGCCCGTCCAGCCTTCGTCTTCCTCCGCTGGAGGGTCCAAGGGGCCCGTCCAGCCTTCTGTTCCCGCTGGAGGGTCCAAGGGGCCCGTCCAGTCTTCTGCCTCCGCTGGAGGGTCCGAAGGGCCCGTCCAGCCTTCATCGCCACCACCTGCGGCTCCCACGCCGCCGCCTGCAGTGCCACCACCTGCGGCTCCCACGCCGCCGCCTGCAGTGCCACCACCTGCAGCTCCCACGCCCTCGCCTGGTCCAGCTACGGCTACGGCTTCGTCCTCGCCTGGTCCAGCTACGGCTACGGCTTCGTCCTCGCCTGGTCCAGCTACGGCTTCGTTCTCGCCTGGTCCAGCTACGGCTTCAGCTCCGCCGTCGTCTGGTCCAGCTTCGGCGTCGCCTGCAGCGTCACCCTCGCCCGGTCCGGCCTCCGAGTCTTCGCCTTCGCCCGGTCTGGCCTCGGCTACAACCGCTTGGTCCTGCCTCGCCACGCCCGGCGTCCGGACCACATCCTGCGCCTCTACAGCGCCGGCCTCCTTCCAGGCCTCTGATTACACGTCCTGGTCCTGCACGTCCTGTCCGGCCTGCTCGTCCTGCACGTCCTGTCCGGCCTGCTCGTCCTTTCTGGCCACTTTCCAAGCCGATGATTGGGCATCCTCGCCGTCGTGGACGGCCTCCTTCCGGGCCGATGATTGGGCATCCTCGCCGTCGTGGACGGCCTCCTGACCTGCTCCGTCGCCGCCGGGTGCCTCCCGCCCGGCGGCCTCCTGACCTGCTCCGTCGCCGCCGGTGCCTCCCGCCCGGCCGGCCTCCTGAACTTTTTTCTGGACTCTTGGGTCGTCGTCCTCCGGGCCGGCCCCCTGAACTTTGTGTGACCTGTTTTTCCTGGCCGCCTGCGCCTGTCGTGCGCCTATGTTTTGTTATGTCGCTTTCTGGGCTCCGGTGTTTGCACCTTTTTTGTTTCTGGCTCCTTGTTTGGTTTGTTTCGAGCCCTCCGTCCTGTTTCCCCCACCGCCCGCCCTGGTTGGGTTGTTTTTTGTTTTGGTGTTTAGGTTTGGGCTGTCTGGGAGCCAGCCCTTTAGGGGGGGGGTACTGTTAGGATGCCTGGGTCGTTGACCCAGGGTTTTGAGTTTATTATATTTATCATTTCTAGTCTTTGGTTTCTTTGAAGTTCTGTCTGATGGTTTATGTCTCTGTGTTATCCTTAGTTGCTGTCTCCCCTGTCGGCTATATCCTCGTGTCCAGTCAGTGTCTGTGTCTGCCCTGTTCCCACCTCTGTTCCCTCTGTAGTGCTTGCCTGTGAGTCTGTGTCTGTAAGTTCAGTCTGTGTTACTTCCTGTTTTACTTTGAAGGTCCGGGTCTTATGTGAATGTGTCCTGCTTTGCTTCCTTGTCTTGTTAGTTCTGATTTCTCCCAGCTGTGCCCTCCTTCTGTGTCTCATTCCCCTCGTTACTTCCCAGTGTACTTAAACCCTGTGTTTCTTTGAGTCAGTGTCGCGTCGTCCCTCATGCTGTGTGTATCTCCCTGTGGCTCCCTGTGTGTGTTTTGTTAGTTTCTTCTCAGTTTAGGTTTTGTAGATATTCTTTGTTCAGCAATAAAGCTGTTTTGAGTTCATGACTGTCTCCGGAGTCTGCACCTTGGGTCCTATTCTTGTCTGCACACAGCCGTAACATGACACCTTGGCCTGTGCTTGGAGGTTTCTGGTAGTTAGAATGACTCGGGGGGTGTTGATTCATTTAAACTAACATAATCATCCTGCTGCAACCAGGTTTCTGTAAGGCAGAGTAAATCGATTTGTTGATCAATTATTAAGTCATGTACTAACAGAGACTTGGAGGAGAGAGACCTAATATTTAATAATCCACATTTCACTGTTTTACTCTTTGGTTCAGATGTGGATACTGTATTGTTCTTTCTTTGTGATTTTTTATGTTTAAATTGTTTATTGCTGGTTTTTAGTTTGTTTTTTGTCTGTTTGGGAGCTGACACGATCTCTATGGAGACGGGTTTTTGGGGGGTAGCAGGAGGAGAGTTAGTATAGGGGAGACCGGGGATAGTTGTAACGTGGGTCAGTTGTAACACTTCCAATTTCTCCAATCAGGTCTAAGTTTCAAATGTGACTCATCCTGTGCATGCCCAATTCAGTTCTGCTATCACATGTGAAAAATCAGCACTTTTTGTCAAACACAGACAATTTAACACGAAAAAAAGTAATTTGTATGCCAAAAAGTAGGTTTTTCTACTTCATTTCAATTTCTAATAGCATTATCTGATTTGCAGTTAAACTCATTAAACTTAAATTATGTTATTTGTATGTCTATGGGGATATATTCTGTGTAGGTCTTTAGTGCTAATCTTTTAGCCGTTGGCTGTAATGTTAGCTAGTTCATGGCTATAGGAGTCTGGGTCAGTTGTAACAGCAACAGTCTGGGTTAGTTGTAACAATAATGCAGATGTTACAACTTACCACACTATTACTTTAACTTATATTAAACAAGTTGGGGCAACGACATCAGCAGAGAGAGGTTCACTGGCCGCCTTTGTATATGCGGTTAATGCCATTGGCAACACAATTCCTCCACTGTTTGTGTTCACACATACATTATGCACATCACTGTGTCAGAGATGGACCAGTAGGAAGTATTGGTAGTGGAAATAAATCCGGATGGGTGCAAGAAACAGATTTCCTCATCTTTCTGAAGCACTTTGCAAACCACACCAAGGTAAGCCATGATAAAAAGTAATGGAATTGCGATGCTGGTGCACAACTACATTTTTTTAGCTTCATTGTTATGTTCGAAATTGATGCAAGAGTTGTAGGTTATAATGCCCACTGAGCCAATGAGGCCAAACCCAAGGAAGACCAACCTAAATTAATGAAATATTCAGTTGCAGAAAATTCCATAATTTTTCTTTTTTGGGGGGTTGGAATATGTTCAAAAGCTAGATTTCTGCATTCTGTCACACACACATAGCTACATAAATGGCTCTAAGTGCATTCATGTGTTGAATAAAAAAGATTACATGTTAATGTTTTGTCAGTACCCTTATTTCATTGTGTTACATTTCACCCCAGGATATGTTACAACTAACCCAGGCTATGGGGTTAATTGTAACATTTCACTCTTTGTGTTTGAGACCATACCATGCAATGGGTAACTGTGCTGCAGAGAAAATAGCTGCACTATTTAATAGCAGAGACATGTAAATACTTTGCATTACATTTTGAATCCACTACCTTAAAAGAGCTCCAATTTACAGACAGAAATGTCAAAAATGTTACAACTATCCCTGGTCTCCCCTACTTCCATCCTCATACCAGCTGTTTGAGTTTTCCTGGTACTTTCCATTGGGAATAGTTGGTGGAAGGCAGCTGCTTTCATCTGAGGAAGAACAGACCAGAGTCACCATCAGCACTTTGAGATTTTACAGAGTAACTTTTACATTCATAATTAAAACTTTCTGATTGTGAACAGCAACATGCCGCATTAAACGTTGTGAATAGTTATTTCAAGGAATTACTGTAAGAGAGTTTTTTTTATTATTCCTTGTGGGAGAGTGAAATTCCTGGTTTGTACTTCTTTGAAACTACCATAATATAATTTTTTTTTACACTTGGCACAAAAACATTAAATTAAACGTCATGATTCCCCAATTGGAGTTTATTGCTTTTTATATTTATTTACTGAAATAATCAGATTTCATTGTTCTTTTTCCTCAGTTGAGTCGATTTTTTTTTTAGCAAATCTAAACTAATTACATTGTTCCTTAAGAACATAATTTATATTGAAGCTTACAGGGAGTGCAGAATTATTAGGCAAATGAGTATTTTGTCCACATCATCCTCTTCATGCATGTTGTCTTACTCCAAGCTGTATAGGCTCGAAAGCCTACTACCAATTAAGCATATTAGGTGATGTGCATCTCTGTAATGAGAAGGGGTGTGGTCTAATGATATCAACACCCTATATCAGGTGTGCATAATTATTAGGCAACTTCCTTTCCTTTGGCAAAATGGGTCAAAAGAAGGACTTGACAGGCTCAGAAAAGTCAAAAATAGTGAGATATTTTGCAGAGGGATGCAGCAGTCTTAAAATTGCAAAGCTTCTGAAGCGCGATCATCGAACAATCAAGCGTTTCATTCAAAATAGTCAACAGGGTCGCAAGAAGTGTGTGGAAAAACCAAGGCGCAAAATAACTGCCCATGAACTGAGAAAAGTCAAGCGTGCAGCTGCCAAGATGCCACTTGCCACCAGTTTGGCCATATTTCAGAGCTGCAACATCACTGGAGTGCCCAAAAGCACAAGGTGTGCAATACTCAGAGACATGGCCAAGGTAAGAAAGGCTGAAAGACGACCACCACTGAACAAGACACACAAGCTGAAACGTCAAGACTGGGCCAAGAAATATCTCAAGACTGATTTTTCTAAGGTTTTATGGACTGATGAAATGAGAGTGAGTCTTGATGGGCCAGATGGATGGGCCCGTGGCTGGATTGGTAAGGGCAGAGAGCTCCAGTCCGACTCAGGCGCCAGCAAGGTGGAGTACTGGTTTGGGCTGGTATCATCAAAGATGAGCTTGTGGAGCCTTTTCGGGTTGAGGATGGAGTCAAGCTCAACTCCCAGTCCTACTGCCAGTTTCTGGAAGACACCTTCTTCAAGCAGTGGTACAGGAAGAAGTCTGCATCCTTCAAGAAAAACATGATTTTCATGCAGGACAATGCTCCATCACACGCGTCCAAGTACTCCACAGCGTGGCTGGCAAGAAAGGGTATAAAAGAAGAAAAACTAATGACATGGCCTCCTTGTTCACCTGATCTGAACCCCATTGAGAACCTGTGGTCCATCATCAAATGTGAGGTTTACAAGGAGGGAAAACAGTACACCTCTCTGAACAGTGTCTGGGAGGCTGTGGTTGCTGCTGCACGCAATGTTGATGGTGAACAGATCAAAACACTGACAGAATCCATGGATGGCAGGCTTTTGAGTGTCCTTGCAAAGAAAGGTGGCTATATTGGTCGCTGATTTGTTTTTGTTTTGTTTTTGAATGTCAGAAATGTATATTTGTGAATGTGGAGATGTTATATTGGTTTCACTGGTAAAAATAAATAATTGAAATGGGTATATATTTGTTTTTGTTAAGTTGCCTAATAATTATGCACAGTAATGGTCACCTGCACACACAGATATCCCCCTAAAATAGCTAAAACTAAAAACAAACTAAAACTACTTCCAAAAACATTCAGCTTTGATATTAATGAGTTTTTTGGGTTCATTGAGAACATGGTTGTTGTTCAATAATAAAATTATTCCTCAAAAATACAACTTGCCTAATAATTCTGCACTCCCTGTGTGTGTGTGTGTGTGTGTGTGTGTGTGTGTGTGTGTATATATATATATATATATATATACACACACATATATATTTAAGCTTTTAAGCACATTCCCCATTCCCACTGTATACATATATATGTAACACTTACCTATGCATTGTGGTTCATGCGACATCTTCAAGTACCTGCGAACATTTCCCACGTTCACAGGTACTGGTTGCCCACCAACCCTCCACTACTGGTTTATATCCGTTATCACAGGAATAAGTGATCGTGGTTCTGTCAAAGTAAATCTCTTGTTTGGGGAGAAAATAACCATGAACCAGTCTGGGAGCATCACACCGCTGTTCCGAAATACAATAAAAACAAAGAAACAACCAAACCCCATAAAAATGCACATTAGATATGTAACCAACAACTTCAAATAAATACATAAATAAATCTCCTCACCGAGTAGAACCTTGTTCTTCTGAACCAGTTAATAATTAGTCATCAAAGCTGAAAAGTTGAGAAACAGTAAACATTACACTGAGTAATTCTGGCTGTTGTTAAACACAATTCACAAATAGACACTGCGTGCACATGTTATAAATGTAAATAGTGGAAATTAGAGTCCTTAAATGTGCACACACACACATTTTGTACTGTCAATAGAAAATTGTATTTTTTTAGGGTATTGTATTTTTTAGTCAGTATAAGCTTTTAATGATATAAGTTTGCTTGTGATAGAATGCTGCATGATGATCATTTCCTTGCTTAGAGCTGGTTGTTCTTTTCATTGTTCAGGACTGATTGTTCTTTATAAAACATGTTCTGATATTTGTATCTGAGTCTTCTCACAGCGATAGTAAGAAGACAAACAAGCAGTTCTGACCTCGAACACACACACACACACACACACACACACACACACACACACTCACACACACACAATCACATACGCACATGCTCACGTCAAATGTATTCATTTTTCTTGTGTATAAATAAAGACAAGTGCAAGAGCAGAGCGCGCATCGCAGGGCCCCCACTCTGGTGTGAGCGTTCTGTGATCGCCCTTGTATACATGTAAATGCTGCAGCGTCTGTGTGTGTTTCTCCTCTTAGACTCTTAGCTGAAGAAGTGTCTTTAGAATAAATCTCTTGACATGTACAGCTGTTGTTTCATTTACTGTGAACTTTAAATTTCTCTCACTTTGAAACATAGTGAATGTCAAGAAAACACCGCTCAGTTGCAACTGCTTGTAATTATTTCTTTCCTCCTGCATTTGTCAGATAATGTTTTGTACAAAAATCTATAAGGTTATTTACAGTCCAGATTTCCAACTGACTTCCCGGACAGCCGTAATCAGAGTTCAACATTGTGAAACATCAAACAGCAGTCACGTCAAAGCACAGACGTTCAGCAAAACCATGTATTTATTCTCTTTATAAAATATAGATATACCTTATAGCAATGTTTTGAAAACACTCATTCACACATCTTTCTTTATTTTGACTGACAAACAAGACTTGCAAATCGTTGGTTATAGAACAACATCATTTAGTAAGCCACAAAAGAAATACAAATGAAAATTGGGGGTGGACTCAAACCATGCAGTAGCCTGGGAGAGAAACAGAATAGGAATAACCTTAAAGCAAGCGCATGTGTATAGTGTTGTGGAGGTGAAGAGAGTGTCAGACAGGGTCATCGGTGCATATTTTCACAAATTTGATGTCAGAGGAATGAAGTGGTAGAAAGTGTCCTTTGGAAGGAGGAGTATAGGAAACGAAGGTGGGATGAGGAGGTGCTGATAGCTATGTTGTTAAAGAGAACAATACTGAAGGACAGATGGTAGATTTTGAGAGAAAGATGGAAATGGCTGTGGTGAACACATTTGAGGAAGACGGAGGAACACAGGGTGACATAAAAGTGGATGAAGGTGCACACAGGTGGAATTTGCAGGTGCAGTCTGAAAATCTAAAATAACTCTGGAAATCAAGAAGAGCAAGAGAGTGAAGAAAGAAGCAAGAACTGAATGGGGGAAGCTTCGGAATAAAGAATGATGTGCAGAGTTCAGGGAAGAAATGAGACTCTGTAAAATCAGAAACAGTGTATTGGTACTAATTTTCAGTGACAAGGGTGATGTGCAGAAAGTATAGAGGTATAAAGCTGATGAGCCAAACCACGAAGCTGTGGGAAAGAGTGAAGCTAGGTTAAAAAGAGAGGTGGCTGTCAGTGAACAGCAGCACGGCTTCATGCCAAGAAAGATTGTTTACTTTGAAAGTGCTGATAGAGAAGTATAGAAAAGGTCAGAAGGAGTTACACTGTGTCTTTGTGGATCCAGAGAAAGCACACGATACAGTGCCAAGAAAGGAACTGATAGCGCAGGTGGAAAAGTGAAGATGCAAGGAGTAGAAGTAGTAGTAGAGATACCTTGGGTCAACCAAAGTAACAGACGGTGCACAAGACAAGAAGAAGAGTGCATGCAGGGTGGAGTGAGTGGAGATGACTGTCTGAGGTGAACTGTGAAACCAGCTCTCATGTATGGTTTAAAGATGGTGGCACTGATAAAAAGACAGGAAGTGGAAGTGGCATCAGAGTGGATTTTCATCAGGAGGGACCAGGAACAAGATTAGAAATGAGTCCATCAGCTCAGGTTGTTCAATTAGGACATAAAGTCAAAGATGCAAGGCTGAGATGGTTTGGACATGTGCAGAGGAGGGATAGTGAAGATATTGGACAGAGGATGTTGAAGATGGAGCTGCCAAGCAGGAAAAAAAGAGAAAGACCTCAGCTCATGGATGTGGTGCAAGAGGAGCTGCAGAGGGTTGTTGTGACAGAAGAGGATACTGGGGGCAGGATGATTCACTGTGATGACATATCAGGGAGGTACAGCTGGCAGCAGGACTGATTTATAAGTCAAAGAAGTTTATAAAGTGAAGCTGACTGATGTGTTGTCTGTATATGTACGTTATCTGCTCTGTCTCCTGCAGCATCTTCTAGCACCTTTGACTCAAATAACAGAGACAACAGTCTTATACCAATAAACAGTAAGTTGCTCACAACCTTTTCCACTTAATCCACATATACATCAAATTCAGTTTATATATTTAATTTGGTTTTTTGAATGACAAAAGGCAGCTGGATTGGAGTTAGAGCCAGTGTTAATGAATGAATGAATGCAAACATTGATTAATTTTGATTGGTTGGGTAAGTTGTACAGGAATTAATAGATTTGGAAAACTAAACAGCTGAGTACACAATGATCATTTATTTACACTCACTTTCTTTTATTTTAGTTCAGTCGTGTGGAGCCCGGCCAAACATCGAAAATGCTGTAATTGTGGAAGAAGGTCCAATGTATTTGAAATACCAGTGCAATGGCTTTTACAAACTAGCTGGTCCAGACACCGTGAATTGTTACAGTGATGGTAGCTGGTCTGCACTACCTACTTGTGAAGGTATATGAAAATTAATTTTTACTCCAAAAGTTTATTAAAAATGTTCTTAAAAATTCTCCTTATGTTTGTTTTTATTTGTTGTTGTTTGTGCAGGAGCCGTCTGTGTGGTGGATCCTCTTAAAGAAGATGGTTGGCTTGTAATAACTAAACCTGAATACATCCAAGAAGGACAAGAAAAATATTTTTCTTGTATTGCAAGACGGACATATATCTATATTCGGTGCAATAACAGAAGACTGTCTGTGACCAGATGTAAGTATTTATCTCTTTACAGTTTAACTCTATCCTTTTCTATTTACCTTTAGCAGCAAACATGTATGAACATTTCTTCTCTGGGATGTCTGTGAAGTCATCCAGGTCATCGTAGTCTAAGAAGCTTGGCAAACTCCTTAGAGCTTCCCAAGATGCCTTAACGCCCACTCACATCATGCGCCTTTTGACCTCAGGAAATTACATGATAGGGTGAAATCTTGGCTGATTGTGACGTACACCCGTTTTCACACCTTGGTTCATGCGATTAGGTAGAGGATGATCAGGGGGTCCATTTGTTCCTCTTTGGAGGGACAGTCCCACAGGCTTAAATCTGGGACTCTTCACCATTTGAACCTAGAACCGAAGAAGCTTCTTGGATAAGAGGTGAAACGTCTTCAAGCAACTTAAAGAAGTCCAGACACTTTTCTTTCCAAGCTCTTTAGACTCTTCTCTGGGATCTGATTCACAGACTAGTAGAATAGTGACAGCACATCACACAAAGCAGGAGATTCACTCTTTATCACAGGAACAAAGTGATTTAGTGTGCAGCATCTTCTTTCCACACTTGTTCCAGTTGTCCCCAAATCACCATAAAACAGTTTGTTATTGTTACAAAACACCAAAAAAAAACCCCAATGAAGTAACTTCATCCATCGATCCATTTTCTTCCACTTATCCGGGGCCGGGTCGCGGGGGCAGCAGCCCAAGCAGAGAAGGCCAGACCTCCCTCTCCCCTGCCACCTCCTCCAGCTTATCCGGGGGAACACCAAGGAGTTCCCAGGCCAGCCGAGAGATATAATCTCTGCACTTGGGGCAGGGTCTCCTAACTTCAACAAATTGTCACAATCTGGTTGTAGGGACTCAGGCGCAGAGCGGTTAGACGTCTCCAAAAACAGTTTATTTACAGCACCAGTGCACAGTATATACAGTGAAGGGAATCCAAAACTCCAGGGAATCACAGGGTAGCTCTCTCATACTCGCTCACGTCTTCTTGCCCACACTCACACACGTTCACACGGCAGGGAGGTCACAGGTCCGGGGAGGAAGGTCTGAAGCAGAAGAGAAGGGAAGTCACAAACTAATCACGAATCACGAATACTAAGCACAAGTTCGCAAAAGCTGTGAGAAACACTAGCGTCAGTAGTACAATCATCCAGCGATGAGAGGATCTGTGTTCCAGCCTCAAATAGTGCTCCCGGTGATGACAGGTGATTGTTGTCAGGTGTGTGGGTCAAGGGCGGGAGCCCACAGTGAGCTCCGCCCAGGCAGAGAGGGAGAGAGAGAGAACCGAAACAGCACATGTAGCCTTGTGGAGCCGGCCGGGCAGGCACGGAGACCATGACACAAATGTTAATATGGAATAAAAGTAAAGTAAGAATAAAAGCAGTCTGGCTCTTTAAGAACAGAGAGGATTTTCCTCTGTAGTTTTATCTTTGAATGCAGTAAATCCGTCCTCACTAATAAAGTTTATGGATCTGAGCTTCTAACTGACAAACTATCTGCTTCTTTTTTAGGTTGTACTAAATATGAATATCGTCATAATGTAAGTGTTATTCTTTGATTTATTTTCAAACAAATATAGTTTCTTTGAAATAGATGTGCTTGATGTTTTTTACTCAGCTGTTGTTTGTTTGTTTGTTTGTGTTTTAATCAGGATGATTGCAGAAGATACAGAGAACCGTTCGGACTAATTTTCTGAAACACTTCAGCCAGAACCTGCAGAGCAACAATGAAACATGTTTCTTTTCTTTGTACAGTTTTGGGGCTGATTGTTCTTTAAACACCAAACTGTCCATAAATGATTTGAACTTTTCATGCACTCAGTACATGATGTGTACACTGAATCCATAAAGTGTCGATGGCTGGCTGAGGTCTGAATAAAATGTTTCATCATCAGAGACGTCTTTGTATTGCTTTGTCTGCTGTGTAGAACAGTTCTTTACTATTCACATCAAAATATTATCAATAGATTACTATAATTGAAACACTATAGTAACTCCAGTATCACAGATAAACATGTCATAGACACACTGGTCCACCAATAGATTTCACAGTTAGGTTGACATTTTCAAACAGTCACAAAAACCATCATTTGGTGTCCTGGTCCAAGAAACACAAGAAACAAGGCAGAAGATTTGATGAACTGACCGACAGACACAGAGAAAGTCCTTATTTCCAACCCAGCATTTGAGCCAAGCCCAAAGATTCTTGTGATTCACAATATCAAAAGCAGAAAGCAGCTAATGTCCAAAAGAATGAGGGCTGTGATATCTGCTGAATCTAATGTGAGTCACAAATAACTGATCACCTTCAACGAAGCTTTTTCAGGACCATGAAAAGCTCTGAGGTCTGACTGAAAAAGTTGCTGTTTCTCATTTGAGAAGAAGTAATAACAAAACCACTTTTCCCAACACTTTTGACATGAATTTACAATTTGTAATTTATGTTAACAGGACAATGATTTCTTGGACTCAGCATAAAGGTTGAATTTTTATGTGTAAACCCTGAAATACAGTATTCTTAAAACATGCAGTGCTTTAAAAAAGTATTTTCATATTGTAATATTCAACAAAGATATTCTGAGTAAATATAAAATCCAGTTTGTAAATGATGATTTCATTTATTAAGGGATATAAAGCTATTCAAACCCACCTGCCCCTGTGTGAAAAAGTAAAAGCAATTAGATCAGATTAGATGATTGGACTGGAGCAATGATGTCAGCACTGACTAGGACACTGTGAAAAAGTGGACGTGATGTGATGAACAGACTAGCAGCCAAACAGCCAGGAAAGCAGACAGATGAAAACTTACAGATCGTTACTGAACTTTAACATGATAACGTAGATGGAAGTGTGAAAATGTATACAAGTTTAAGTATATTGAATTAAACTGAATTGAATTAATACGCCACAATTGCAGACAGACTGATGACCTGTCCAGGGTGTATCCTTCTCTCACCCTTGGATCGGGCCCAGCACCTCCTTTCTCCACTTAATGTACTCATAACATGGCATCTTCATCCTTTATTATATCATATCATGGCAGCCGCTGAGTCCTGTATTTGGATCCTAATGAATAAGCTCACAGTGACTACGATGGAGAAATGTTTCACAACTCACTTTTGCATGTACTAAATGCATGGCACAGCCACTAATTTGATGTGACATTAAAGTTTTAATCCCACGGCTGTTAAACTGTGGCTTGTTAAAGGCATCACAGTGACCGAGTCCCTACTTGAACTTATTCTAAAATAAACTCGGCCACAGGTGTATAAAATCCAGCATCCAGGCATCAATGTTCCCTCTAATTTTTCACGTGTCTGAGCGAACACACAAACTCCCTGAGCGGTCCCTTGGACCACTGTGAGCAACAGCAGACGTGTGCACTGTGGTCACGCCGGCATCGAATCCATCCAAGTTACATGGTTTATTAAAATAATCAAATTACAGCGTTTACATTTATGTTAGACTACTTTTAATTAACTGCTTTAGCCCACTTACAATGAAAATAAAAATAAAAAATCTAGTCATTGACCTGTGTAGTGTGTTAACACTATTGGAAGTTAAAATTACTTGAAATCCAATTTCGAAAACACAACTTTCTTTTTTTAAATTTTTTTTTATAAAGCTCTGACTTGTATTAAAAGGGAGTTTTTCCTTCCCACTGTCGCCAAAGTGCTTGCTCATAGGGGGTCATATGATTGTTGGGTTTTTCTCTGTATTTATTATTGTGCGATCTACTGTACAATATAAAGCACCTTGAGGCGACTTTTGTTGTGATTTGGCGCTATATAAATAAAATTGAATTGAATTGAATTATTATGGTCTGGGAGAGACTCCTATAACTCTCTGTCTGCAAAATACAGTATATAATGACCAATGTTGGGCAATTAATTATATAGTTACTTCTTCAAAAAAGTAACTCAGTTTGGCAAACAACAAAGTTTTTTGCAGCTATTTTTTTAAATGCAACCAGGGCATTTTTAAATAAACATTTCAAACTATTTACAGAACAATCAGCTGTTCTGCATCAAATCTGATGCCACACAAATTATTTGTGCCACTCCAGAAAATCATTTCTGTCCACTATGAGATAAAGGAGAACAACACAACCCTGACAACAGGAGATGTATCACTCCTGTAACACTTGTAACATTCAGCAGTCGCCTCATTGTTCTGACACACACAACAAAACTATTGACTACACTACACACTAACTACACACTAACTACACAAGATTTGCGCTAAACGTCTCAAATCTCTCACATCTCAAAACACCGCCGTCACTCCTAAAACTTCCCCCCGTTTCTTAACAACTAGATGCCACGTTGCCATATCATTTTTTGATTGGTCGACATGGTACTTTTTTGGACGAATAGGAAAGGGAGAGGGGGTGGAGTTTGTTTTTGCTCACAGGTGGAGAGTGCTTTCGAGCCTTTTTTCTTATAAAACGCCGTTTTTACCATTTATTCCCGCAGTAAATATAAACAACGATAGTATTCAGGAAGAAAACCAAACATTGCATATTTTTTTTTAATCACAACTCTGGTTTTACCTGGCCCATCAACACAATTTAAAAACTGGTATAAAGTCCACACTTTTCCCGTCAATTGTTCCGTCTGTCCTGCTCACATCTCCAATGGTTGTACACGTTGTCATTAACATGGCTTCACTCCACATCAGCCACGCCGCTTTGCTAGCTAAAACACCGGTGTCGGCACATAAGGACGCTGTCATAGCCTGTCAACGACGTTGATTAGCTGCGTATATACGAATGTGAATCGCATTATTGGCTGGACTATGGGATAAGGTTGCATCGTTCTAATCCCATATGGGAGCAGCCAGTCACTTACTGACTAACACTGCAAAACAGAATTGTTGAAGTTTTAATTTCAATTCAGGTTTATTTATTTATTTATTTTATTTTATTTTTTTGTGCGCAACGCAGATTTTCTGTACGCAAAGACCGTTCCAGCAGTGCGCAATTGCGCACGTGAGCAGCTTAGAGGGAACATTGGTCTGCCCTATCCTGTAGTTCTTGGGTAGGATCTGCCAGTCATCTATGATTTGTTGAGAGAAGTGCAGGAGTGTAATGTTGCTATAACAAGGGCCCAAACTAAAAATCAGGATGAGCATTATGCAACCCTCAGTGCTTTACAAACATCAGACAAATGCACCAGGCTGATCCAACTTTGTCTGCCATGTTGCTGAGGGTTAAGGAAAAGGACTCTGGGAATCTGATATAGTTAAAGAGCAGTTCATTCTGCAAGATGGCATTTTATACCACCACCATGGCCAGGTTAAGCAGTTAGTGGTCCCTAAAGCGGCTCGTGAAACAGTGCTTACTTTAGGGCACTCCATTCCCTGGGCTGGCCACCTGGGGAAGCATAAGATCACCGCTCGCATTAAGCGATACTTTTTTTGGCCTGGTTTGCGCTCAGATGTTGCTATGTTTTGCAGGAGTTGTCCTCATTGTCAGAAGACTTCAATTAGGGTCCCCACCAAAGTACCACTCCAACCTCTCCCAATCATTGGTATACCATTTCAGTGTCTTGGCATGGACATGGTCCTGTGGAAAAGAGTAAAACTGAGAAATCGTTTTATGCTAGTCATTACAGACTATGCTACGAGGTATCCTGAAGTCTTTCCATTAAAAACTGTTAAAGCCAAAACTGTAGCTTCCTCATTGATTCAACTGTTCTCAAGGGTTGGATTCCCACAGGAGATTTTGACTGACCAAGGCACTAATTTTATGTCCACACTGTTGAAACAGGTCTATAAGCTGTTAGGCATCAGGAGTGTGCGGACAACCCCTTATAACCCACAGACAGATGGATTGATGGAGCGCTTCAACCAAACTCTCAAACAAATGCTCCAAAAGTTTGTCAGTGATACAGGGTCTGATTGGGACCAGTGGCTGCCATACCTCCTTTTTGCCTACAGGGAAGTTCCTCAAGCCTCCACTGGCTTCTCCCCATTTGAGCTTCTTTATGGCCATGATGTGAGAGGCCCATTGACCCTGCTGAAGGACTCATGGGAGGGAGAGCAAGGTAAAGAGGAATCGGTCAATGTTATTTCATATGTCATTCAAATGAGAGAAAAGCTTCAGCAGATGAGTGAACTGGCACAGAGCCATATGGCAGCTGCTCAGAGGCAACAAAAGACTTTGTTTGATAAAAAAGCTCGTCATAGAAGTTTTGTCCCTGGCCAGAAGGTTTTGGTAATGTTGCCAACTTCTGACAGCAAGTTGCTGGCAAAGTGGCAGGGACCCTTCGAAGTACAGAAGAAACTTGTACCTACTACCTACAAAGTTTCCACACCAGGTCTCCAGCGAGGGAGTAGAGTGCTCCATGTTAACCTTCTTAAGGAATGGATTCCACGCACTGAGAATAAAACAGAGGGGTTGCTTATTCACAGCGTGGATGAGGAGGAAGAAGTTAATGACTACTTGCCTTCAGTAACAGCCTCTGTCCTGGACCTGAGCCATCTCACCAGTGAGCAACAGTCTCAGGTAATGCCTCTGATTAATTCAGACATATTTCAAAAGTATCCAGGTCGCACCAGTCTGGTGGAGCATGGCATTGTTTTAAAACCTGATGCAGCTGTGAAGCGTATGAGTTACAGGATACCAGAACGCTTCCTGGTGGAGTTAAAAGAGGAGGTGGACCTCATACTGTCTCTTGGAATCATCCAACCTTCAACAAGTGAGTGGTGCAACCCTGTTGTGTTGGCTCCGAAAAAGGATAGCACAATACGATTTTGCATCGACTTCAGGTACCTCAATTCCATATCAAAATTTGACTCTTACCCAATGCCACACATTGACGATCTCATTGAGCGTTTGGGGAAGGCAAAATATCTAACAACCATTGATCTCTCCACAGGATACTGGCAAGTACCTCTCACTAAACAGTCTCAAGAGTTGACAGCATTCCGTACTCCGTGGGGGTTGTTCGAGTTCAGTCCTGCCATTTGGTCTGCATGGGGCCCCAGCAACATTTCAAAGACTAATGGATAAGGTACTCTGTGGGCTCTCACCATTCACCTGTGCATACCTTGATGATGTTGTCATTTTCAGTGGAACTTGGGAAGAACATGTGGATCACCTAAGGGTCGTGCTGGATCGGCTGCGTCCGCAGGCCTTACCATCAATCCAGCAAAGTGTGCTCTTGCTAGGACTGAAGTCCAGTACCTCGGGTTTACTGTTGGAGGTGGGACAATTAAGCCACAGGTCGACAAAATTAATGCAATTGCATCATGTCCTCTTCCACAAACCAGGAAACAGCTGCGATCCTTCCTCGGCATGGCTGCGTTCTACAACAGATTCATTCCCAACTTCTCAGCGAGAGCAGCCCCACTGATGGACAGGATTGGCTCAAGATGTCCCAATAACACTCGGTGGACAGCTGAAGCCATTGCAGCTTTCAAAGACATTCGCCAGTCCCTGAGTAAGGACCCAGTTTTACACTCCCCAGATTTTACAAAAGACTTTACGTTGCCGACTCATGCTTCTGAAAGGGGTCTGGGAGCAGTGCTTCTGCAGGGACCACCAGAGGACTGACATCCTGTCGCCTACATCAGCCGTAAGCTGCTACCAAGGGAGAGCCGCTATGCAAGAAGGAAGCCTTGGCCATTAAATGGGCAGTTGACTCTTTCAAATATTATTTGTTGGGAAGAGAATTCATCCTTCAAACTGACCACAAAGCCCTGCAGTGGCTGGAAAGGATGAAAGACACTAATGGGAGAATCACCAGGTGGTATCTGGCTATGCAGCCATACCGGTTTAAGGTTCACTACATCCCTGGTAAGGACAACACCACTGCTGATTACCTCTCTCACTGCCTGATGGAAGATCAAGAAGTGGGGGTGTGTGTGATGGCCAAACCCGTGGCCACACTCTAAAGTCGGTAACTTTTGTATTTTCATTTCTTCATTTGAACATAGTAACACATTTTAGTTACCAATAACTTTATTGATTGGTTTGGATGCATTCGTTCTATTTGTAAGCGCGCACATTTAGTTTACTTATGTATTCATACCACTTCATTTCTTTGATTTTTGACTAACCTTTTTCTTTTTATTTCTTACCTGCTATCATCCCTGGGAGTTGCTGGACAAAAGATGGTAGCCAGGGTTTGAAACCATTATATGCAAAAGGGGATAATTGGACCACACCACCACTTCCTACTGAAGGGGAGAATGTGTGTTTTCTTTAATTTAAAAAACAAAGTATTTGTATTTAATTAAATATTTGAGTTTAGGGTTTAATGGTTTTTGATTTTCGTCTTTGGTGTTTAGTTTATTAACAAACTAGATTGTACTACATTGTTCTGTGATTTATGATTGTGTTTGTTTGTTACCCCTCATGTGTCACAATTGTCTGATCAGCCATTATATATACCCTTGTATGTCATTTCATGTTTACGTCAATTATGTTTGTTTGGGCAGTCATTTGGTTTGTTAAGTTTGCAGTCTTTGCCTGAGTTCAGTTTTGTTTCTTGGACCTCTTTTATGAGCTAGACATTTATTACTTTTGTAAATATAATTTTTGGGGGTTAAATAAATGGAAACTATATTTTTCTAATAATTCCTGGGACTCCTCCTGTTTTTCAACTCGGTCCATCACAATTACTCAGCTCACAGGAGTTTTTATGATTAGTGTTTAAAGACTGTAGGTTTTCTGGGTTTGATCCTGTGGATAAGCTACAAACAAACTGCTCTTCTCTGGGATTAATTACATTTTTGAGTCTTAAACTAATTTTACAGAAAGTATGAATGCGTGCAGCGTGCCTCCTAAAATCCCCCATGCAGTCATCGTTCATCAGGACTACCAGGAAGTGTTTGGTGCAGGTTCAGAAGTGCAGTATGAGTGTGAAGATGGATACACTGCAGAGGGAGCACAACAAAAAATCTGTTTGTATACAAGGAAGCTGGACACAAGGCCCGACCTGCAGTAAGTGGTCATGAATTAGAATTCTTGACACACTATAACATAATGTTATAATAATATAGTATCCATGTAGTACAGATCAATGATGTGACTTGATCTTCACAGAAGAGCATTTAAGCACCATTACTGACAACTAAGTTTGTAACAATAACTCCTCTCAACCTGCAGGCAGAGGAAGCATTAAACCATTTATTTATTCTCTTCAGAAAATATATATACAGTATAGCAATGTTTAAAAAACACTCATTCACATCCCAGAAAGGTTGATTCTGTTCAGCTGGACGTTTTCAGAGGGAGAAACGTTTCATAACTCATCCAAGTGACTTTTATGTCTCATCTGTCTGCAGGTTTCCAAAATCATAAACACAATATTTGCATAATAACTGAAACTAGCAACACTGAATAAACAATGGGCAATGGGGTCATTTTCTTGATCATTAATATGCAAATTGTCATGACCATTGATCATAAACTATTGATCAAAACCATCGATCAATGGCTATGGGTAGCATTCACAGAGAGTTGGGGAATGGCTGCAATCACAGCACTGGAAGATGCTGAAAGATGTACCCTGAGGCTCCCTCCTCGAATCAGAGATGGTCTTTCCCTTTTCACGTAAATGGCCTCCTTCACTCCCCGCTCAAACCAGCGTTCCTCCTGGAAAGCCAGGAAGTGAACCCCCTCATGTCCACTAGCATGTAGGTGTTAATAGACTGCAGAGTCCTGGCCTGACACTTTCACTCTTTGATGTACCAAAAGTGCCGACAAAGGAACTGTGATAATGCAGGTGGAAAAGTGAAGACGCAAGGAGCAGAAGTAGTAGTGGAGATACTATGGGTCAACCAAAGTAACAGATGGTGCAAAAAAGAAGTGAAGAAGAGTGTATGCAGGGCGGAGTGGGTGGAGATGACTGTCTCGTAGTGAACTGTGACAGAATGATAGCAGCAAGAGAGAAAATGAAGGCTTACCAGACAGTAGTGATACCAGCTCTGATGTATGATTTAAAGATGGTGGCACTGATAAAAAGACAGGAGCTGGAGGCATCAGAGTTGATTTTCATCAGGACCAGGAACAAGATTTGAAATGGGTGCATCATAGGGACAGATACTGAAGATGGAGCTGCCAAGCAGGAAGAAAGGAGAAAGACCTCAGCTCATGAATGTGTTGCAAGAGGAGATGCAGAGGGTTGTTGTGACAGAAGAGGATGCAGGGGACAGGATGATTCACTGTGATGACATATCAGGGAGGTACAGCTGGCAGCAGGACTGATTTATAAGTCAAAGAAGTTTATAAAGTGATGCTGACTGATGTGTTGTCTGTATATGTACGTTATCTGCTCTGTCTCCTGCAGCATCTTCTAGCACCTTTGACTCAAATAACAGAGACAGTAGACCCATGCTGATGAATGGTAAGTTGCTCACAACCTTTTCCACTTAATCAGCATATACATCAAATTCAGTTTATATATATTTAATTTAGTTTTTTGAATGACTACAGGCAGCTGGATTGGAGTTAGAAGCCAGTGTTAATGAGTGAATGATTTGTTGATCACTGCAAAAATCATTGATGTTGATTGGTTGGGTAAGTTGTACAGGAATTCATAGATTTGGAAAACTAAACAGCTGAGTACACAATTTTGTTACAGTCACTTTCTTTTATTTTAGTTCCATGGTGTGGAGCCCGCCCATACATCGAAAATGCTGTAATTGTGGAAGAAGGTCCAATGTATTTGAAATACCAGAGCAATCGTTATTACAAACTAGCTGGTCCAGAGGCTGTGAGTTGTTACAGTGATGCTCACTGGTCCAAACTACCCACCTGTGAAGGTATCAAAAACCATAATTTTCTCTCCAAAAGTTTATTAAAAATGTTCTTAAAAATTCTTCTTATGTTTGTTTTTACTTGTTGCTGTTTTTGCAGAAGCGTTCTGTGTGGTGGATCCTGCTAGATATGCTCGTCATGGTCTTGTAAAATCGTCATCTGAATAGATGCGGGAAGGAGAGACGAAGCCTTTTCCTTGTACAACAAAAGACTATTATATCAATGTTCGGTGCACTAACAGAAGAATATTTCTGAGTACATGTAAGTATATAAACGATCTCTTTATATTTTAACTTGTTTCTCTTTCAGTTTCTTTTTTCCTGTAACAGCTAACATACATGAACCTTCATTCTCCAGGATCTAATTAACACATCATTTCAAGAAGAATAGTGAAAGAAAACAAGTAAATAAACATTTCCCACACAGGAACATATTGAAATAGAAACCTAACATTGCTGATTTTTGAAAGGCTGCAGCTGATGTTTGCCTATAGACTCGTCTCCAACTTCCAACAGCCAAACTCATGTCATGTCAGAGACATTAACAGATAAATATTGAGATAAATATTGAGATACAGGTATGAATACAAACATAAATATACATATAAATATAAACAGTCACAAATATCTGTGCAAATATATCCCATGGTGTACCAAAGTAACAGAGTGCAGTTAGGTGTGTTTAATCCTGTTCTGCATGTGTGGATCTGACCCAAGTGGATAAATGACAGAGTCTGATAGCAGCAGGAAGGAATGACCTCCTGTAACGTTCCCCTCAGACAGTGAAGTTGAAGAAATCTGTTCCTGAAACTGTTCTTCAGATTGTCCAGTGTGTGATGGAGGGAGTGGGAGCCATTGTCTATGATTGCAAGCAGTCTTGCCAGCAAATGTTAATATGGAATAAAAGTAAAACATGAAGAATAAAAGCAGTCTGGCTCTTTAAGAACAGAGAGGATTTTCCTCTGTAGGTTTATCTTTGAATGCAGTAAATCCGTCCTCACTAATAAAGTTTACTGGATCTGAGCTTCTAACTGACAAACTCACTTTGTTGCTTTTGTCTGATTATGTTTAGGTTTTAGGTATATTTTTTATGTAAGTGTAATTCTTTGATTTAGTTTTCAAATATATATATTTCAAAGAAGTATATTAAATTGTGGATAACATTTACACAGCAGTTTGAAAGTTATTTTTTTTATGTGTATTTTAATCAGGAAGTGTGCAGAGTATTCAGAGAACCCAACTGACAACACGACCTTTCTGAAACTCTTCAACCAGAACCTGCAGAGCAACAACAAAACATGTTTCTTTTCTTTGCACAGTTTTAGTGCTGATTGTTTTTTAAACACCAAACTGTCCATAAATGTTTTGAACTTTGAATACATGATGTGTACACTGAATCCATAAAGTGTCGATGGCTGGCTGAGGTCTGAATTCAATGTTTCATCATCAGAGACGTCTTTGTATTGCTTTGTCTGCTAAAAGAGTGGATCTGTTTTTTCTTTGTACATACTTAGAACATCTACAAATGACTGTTTAAATATTGAAACTAGTAGTTTAGACAGTTTTCTAGTAGAGGTTTGGGTTGTGAGTTCTACACAATCAACACTTTCATAGATGCTGTAATGTCAAATTCTTCATGTGTGTACATGCACAGACCACATGTTACTGTTGTGCACATAAACTGACAGATGTATATGACAACTCAGGTTTATGGCAATAAATTTTTATTCTAATTTTAAAAATGTAATACATATACATGTATTACAGTTTTTCATAGACACCTTTCAGAACACAGCCTATGCCTGATTCTCATACCTGCATTAGTTTAGTCATAATGTTGAAATTGTGAGGAAAAAAGCAGATGAGCAAATCTGTAGCTGCCAGCTGTCCTCTAGGCTTCACCTCCGCAAAACCTGTGTCTCTGAACTGGATCTCAACAGTGTTTGTGGTCTCATAAGCTCTCCTGTGAATTTTAGTTTGCATACTTAGAATATATTATGCTAAATATATACAGGTTTTTCCACAATAGATATGATAGTAAAAGTTAGTAAACCTCTATTAAAGTCTCCCTCTACAGCATGTTGTTTCTTAGATTCAGCATTGAAACTGAATTTAAAACAAAACATAGATGACATTCTGTCGCCTCGGCAACCACCATGATCTCACTGCCTACAGTCATTCAGTAACTCTCATTGGATAGTGTTCATAAACATCTTTCACTAAATATCAAAGTTTCCTACTTGCCCTAGTTTAAATTATAAAAGAAATTATTATGCATGAGAATCTCTAGAATGTTGAATACTTTTCCACTAAACAGTCGTCTTCTACTTTGGTTAGGGTTTTTAATAACCATTTATTAAACTTATATTTTGCTTTTGTTTTATTTTTTACTGCAATTTCTGTAGAGTAGCTTTTATAGTGTTAAATCAGTAAATGCTACAAAATAAAAGCCTTTCCTTTACAGTAGGTTTGTAGGCATTTTATTTTGAATCATGGCACTTCAAAGGAGCAGCACTTCAAAGGAACAGCCTGTGATGTCAGAGAACATTCTACTGGCAAAACCCTTAAATAGGGGAGACGTTCAACCAACTGTAGTGGATCTCGGATGGCAGAAACACACAACAACCTGGTTGTTAAAAAAAAGATAAGGCAGACGCACAGAAACGCAGACGCAAACGCTCAACCATCGACAATGGCAGAAGCACAAACGAAAATGGTCATGACTCCAAAAATAACAATCTTGCAAAGACCAAAAAATGAGCTTGAAAAACCCGGAAGACCAAATACTGAAAAATCTCCCGTGGCACAAGCTCAAACAGAAACGGTCATTGCACCGAAAATAACAATCCTGCAAAGACCAAAAAATGAGCTTGAAAAACCCGGAAGACCAAATAATGAAAAATCTCCCGTGGCACAAGCTCAAACAGAAACGGTCATTGCACCAAAAATAACAATCCTGCAAAGACCAAAAAATGGGCTTGAAAAACCCGGAAGACCAAATAATGAAAAATCTCCCGTGGCACAAGCTCAAACAGAAACGGTCATTGCACCAAAATAACAATCCTGCAAAGACCAAAAATGGGCTTGAAAACCCGGAAGACCAAATAATGAAAAATCTCCGTGGCACAAGCTCAAACAGAAACGGTCATTGCACCGAAAATAACAATCCTGCAAAGACCAAAAAATGAGCTTGAAAAACCCGGAAGACCAAATACTGAAAAATCTCCCGTGGCACAAGCTCAAACAGAAACGGTCATTGCACCGAAAATAACAATCCTGCAAAGACCAAAAATGAGCTTGAAAACCCGAAAGACCAAATAATGAAAAATCTCCGTGGCACAAGCTCAAACAGAAACGGTCATTGCACCGAAAATAACAATCCTGCAAAGACCAAAAAATGAGCTTGAAAAACCCGGAAGACCAAATACTGAAAAATCTCCCGTGGCACAAGCTCAAACAGAAACAAAGAAAACAAAAAAGCAAAAACAGCAAAGAGTGGCTGAAGAGCCAAGAAGACCGATTACTCGGGCATATGCTCGGGCTCTTCTAGAAGCTCAAAACAACGCAGCTGATGGAACAAACCCGAGAATTGCAGAAATGCAAGAAAACACTCGGGCAACTTCTGAAAGGAAAATCCTGAATCCTCACTATCTCAGAAGTAAAGGAGGACATGAATATGGAGACACAGGAAATGTGCATAACCCCAGTGGACAAAACCCTGGGCCTAATGGAGGACTTGGCAACATCAGTCCAATCCCAGATTTAGACCCCATCAGGGCGCAGTCCAGTTTAATCCATGGCACGAGATTGCTGCTCTCAGACAGCAACTGCAAGCCTCCCAAAACCATCAGAACGACCTTTATTGGCACATGGTTGCTGCTAACAAGAGGGCCTCTTATCACCAGTTTCAGCTGACCAAACTTTATGCACAAATGTACAACAACAAAACAAATCATGAGGAAACAGTTAAAGACCTCATAGAGCAGCTGGAGGAGGCTTCTAGAAATAAGCCCGATAACAAGAGTGAAAGAGAGCTCTCACAAATGACAATCAAGCAATTGTCAGACTGGATGAGGTGATGCTATCCTGCAGGAACAAATCAGCCACCCTACCACAGAGCAGTGTGTGGAGTCTGCCACTCCAACCGCAGAGGCTTCACACACCGACTCTGTAGGCCTGAAGTCCTCTAAGGAGGCTGGATTTGAGGTCCAATGTAGGAATCAACGAGAGCAGATAGAGATGCTCCAGAAACAGCTCATGGCAGCTCAAAATCAACTGAAAGAGCAGGCCATTAAACATAGCCAGGAGAAGGAGTCACTCAAGACAGAAATCAGTGATCTGAAATCCCAGCTGCTCTCCAACAAGGCCCTTCATGATTTGAAGGTAGAGTCTCTTGACCAAGAGCTGAAAGAAGCCAAAGCTTCCTACCTCAAAGTCACAAAGGAGCAAAATGAACAAAATTCTGCCGATGCAAATGAAATGCAAAGATCCGAGCCTCTGAAAGAAAATGGCACTGGTGGACAGGAGAAGACAGAGAAAGAGGACTCGCTGCCGTCAACTGCAATGTCTCTGCAGGAGCCTCTGAAAGAAGAAGACTCGACTGCATTGTGCGTCCAGGAATCTTTGCAAAGGCTACGAGACAAACAGAAAATGCTTACTGCCAAGGTGGCTGAACTCGAAACCGAAGTTAAGACCCTGCCAGAGATACCGCAAATTAAGAAGAAGAAGAAGAAGCGGAACTGGCTGCTTCGGCTTTTCACCTAATTTGGTCTCAACATTGTGTCCTAAAATTCATATTTATATTTGGGGCTTTTTTAACACCAACCACTTATAAGCCCGCTGACATCAATTTTAGGACAAATATGCAAATGAATGGAGCTGAAGGAAAAACCACGTCTTCCTCCACCTCTGTTCCATCTTAATTTTCACCTCTCCTCTGTTCTCTCCCTTCTCCGTCCCTTTAACTCCTTACACCTTCCCCATCTCCCTCCCCTATCTCCCTCTCTCTCTCTTTTTTCACCCTCACCCCCCAGCCAGTCCCGACAGTTGACTGCTCCCTCTAGAGCCTGGTTCTGTCATAGGTTTCTTCCTTTTAAAGGGAGTTTTTCCTATCCACTGTCGCCCAGTGCTTGCTCAGAGGGGATTGTTGGGGTTTTCTCTTCTCTATTTCCTCCTTTCTATCACTTTTTTACCTCTTTTTTCCTCTTCTACCTTTCTTTTACCTTTTTCTTTACAACCCCCACCATTTCCTCCATCATCTCCCTAACCTGTGTTCACTTTTGAACAGACAGGTTAGAGAGATGGGGTGGAACAATAAACACAATTGGCTACATTTTACATGTGACTGATCGATGTCTTCATTCAAGAATAAATTGTCTTAAGTATAAATATAAGAAATGGGTGATTGCTGCATGTGTGTTTGTATGTGTGCATAATATGCATACTTTACTTGTTAGATCCAAATCCCAGAAGCAATTAAATAAAACAAGAAGACAAACAAAAACAAAACAAAAATGTAAAGAAAAATCAGAGAGCCGTGCTGTATAGACAGCTTAGCTTAAGGGGTTACTGTAGATCAGATGCCACCTACGTTTCATGACCAGTGTTGGTCAAGTTACTTGAAAAAAGTAATCAGTTACTAATTACTGATTACTTCCCCCCAAAAGTAATCCCGTTACTTTACTGATTACTTATTTTCAAAAGTAATTAATTACTTAGTTACTTAGTTACTTTTTAAAAACACGATTTACAACCTGAATAGGTGATAAAGTGATAGATCTTTCAGCCCAATTCTACTTTTTCTGCATAATCCATCATACAAAATGTAATCAAATGGAAATGTCTCTTTTTAAAACTTTAAATCTTTTAACTTTATGCATCAAGCAAAAACTTAATTATATGCAACATTCTCTGACTGGAAGAAATTTGTTTAACATTTAAACCTATTTTCTGCACATTCCAGCACAAAAAACAAAAAAATTTTTGTGTTTACACTCACTCTTTCAAATAGATGCAAGTAAAACACAGCAGAAAATAAATAAAATCAAAGACTAGCGGTCCTGTTGCTCTATTTTCACCTGTAAAGCAGGACTGGGGTAGGCGGAGGTTTACCCTGGTGCAGGTGTGCCGCAGCGGTCAGTGGAAGAATCCGCGAGTTTCTCTGTGAATTTCACATTACGTCATAGTACACTCGGTGCTTGCTTGGAAGTTTAGGGGTTTTTTCGCTGTAAAAAGAAGTTTTCTTCCACGCACAACGGACACTAATGTTTTTGTCACTTTTATGGAATCAAACTCAAAATAAGGTCAGTACTTCCACGCTTTAAACGCTGCATGCTACACTCTGTCCCGCACTCGATATATTATGATCTGCACACAGCTGTTGTCACGAACGTCGCACACGCTTACGTCACTGTCATGAGACGTTCTCGCAAAAAATCACGGTTTTAGTAACGTAGTAACGCAGTAACGCAGCGTTCCTACGTGAAAGTAACGGTAATCTAATTACCGTTTTTGCAATAGTAATCCCTTACATTACTCGTTACTTGAAAAAAGTAATCAGATTACAGTAACGCGTTACTGCCCATCTCTTTTCATGACAGTCTTCTTTATGGCTTGAATCTCCCCTGTGATCATTGATCAGTAAATCTCACTGCACATAGATTCAACTGTTATAATTTCATCAGTAAAGCTCCTCAGGTGATTTAATTGTGGTTGTAGTAAATGCTGAACTTTGTTGCGATTTCTGTTTTTAGAATCAATAGCCCACATTTTGATTTAGTTTTGCATCTTTAGCATATATTAACCACTGGATGTAAAATAACATATACAAAAGAAAAAAACTCTGAATCACATTTAGTGTTACATTTTAGATCACCACAATAGGATATCCACAATTTAGGATCCAGGCATTTGTTTTAGTTCAGTGTCGCAGTCATTCAATGATTGAGTAGTTTACAGAACCAGCAGTTAGCAGCAATAACTTCAGCTGCTTCAATTCATTGACATTTGAAAGCAATCCTTAAGACACAGCATTTCAGTCAGGTTGAGGTCTGGACTTCCATGCTGTATATTTGCTGCTGTGCTTGGGGTCATTATCCTGTTGCATGGTCTAACTTAGGAGAAACTTTAGCTGTCAGACAGACGGCCTCACATTTGACTCTAGAAAACTTTGGCATACAGAGGAGTTCGTCGACTGCAAGGTGCCTCTCTCTTGTGGCTGCAGAACAAGCCCAAATCACCACCCTTAAACCAGCTTGCTTGACAGTTGGCTTGAGGTGTTTGTGCTGTGTTTGATTTTTGCTGAAGGTACTGCTGTGCATTATGGCCAAACCTCCACTTTGGTCTCTGATAGGTTCGTAGCTTGAACCCATTCACTGGAACGTTGAAGGCAATGTAATTACACAGCAAGAACAAGACACAAGTAGGCAACGTTCTTTGTGTTACTCATGCATGAGGAGGCCTGTCTGGAGCCAAGTGTCGTTCCACCCACTTGACCTCCGTCAGACTCTCAGCCAGGTTCCCCATAGCACTCCTTTTATTGTGGTTACATGAATATGCATAGGTTCATTAACATATGACATCTGACATAGTATACATGTGAACAAAGAATACCTTGTGTGTGTGTGTGTGTGTGTGTGTGTGTGTGTCTGTGTCTGTGTGTGTGTCTGTGTGTGTGTGTGGGGTCAAGATGTGACCCCAGGAAGACTCCCCAAAGCTGGTGCCAGGAGTCTAGCGGTCCATCTAAACAAAAGGCTCTTATGCTTAACCAGATACAGAGTAGGTGTCCTCCTATACCATAAAACAATAAGACAAGGCACGCCCTCTCCCATGCTCCCAAGATGTGGGTGTGAAAGCCAGAGTGCTCTAGAATGCACACAACGTGTGTCTGCAGACTACTAAGGATCAAACCTCTATTAATCTACAACTAATTATAAAACTCTAAGCATATATGAGTAGATATTTCTAAGCATAAATGACAATCAACAATACAAAACCTAACACCTGCTGCTCTTTATTGTTCTTGTTTTCAGTGTTTGTATCTCAAGAGCACTGATTTAAACCTAAGTGTCAGGGTGACAAGTTGCTAAATGTTCTCACATGTGCTGTCCTTCCTGGAGCCACCAGACACTCAAAGATCCTACAAACTAAAACATCTTTTATTTATTTTTCAGTTTTCATTTATTGATTAAGAAACAAAGTTTGAAAGAAAACATCACCACTTTATTTAAAATATTTGGAATATTGAATTCTCAAACAATTCTGACCAAAGTTACAGGAAAACAGTAAAGAAAAGAAATAATCCCTCTATTTGTTTTACATTTCTTTACTGTTTAACTTCCACTTTCTGAGTGTTTTTAATAAGGTTCTTACACATTTTGTTATACTAATAAAAGGCTGGGCGGTCTTTATCCTTCAAGCTCGGGTCCTCTACAAGAGCTTGAGGGTCTTGTGCAGTATCTTAGCTGCGCTCTTCTGGACAGAGATCTCAGATGTTGTTCCTGGGATCTGCCGAAGTCACCCGCCTAGCTTGGGAGTCACTGCATGGACTGCTCTGATTACTACAGGGACCACTGTTACCTTCACCCTCCACATCTTCGAGCTCTTCTCTGAGGCCTTGGTACTTATTTAAAGGCAAACCTTCACAGTTTAAACGATCTGTAATTGAAACTAGACCACTTAAAGCTGCTGTCCACCTCGTCCTCACACATTTAGACAGACAATAACAAACACAAGGTGTCTGTGATAGATTTTAAGATAAAAGACATTTTATCATCCATTACATGGTCACGTGAGGTCACATGATATTTTAAATCTTTATACAATACTTTATATATGTTGACAATAAACAAAACTTGTATGAACTATAATTTTTAAGTTATGTTTTTTGTTGATCCTGGTCCTATAAATCATTACCTCAGTTTTGAGTGTCTTGGCAAAGGCTGTAAACACTTAAGTACATCTTGTGTTTTTGTTTTGTATTTTTAATAATAAACCCATTTTTGAATAAGGCTGTAACAGAGAGCTTCATTTCCAAAACCAAAAGTTCAAGCAAAACTTTAAGGATTTGGTTCAAGCTGTGATTGGGGTAATGTCATATCATAATATTAATGATGTTTCAATAAGGAGATTATTAAGATTATCAGTGTGGGAAAGTGGGAGTGATGTAAAGAATAAAACGCAGCCTAACAATGACTAATGACACTTTCCACTGATTCCTTTGCTTCCTTACCTGAGTGAGTCCTGAAGTGCTTTTCTAGACTTGACTTTCCTTTAAATTCTTTCATGCAGACCTCACACTGATGCACAGCAACTTTATGCAGTCTTTATTAATGCAGACAACAAAAGAAAACAACACTTGCCAAAGTTACAGGCTGATCTGGAAAGAGATGCAGAGAGAAGCTGGTGACAACAACAACACCACTGCACTAGAGAACAAGCCCGTGGTTTGTATAACATACTTCTGCCAGACTTTCTCTCCCAGATGATCACTTCTGTAGTGGACTGTCAGGTGATCATGGCGTCTGAAGCACTCCTCACACTGGAGTGCTTTCTCACCTGTAATAGAAAAATAAATACTGATTGTGGTAGAACTTGACCTAAGCGGCTAAAGAATGGCAGGAGACAGATGCTGTCCAGTGTAGCGAGTGATTTATTCACCATTTTCTGACCAAACCATATTTACAAAAAATAAATAAACTCAACTCCAGAGTTAACTCCGTTCAAATAAATATAACTGAACTTAAATCAACAGAAATTAAGGCTAACCTGCAAACAGCTACACTGACCTGGTTCTTTCCCTGAACACCTGCGTTCATCTGCTTAAATCAGGGTCCCCAATCCCAGTCCACGAGGGCGGTGTCCCTGCAGGTTTTAGATCTCACCCTGGGTCAACACACCTGAATCACATGATTACTTCATTACCAGGCCTCTGGAGAACTTCAAGAAATGTTGAGAAGGTAATTTATTCATTTAAATCAGCTGTGATGGATCAAGGACACATCGAAAACCTGCAGGGACACCGGCCCTCGTGGACTGGGATTGGGGACCCCTGGCTTAAATAGTCCACTCACCCCTGGACTATTCCATTCAGTAGGTAGGATGAACATACTCAAACCTTTACTGCTACTCTTTACTAGCAATAAAATCTCTACGGTGTAATCAATACATATTGCACCAATAAATCAATTTCTGTATAAACACAGTCTAAAATCAGCTTTATTACAAAGATTCTCCCCCTTCTTCACCTGGTCTCTTCCTGTGACCTCAGATTAACCCTTAGATAAAAGGGTTAATTTAACATAATATAACATAACATCTTGGTTTAAATCAATTCTGACAAGTTTGTTAAGTTAACATGTTATTTATTTCAGCAGTGATATCCTGTAGTTTTACTTGTTCATGTTGTGGCTTTGTCTCCACACACAGTCACATGGTACAGTGTAAAACACTTAAAATCAGTGTGACAAAGTGGATGAGAACACCACTTGTCCATATTCTTAGTTAACATTCTTAGTCTCCAATAGGCAAACATCTACTATCCCGGGTTTGTTTATGTTTGCACTGTTACAGATTATATAACATAACATCTTGGTTTAAATTAATTCTGACAAGTTTGTTCAGTTAACATGTTTTTTATTTCAACTGTTAATTGGTTTAGTTTGAACTCACCTTACCTACCTGTGTTCCAGGAACAAAAGGAGGAAACGTAGTTTTACTTCCTGTATTTATAACTTCCTGGTTAACACCTGGATGCACAACCTACCAATACCTACACTCTTCCATGAGTGGGGTCAAAAATGACCCCAAATAAAATCAATGCGTTTTTGCAATAAATTGGGTTGTTATGCCTCAAAATCTTTAAAATGAAGAGTTTTCATATTCCAAGTATTCCTCATTAAACATGTTTGTGTCATGAGGCCATTTGCATTATTAGTTATTTTTTCATTAGTTTTAAGAAATTTCAGTTTTTCTCTCGCTACCCGACTCTTTCACAAAATCACTGAGTTTTGCAATAAACTACAACTGTCACGCCGAGTGAGATGAGCCGTGTGGAAAATAATAAAGGAGGATCCAATCGCAGGCAAGAATGAAGGTGAGAGGGTGGTTTATTAAACACAAAATGAAATGGACAAAACAGCAAACGGGACCGAAACTATCTAAACTGAGAACAACTAAACTATTGACACAAACCAGGACCTGAACATGAAGGAGGAAGAGCGGAGGTGGCAGACGACGGACAGCAGGGAGACACACAGATGAAGCAGGGTGGAAACGCAGACGGACCTGCGACTACAAACACAGAAGACACGACTCAAATACACTCAGAGGCTGTGTCCCAATTCAGGGTATGCACGCTTGAAGTACGCACACTACGCGTACTACGTACGGTGCGTACTACAAGTACGGGAAGTGCGGAAGTGAGAGGCTTGTGAAATGGGACGGTCTAGCCTTCGTCGCGCTGTTCAGGTTGCCTAGCAACCATGATACTAACCGCGAGAAATGTTTCATACAGCTTTGTGTGACAGAAATGAAGGAGAAAAAATGTTTTGTTGGTCATTCATTTTTGTCATGACATCACTTTGATCAGTTGAGACCACAGGACTGTAAAACATGATAGTTGGGCTTCATTTCTGTACTGAACAGTCATTTCAAGATTAGTTAGTAAATGATAATTAGCTAATGTTGTTCATGAGACTAAAGTCATCTCACTGTGGTAATGTTAATATAATATGGACAATATTATATGTATTGTCAGATTATATATATATATATGAGCTTGAACTCTGGGTCAAAGATGCAAGTAGCAGTTAATTATATTTCCTATCTCCTTAAATCTTCACTCAAAGACAAGTATCTCTGACAGTTTATATACAGATGTATTATATATATGAGACAAACATTGTTCTTTCAATATGTTGGCATTACTAAATTTGGCTCAATGCTTATATATATGTGTAAAAAAGAAAATGTACGAGCTGTGAAAACTGTTTCTGATAGAATGAAGAGTAGACTGATATATGAAATATTCCTTTATTGGGTGAGAAAATCAGACCATGTCATAACTGCTTTAAGTCATACAGAATAGATATCAGAGCCTTAAACAGGCTGACTTCTGCTAAATGGGTCAAACTGGGCAGAAAGTCTACAAACACATAACATCCTTATAGAATATGATGTAACACTATAGATCAACTTACCTCAGAATATATAAAGCATATAAACAATTACAGCAATATGATGCAACAAACACAGCAGTGCTACTAATCCAAAATACTCAAAGCTTCATAGAACTGAAACAAACATTTATTTTTAGCTCCGTTCTGCTGCTGATACATACTTTAGGTTTCTGAATATTAAACTTGTTGCTGCCTTTCATAGTGTGTAACTTGAAGGCCCTGAGTACTTTCTCCCACACTGAAAACACTGGAATGATATAATTATTTGAACATTACCTAATAAGACTGATTCAGGACAGACAATTAGTTATTTTAAACTTTCCTAGCAGTCCTTCACAAACAGGGAACAGTCTGTCTATTCTCTCCATCTGTCAGCTGCTGCTGGCTCTTCCTCCTCCTCTTCCTCACACACTGCTGAGTTTGTCCTGGTGGATCATCAGGGTGCAAAGCCTCACAGATGATGTGCAGCAGTGGGTCCCTCAGTCTGTCCTCACTCTGGACACTTGCAGTTGTCACACATGGAAATCAAATGTGTGATAAGCTGCAGGATTCAAACACAAGTGTAACTTATAAATACATGTTCATACTTTTATTCCACAATCAGAGAGAAAGAAACAGAGAGAGAGTGCAGGACAGACAGACAGGTGACAGTCTCAGGTGTACACACTGCTACAAAACAGCACAAGAGAAGGAGGATTTAGTGTTTGTGTTATTACGAGTGCTAAACAAGAAGAGTTCCCAGATGGTCCAGTGGACACATGTGTGACTCCTGTGATTAAAGCATCTTTCTTTCAGCTTAACGAGTGAACCGTCAGCTCGTTCAAACACACGTTAAAGTCCGTTTGGCTCGACACCACCGAACAGAGGCAGCAATATAACATAGCTAACATTAACAGTGCAGTGAATCCTGCTTGTGCCGTCATATTCAGGACTGCAAACCGAGCAGCATCACTGACTTTCAGCTCGTTGTGTTTGTGGATATATGACTGACTTTAATTATCCATAAAATCATCACATTCTCTGTAAGATTAAGGTCGACTATATATATATTTAGAAGTAGAGGCTTTAAAACCAAGTTACCGCTGAAAGTACAAACATCACTAATGTCACATAACTTTGCCGACATGTGGCCAACAGTAATGTTTTAATGTTCTTAAACATTTGCACATAAATAAGTGACATAATATTCAGTACTTTGTAACCCACATCAGATTTGTGGGTTGTGCTGCTGCATAATGTTAGAGGTGTAATTTTCCCTCCCTGCCACTAGGAAGCGAGTATGCCTTGAGATGACTTTCTGTTAGTTAACATTTCCTGTTGTGAAAGCCATTACTCACGAGGCAACCGCCAAAGTAGCTGAAAGATCCTGGATCTGAAATCTGTGAAATACGGCCGTGGGAAGCTGCGTCAGCCTGGCGAGCTATCTCACCACGAGCTCCGATTGGTTTTTGACCAGGACTGGATCATTTGAGATCTGAACCCTGTGGGTTCAGTGGCGAGCCAATCCCAGAGAGTGACTGTAGACGGACCAGAGTACGGTGTGGCCAGCCGTGGGATCCATCTTCAGCGAACCTCAGGACTATCACTACATCCCTTGACACAGATAAGACTAACACTTTAAAATCTACCCGGGTAGTGTTAGAACCAGTGGACAGAAACACACACACACACACAAGGAACTCTAATTTCTCTTTTCAAGGAGAAGTGGACTGAGCAACAGGAGCGGAAGCTCTTTAATTGAAACTCTTTGGAGAATTTCCTTAAAGAGGATATTTGGTTTTGATTTTATTTTGGGTCCTTTAATGTGCGTTTGTGCACTGTAGGAAGCCGGCTTTAGACAGGCAGGGTTTGTAAACTTACTACTCTTCAATACAGTTTCTATTTAAATCATATCTTATCTATCATTGTGTGGTTCCTTCTCTGCTGATCCTTTCAAGGCTCCATAGTCTTACCTAGAACTTTCTGATACTGGTCCAAAGTTGTCGAGACAATAATTTAATACCTATCTCATATTATTTAATTGTAATACCTGTTACAACTTACTTTTGACAGTTCACTCTTCGGCCGCTCCCTTCTGCCGTATTTTGCGGCAAAATTATCCACACCCACTGCCGCGCTATGGATTGTGGGATATATGGGACCACGAAGCGTGCGCCGGACCACGCTTGATATTTGGGGAAATCGGCGGCGCATTTGGAGTATGCATTTGAAGTGCACTTTGAATTGGGACCGCCGTCGTCGCGTGGCGGTGACGTGTCGCACTTGAAATGCGTGCTTCAACCGTGCATACCCTGGCCGTTTATCAATGCCCAAGGCACGCGCGATGCGTACTCGCGTTCTCGGTGAGTACGTGCTGCCGAGAACGCACGCGAGCATGCGTACCCGCCGAGAAACGCGAGCACGGACTCGCGATATGTATAATTGGAACACCTGCGTGCGTGATGATGTCACAGGTCCGGAGTTTTACTGCCGTCCCCTCCTAATTTAACTGTGAGTAACATGTTATGAAGCTTAACTGTAATCACAGCCAAACCGGTTTACTCAGGAACAAATAAAACACTGAAATAAACCAAACATTAACATTTAGAAGTGATCTAAGTGACTCATATATCATTTTTAACCTCAGTAGTGAAACCTCTATTAATAAAAATAGTGTACATGTACATACGTGTACATACCTTAATAAAAACAAGCAGGTGAGATGTTAGAACGCTTTTATTTCTATTCTAGTGGACACTCAATACTATAGACAGCTGCTGGGGTTTCTTTAACCTGGGTAGTGAGAAGTCCGCGAGCGGGGGGGTCGCCGGGATGTGCCGGGAGTCCGCTGTTGAGTTTTGGACGAAATGCACTCTGGGATATATAGCTGTCCCAAGTCCACACCGATGCATGCTCGATAACACGGGCGGATCGAGAACACATCCGGGACTTTTTCGCGTTCTCGGCTTGATGCGTGCCAAATTGGAACAGTACTTGGTCTCCGACTGATGACGTATCACGAGTACACGAGAACGAAATGCGCACAAATACGCATATTGATAAACGCCCCTGAATTGGGACACAGCGGCCGCTTATCAATGCCCAAACACGCGAGCACGTACTCGCGTTCTCGGTGAGTGCGTGCTCGCCGAGAACGCACGGGAGTACGCACCCGCCGAGAACGCGAGCACGGACTCGTGGGCGTTTTCAATTCTCGGCACGCGCGAGCACGGACTCGTGATTTGTACAGTCGGAACACCAGCGTCGTGAGGGGTTTCTTTAACCTGAGTAGTGAGAGGACCGCAAGCGGGGGACGATGTGCGGGAGTCCGCTGTTGAGTTTTGGACGAAATGCATTCTGGGATATATAGCTGTCCCAAGTCTACACCGATGCATGCTCGATAAAATGGGCGGATCGAGAACACATCCGGGACTTTTTCGCGTTCTCGGCGTGATGCGTGCCAATTGGAACAGTACTTGGTCTCCGACTGATGACGTATCACGAGTACACGAGAACGCAAGTACGCACAAATGCGCATATTGATAAACGCCCCTGAATTGGGACACAGCCAGAGAAACACAGGAGACACACAGGTGGTGGACACTGCTGGGAGTAATTAACGAGACGAGACAAGAGGTAAAACTGAACACATTCACATGAGACGCAGACCTTCACAATAAAACAGGAAACAAGAAAACACTACACAGGGATCGCAGACACGACACTGAGAGACAGACAGAAAATGACACATGGAACTTGAACTAAACCTGCAATAAACATGAGAGCACAAAATCTACGAACTAAACCCTAAACGAGAATAACCGAAACATAGATTCATAACCATCATCATCATAAGAAAAGAATCCAGAATGCCAAAACACACCAAAACATAACAACTCAAAATACTGAGTCCAACGGACCCAGAACCGTGACAACAGACATTTCTCTCAGTTTGGTTAAGATGATATACTTTGTTCAAACAAAAGAGTAATTTCATTTTTGACATGTACATTTTTTACTTTTCATTCACATTTTGGCACTTAACCATCAATCAGGTCAATCAGGTGTCAAAACATGTTTGTGTGTCCCTACGTCTGGAGGACAAACAGAGAACATTCAACAGGTCCGGAGACCATAACCCAGTCCACGTATATATACACACAAACATCTTACCTCCTCTCACTGTGTGCAGCTGTCACAAACTACTTGCTTCTGGCTGTGACCATTGCACACAGGGGTACTGCATTTCCAGCAGCAATCAGTGGCTTTGCGATCTTTGTTTCTTGGACACAACTGGCACTTCTTTCTCTTCTGCTGGCTCTGTGTGCTTCGTTCCTGTGGCCAGATCGGAGCACATTTTGTCACTACACCTTCCCATTACTTCAGTGATGTAGGTTGATAGGGTCGGGGTACCTTCCAGTTGACTTTTCATGTGAGATGTCAAGACTGAATCCTAAAGCCAGAAACAAAACAAGCTTTCTCTGGATAAATCTGACATCTCAGGGAATCACAGGACAGCAGTTTATATAAACTGTTAGATCCTGACACATCGCTATGCTGATGAATATAGGTTTTGTTACTGTACAGTGTCTTAAAACCTGTGCATCGTTTTTACTATTTGTTTGTTCTCGGCATGCTGTGCAAGGCTGCAGGTGTTTATTAAATTCAGTATTACATATTAAAAGAATCCAACATTAATCTTACACATGTGAAGTGTGTTTGAGTCTAATCCAGGGATGTCAAACTCATTTTACATTGTGTGGCACTATAGCCTAAAGTGGGCTTGACCAGTGAAACTGTCCATCAGTGAAAAGAAGTTTAGTTAAAAATCAAAGCACTGAGACATCGTAAGAAAGATAAAGACAGACTATTGGAACAGTACAACTAAGTTTTCCACACAATAAAAAAATGCTGCTGTAATAAATGAAATAAATATTTCAGTGATACTCTTTGAGCACAAATTGGAATAAATAAATGTGTAAAATGACCAAAGAAAATTGGCTGATTAAATTCGCTCGTCGCCCAGATTCTGCAGTAATTATAAAACAAGAACGTTTCTGTTATTCAAAGAAAATTTTCAATTTTCTAATTTTTCCTTTTTTTATTTATCACTTAATTACTTTGGGGGACTATGAATAGCCACAGATCTTTATCAGCTGGTAATGTCAGCAACCTGCTCTCCTCTGCCCCGGGTGATGATGTCATCAACCTGCTCTCCTCTGCCGCTTACAGGTCCGCTTACTTAAGATACCTGCAGCATAATCTGGAATAAACTGGAGCTAATGACCATAGTTTAAGAAGTAGTTTTTATTTAATGAAATAAATACCTCAAGTGGAAATAGAACAACATTTTTAGACTATTGCTTCTACGTTTATGATGTTATAATCTTTAAACGTTAATTGTCTGTTTTTCTTTTTTTAATACCTTGAGCTGCAAGAAGATGGGGAGAACAGCAGGTTCCACAGAAAGCCGTGCCTACCGCACACTCCAACTCACAATGAACGATGCCATGAAACACCCAACTGCTGATTCAGTCATAACTAAAGCAAGAAAACTGATACATGCTGTAAGAAAATCATCAGTGGCAAATGAAGAGATGATCAAAAGGTGTTGCAAAACTCTGTTCCGGGATTGTACCACTCATTGGAACAGTACTTTTGACATGTTGTGACGACTGCTAGAAACCAGAGCTGAACTAAACCAACTGCTTGAGCAGCTGGTGATTAGAGTTGGATGTCTCGAGACCGGTCTTGGTCTCGAGACCGGTCTCGAGACCACTTTTACGTGGTCTTGGTCTCGTCTTGGTCTCGACGGACTTTTGTCTTGGTCTCGGTCTTGGTCTCGATGGACTTTTGTCTTGGTCTTGTCTTGGTCTCGACGGACTTTTGTCTTGTCTCGGTCTTGGTCTCGCTGTTTCGGTCTTCCGTTCTCAAATCGACATAGTGTTCGGGAGATTTGGAGTCAACCATTAGCGGAGCGGGGGGGTGGCTTACTGGGCTTAAGCCCGGGTCATTTTTTCAGAAGCATGGGGCACCGTCATAAATTCCCCCTAATTTTGATATGATCCGAGCTCAGGCACTAGGCGACTGAGCACAGCACGCATGTGAGCGAGGAGGGAGAAGCTGCTGCCTGCGAGTTTGCTGCAGACAGAGGAGAGCTTAAGTTTGACCAGGTACCAAAGCAAATCATTCGTACTGAACTAATAATGTAAATATGACGGTGTATCACAAAAGATTGATATCAAACTGATCAGTTGGTTGCTTTACTTGCTCTTCGAGTGAATCAACAAATGGATAAATAAAAAGCCGAACAACAATGCTGATTTTTTAGAGAGTAGCTTACATTTCATATTTTCAGTTGTTACCCTCCACGGCTAAACAAACTCTCTAAATCGGTTTCAATTGTGTACTGATGAACACAACAATGGACATAAGAAGCTTCTTTCAAAGAAAAAACTCAGGTAGATGTTATTTTATATATTATGCTTTGTATGTTGTTCAGTATATCTATGCAAAACAAGAGGAATTTCAATACACAGCAGTATATTCACAGATGAAACAAGATATTTACATACACTTTAGGTAGAAAACATAAAAACTATTTTTTACTGTTAAACATTAATTTAGAGTAAACTTTTGTTTTAGATAAATAAACTAATCTTTTGAATTAGTTTAATGACAGAATAAAGAGAGACAGAGCTGTCTATTTTTATCCCTTTCATCAAATTTAGGAGAACATATACACTAAGTTTATTGTTAATTAATAAGAAAAACTCCAGACGATTCCATTCTGAGCTTAAGAAGCTTCTGATAGGTTAGTAGAGTCCATGTGAGTAAATTGGTGGCACAGCTGTGGAAGCATATAAGGCAAAACACAGAGCCTGTTTCTGTGACGTGTGAAAATCAAGAGATGTCAACCAAAACACCAGGAACAGAATTGTGGAGCTACATAAGTGTGGCTCAATTTTGAATACAATTTGGTGCCATTTGCAATTAAGAAATACATATAGTTTTTCTCTTTACTCTTAAAGTTAACAAATATGTTTTTTATATTTATCAATCTAAAATAATAAACATTTAGTCTGATTTGATGTTACAATTAAAAAAGTGTTTGTGTTTTTATCTGAAGAGTATGTAAATATCTGGTTTCAACTGTATATTTGATGATTGTCAGCACAGAGAGGGAGAGAGAGGAACAGAGAGGGAGATGGAGAATGAGGACAGAACAGAGATGGAACAAGAGCAGGTGAGACACACATGTTAGTCAAATGGTTGTTTGCCAAAACTCATCAGAACATGTATCTAGTACCTGTTTCTTTTTAGATACCATTTGTTACTTTTCAAATTCTATATTTATTAAGTTATGCAGGCTTGTTTGCACAACAAGGCTAAATAATTATATAAACTTTTCAGAATCTAAATAGCGTACTTTGGTAGAATTAAAAAAATAAGTGTAGTGCAGGTCTATGATGATTTTCAGTGCTACTATCATCTAGTTCTGATTCTGGTTCCGTCTTGGTTAAGTCCTAAGTAGTCCTGATTTTGAACTGTTGTAGTCCTGTTTTAATTCCAGATCAGTTCTGGGTCTGGTTGAATTGGGGTTTAGTCCCTGTGTCTTGATACAGGCCCGACTTTGTTCTGCCTCGCTGCTTAATTGAAAAACTAGTTTAAGGTGTCCTGCATATGTGATATTTATTTTTTTTCCTATATGAAGTCATTCTTTTTTGAACAAAACTCAGAACAGAGCCTAATAATCTTTCAGTCATTTCTACCCTCACTTAATTTCCTTTCGCTGCTCAGCTCTCACACAGTGGCTCAGTTATGCTCCAATCCCTCCATATTGTTGCCAATCACATGCGAGGATATAGGATAATATCATTATGTGAAAAACAGAGAGGGTGAGAGACGCGACAGTCAAGTGGAGCCGTGCGTCTGTCCTCTCAGCAAGTGAGTGAGACAGTAGACAGCGGTGACGAGGGCTGTGCGAAAGCAAAAACACATAAATATGCCTGACACCTGTAAACGAAGCAGCATCTGGCTGCAGTTTAAAGACTTTTTTTGTCTCGGTCTTGGTTTTGGTCTTGGTCTCGTCTCGACTCGGTCTCGGTCTTGGTCTCGTCTCAACTTGGTCTTGGTCTTGGTCTTGTCTTGGTCTCGATACCCTCTGGTCTTGGTCTTTGTCTTGGTCTTGATACCCTCTGGTCTTGGTCTTGTCTTGGTCTCGGATTAGGCGGTCTTGACTACAAGTCTACTGGTGATGGACACACACACGTGATTGGGCCCTCGAAGGAGACTTCTGGAGAAACGTCTTTTTAACAGATGAGACCAAAGTGGAGGTTTGGCCATAATGCACAGCAGTACCTTCAGCAAAAATCAAACACAGCACAAACACCTCAAGCCAACTGTCAAGCAAGCTGGTTTAAGGGTGGTGATTTGAGCTTGTTCTGCAGCCACAAGAGAGAGGCGCCTTGCAGTCGACGAACTCCTCTGTATGCCAAAGTTTTCTAGAGTCAAATGTGAGGCCGTCTGTCTGACAGCTAAAGCTTCTCCTAACTTAGACCATGCAACAGGATAATGACCCCAAGCACAGCAGCAAATATACAGCATGGAAGTCCAGACCTCAACCTGACTGAAATGCTGTGTCTCAAGGATTGCTTTCAAATGTCAATGAATTGAAGCAGCTGAAGTTATTGCTGCTAACTGCTGGTTCTGTAAACTACTCAATCATTGAATGACTGCGACACTGAACTAAAACAAATGCCTGGATCCTAAATTGTGGATATCCTATTGTGGTGATCTAAAATGTAACACTAAATGTGATTCAGAGTTTTTTTCTTTTGTATATGTTATTTTACATCCAGTAGTTAATATATGCTAAAGATGCAAAACTAAATCAAAATGTGGGCTATTGATTCTAAAAACAGAAATCGCAACAAAGTTCAGCATTTACTACAACCACAATTAAATCACCTGAGGAGCTTTACTGATGAAATTATAACAGTTGAATCTATGTGCAGTGAGATTTACTGATCAATGATCACAGGGGAGATTCAAGCCATAAAGAAGACTGTCATGAAACGTAGGTGGCATCTGATCTACAGTAACCCCTTAAGCTAAGCTGTCTATACAGCACGGCTCTCTGATTTTTCTTTACATTTTTGTTTTGTTTTGTTTGTCTTCTTGTTTTATTTAATTGCTTCTGGGATTTGGATCTAACAAGTAAAGTATGCATATTATGCACACATACAAACACACATGCAGCAATCACCCATTTCTTGTATTTATACTTAAGACAATTTATTCTTGAATGAAGACATCGACCAGTCACATGTAAAATGTAGCCAATTGTGTTTATTGTTCCACCCCATCTCTCTAACCTGTCTGTTCAAAAGTGAACACAGGTTAGGGAGATGATGGAGGAAATGGTGGGGGTGTAAAGAAAAGGTAAAAGAAAGGTAGAAGAGGAAAAAGAGGTAAAAAGTGATAGAAAGGAGGAAATAGAGAGAGAAAACCCCAACAATCCCTCTGAGCAAGCACTGGGCGACAGTGGATAGGAAAAACTCCCTTTAAAAGGAAGAAACCTATGACAGAACCAGGCTCTAGAGGGAGCAGTCAACTGTCGGGACTGGTTGGGGGGTGAGGGTGAAAAAAGAGAGAGAGAGGGAGATAGGAGAGGGAGATGGGGAAGGTGTCAGGAGTTAAAGGGACGGAGATGGGAGAGAACAGAGGAGAGGTGAAAATTAAGATGGAACAGAGGTGGAGGAAGACGTGGTTTTCCTTCAGCTCCATCATTTACATATTTGTCCTAAAATTGATGTCAGCGGGCTTATAAGTGGTTGGTGATAAAAAAGCCCCAAATATAAATATGAATTTTAGGACACAATGTTGAGACCAAATTAGGTGAAAAGCCGAAGCAGCCAGTTCCGCTTCTTCTTCTTCTTCTTAATTTGCGGTATCTCTGGCAGGGTCTTAACTTCGGTTTCGAGTTCAGCCACCTTGGCAGTAAGCATTTTCTGTTTGTCTCGTAGCCTTTGCAAAGATTCCTGGACGCACAATGCAGTCGAGTCTTCTTCTTTCAGAGGCTCCTGCAGAGACATTGCAGTTGATGGCAGCGAGTCCTCTTTCTCTGTCTTCTCCTGTCCTCCAGTGCCATTTTCTTTCAGAGGCTCGGATCTTTGCATTTCATTTGCATCGGCAGAATTTGGTTCTTTTTGCTCCTTTGTGACTTTGAGGTAGGAAGCTTTGGCTTCTTTCAGCTCTTGGTCAAGAGACTCTACCTTCAAATCATGAAGGGCCTTGTTGGAGAGCAGCTGGGATTTCAGATCACTGATTTCTGTCTTGAGTGACTCCTTCTCCTGGCTATGTTTAATGGCCTGCTCTTTCAGTTGATTTTGAGCTGCCATGAGCTGTTTCTGGAGCATCTCTATCTGCTCTCGTTGATTCCTACATTGGACCTCAAATTCAGCCTCCTTAGAGGACTTCAGGCCTACAGAGTCGGTGTGTGAAGCCTCTGCGGTTGGAGTGGCAGACTCCACACACTGCTCTGTGGTAGGGTGGCTGATTTGTTCCTGCAGGGATAGCATCACCTCATCCAGTCTGACAATTGCTTGATTGTCATTTGTGAGAGCCTCTCTTTCACACTTGTTATCGGGCTTATTTCTAGAAGCCTCCTCCAGCTGCTCTATGAGGTCTTTAACTGTTTCCTCATGATTTGTTTTGTTGTTGTACATTTGTGCATAAAGTTTGGTCAGCTGAAACTGGTGATAAGAGGCCCTCTTGTTAGCAGCAACCATGTGCCAATAAAGGTCGTTCTGATGGTTTTGGGAGGCTTGCAGTTGCTGTCTGAGAGCAGCAATCTCGTGCCATGGATTAAACTGGACTGCGCCCTGATGGGGTCTAAATCTGGGATTGGACTGATGTTGCCAAGTCCCTCCATTAGGCCCAGGGTTTTGTCCACTGGGGTTATGCACATTTCCCTGTGTCTCCATATTCATGTCCTCCTTTACTTCTGAGATAGTGAGGGATTCAGGATTTTCCCTTTCAGAAGTTGCCCGAGTGTTTTCTTGCATTTCTGCAATTCTCGGGTTTGTTCCATCAGCTGCGTTGTTTTGAGCTTCTAGAAGAGCCCGAGCATATGCCCGAGTAATCGGTCTTCTTGGCTCTTCAGCCAGTCTTTGCTGTTTTTGCTTTTTTGTTTTCTTTGTTTTCATGACCGTTTCTGTTTGAGCTTGTGCCACGGGAGATTTTTCAGTATTTGGTCTTCCGGGTTTTCAAGCTCATTTTTGGTCTTTGCAGGATTGTTATTTTTTGGTGCAATGACCGTTTCTGTTTGAGCTTGTGCCACGGGAGATTTTTCAGTATTTGGTCTTCTGGGTTTTTCAAGCCCATTTTTTGGTCTTTGCAGGATTGTTATTTTTGGTGCAATGACCGTTTCTGTTTGAGCTTGTGCCACGGGAGATTTTTCAGTATTTGGTCTTCCGGGTTTTTCAAGCCCATTTTTTGGTCTTTGCAGGATTGTTATTTTCGGTGCAATGACCGTTTCTGTTTGAGCTTGTGCCACGGGAGATTTTTCAGTATTTGGTCTTCCGGGTTTTTCAAGCTCATTTTTTGGTCTTTGCAAGATTGTTATTTTTGGAGTGATGACCATTTTCGTTTGTGCTTCTGCCATTGTCGATGGTTGAGCGTTTGCGTCTGCGTTTCTGTGCGTCTGCCTTATCTTTGTTTTAACAACCAGGTTGTTGTGTGTTTCTGCCATCCGAGATCCACTACAGTTGGTTGAATGTCTCCCCTATTTAAGGGTTTTGCCAGTAGAATGTTCTCTGACATCACAGGCTGCTCCTTTGAAGTACCATGATTGGAGCAATTCAAAATAAAATGCCTACAAACCTACTGTAAAGGAAAGGCTTTTATTTTGTAGCATATACTGATTTAACACTATAAAAGCTACTCTACAGAAATTGCAGTAAAAAATAAAACAAAAGCAAAATATAAGTTTAATAAATGGTTATTAAAAACCCTAACCACAGTAGAAGACGACTGTTCAGTGGAAAAATATTCAACATTCTAGAGATTCTCATGCATATTAACTTCTTTTATAATTTAAACTAGGGCAAGTAGAAAACTTTGATATTTAGTGAAAGATGTTTATGAACGCTATCCAATGAGAGTTACTGAATGACTGTAGGCAGTGAGATCATGGTGGTTGCCGAGGTGACAGAATGTCATCTATGTTTTGTTTTAAATTCAGTTTCAATGCTGAATCTAAGAAACAACAGGCTGTAGAGGGAGACTTTAATAGAGGTTTACTAAATTTTACTATCATATCTATTGTGGAAAAACCTGTATATATTTAGCATAATATATTCTAAGTATGCAAACTAAAATTCACAGGAGAGCTTATGAGACCACAAACACTGTTGAGATCCAGTTCAGAGACACAGGTTTTGCAGAGGTGAAGCCTAGAGGACAGCTGGCAGCTACAGATTTGCTCATCTGCTTTTTTCCTCACAATTTCAACATTATGACTAAACTAATGCAGGTATGAGAATCAGGCATAGGCTGTGTTCTGAAAGGTGTCTATGAAAAACTGTAATAAATGTATATGTATTACATTTTTAAAATTAGAATAAAAAATTTATTGCCATAAACCTGAGTTGTCATATACATCTGTGAGTTTATGTGCACAAAAGTATGCACATGTGGTCTGTGCATGTACACACATGAAGAATCTGACATTGCAGCATCTATGAAAGTGTTCATTGTGTAGAACTCACAACCCAAACCTCTACTAGAAAACTGTTAAAAAAAATACTAGTTTCAATATTTAAACAGTCATTTGTAGATGTTCTAAGTATGTACAAAGAAAAAACAGCTCCACTCTTTTAGCAGACAAAGCAATACAAAGACGTCTCTGATGATGAAACATTGAATTCAGACCTCAGCCAGCCATCGACACTTTATGGATTCAGTGTACACATCATGTATTGAGTGCATTCAAAGTTCAAAACATTTATGGACAGTTTGGTGTTTAAAGAACAATCAGCACTAAAACTGTGCAAAGAAAAGAAACATGTTTTGTTGTTGCTCTGCAGGTTCTGGTTGAAGAGTTTCAGAAAGGTCGTGTTGTCAGTTGGGTTCTCTGAATACTCTGCACACTTCCTGATTAAAATACAAATAAAAAAATAATTTTCAAACTGCTGTGTAAATGTTATCCACAATTTAATATACTTCTTTGAAATGTATATATTTGAAAAGTAAATCAAAGAATTACACTTACATAAAAAATGTCAGCTGTGGGACAACCTAAACATAATCAGACAAAAGCAACAAAGGGGGCATATCAGTTAGAAGCTCAGATCCAGTAAACTTTATTAGTGAGGACGGATTTACTGCATTCAAAGATAAACCTACAGAGGAAAATCCTCTCTGTTCTTAAAGAGCCAGACTGCTTTTATTCTTCATGTTTTACTTTTATTCCATATTAACATTTGCTGGCAAAGCTGCTTGCAATCATAGACAATGACTCCCACTCCCTCCATTACACACTGGACAATCTGAAGAACAGTTTCAGGAACAGATTTCTTCAACTTCACTGTCTGAGGGGAACGTTACAGGAGGTCGTTCCTTCCTGCTGCTATCAGACTCTGTAATTCATCCACTTGGGTCAGATCCACACATGCAGAACAGGATTAAACACACCTAACTGCACTCTGTTACTTTGGTACACCACGGCATATATTTGCACACATATTTTATTTTCATATATATATATATTTATGTTTGTATTTATACCTATATCTCAATATTTATCTGTTAATGTCTCTGACATGACATGAGTTTGGCTGTTGGAAGTTGGAGACGAGTCTATAGGCAAACATCAGCTGCAGCCTTTCACAAATCAGCAATGTTAGGTTTCTATTTCAATATGTTCCTGTGTGGGAAATGTTTATTTATTTGTTTTCTTTCACTATTCTTCTTGAAATGATGTGTTAATTAGATCCTGGAGAATGAAGTTTCATGTATGTTAGCTGTTACAGGAAAAAAGAAACTGAAAGAGAAACAAGTTAAAATATAAAGAGATCGTTTATATACTTACATGTACTCAGAAATATTCTTCTATTAGTGCACCGAACATTGATATAATAGTCTTTTGTTGTACAAGGAAAAGGCTTCGTCTCTCCTTCCCGCATGTATTCAGATGATGATTTTACAAGACCATAACGAGCATATCTAGCAGGATCCACCACACAGAACGCTTCTGCAAAAACAACAACAAGTAAAAACAGACATAGACGAATTTTAAGAACATTTTTAATAAACTTTTGGAGAGAAAATAATTTTTTAATACCTTCACAGGTGGGTAGTTTGGACCAGTGAGCATCACTGTAACAACTCACAGCCTCTGGACCAGCTAGTTTGTAATAACGATTGCACTGGTATTTCAAATACATTGGACCTTCTTCCACAATTACAGCATTTTCAATGTATGGGCGGGCTCCACACGACTGAACTGGAATAGAAGTGAGTGAGTGTAAATAAATGATCATTGTGTACTCAGCTGTTTAATTTTTCCAAATCTTTGAATTCCTGTACAACTTACCCAACCAATCAAAATTAATCATTTTTGCAGTGATCAACAATTCATTCATTCATTAACACTGGCTTCTAATTCCAATCCAGCTGCTTGTTGTCATTCAAAAAACTAAATTAAATATATATAAACTGAATTTGATGTATATGCTGATTAAGTGGAAAAGGTTGTGAGCAACTTACCATTCATCAGCATGGGTCTACTGTCTCTGTTATTTGAGTCAGAGGTGCTAGAAGATGCTGCAGGAGACAGAGCAGATAACGTACATATACAGACAACACATCAGTCAGCATCACTTTATAAACTTCTTTGACTTATAAATCAGTCCTGCTGCCAGCTGTACCTCCCTGATATGTCATCACAGCAAATCATCCTGTCCCCAGCATCCTCTTCTGTCACAACAACCCTCTGCATCTCTTCTTGCAATACATTCATGAGCTGAGGTCTTTCTCTTTTCTTCCTGCTTGGCAGCTCCATCTTCAGTATCTGTCCCTATGATGCACTCATTTCAAATCTTGTTCCTGGTCCTGGTGAAAATCAACTCTGATGCCTCCAGCTCCTGTCTTTTTATCAGTGCCACCATCTTTAAATCATACATCAGAGCTGGTATCACTACTGTCTGATAAACCTTCCTTTTCTCTCTTGTTGCTATCATTGTGTCAGAGTTCACTACGAGACAGTCATCTCCACCCACTCCACCCTGCATGCAATCTTCTTCACTTCTCTTTTGCACCATCTGTTATCTTGGTTGACCCAAGGTATCTCCACTACTACTTCTCCTTCTACTTGCATCTTCACTTTTCCACCTGCATTATCACAGTTCCTTTGTCGGCACTCTTGGTACATCAAAGAGTGAAAGTGTCAGGCCAGGACTCTGCAGTCTATTAACACCTACATGCTAGTGGACATGAGGGGGTTCACTTCCTGGCGTTCCAGGAGGAACGCTGGTTTGAGTGGGGAGTGAAGGAGGCCATTTCCGTGAAAAGGGAAAGACCATCTCTGATTCGAGGAGGGAGCCTCAGGGTACATCTTTCAGCATCTTCCAGTGCTGTGATTGCAGCCATTCCCCAACTCTCTGTGAATGCTACTCATAGCCAGTGATCAATGATTTTTGATCAGTAGTTTTTGATCAATGATCATGACAATTTGCATATTAATGATAAAGAAAATGACCCCATTGTCCATTGTTTATTCAGTGTTGCTAGTTTCAGTTATTATGCAAATGTTCTGTTTATGATGTTGGAAACCTGCAGACAGATGAGACTGAAAAGTCACTTGGATGAGTGACGAAACATTTCTTCCACTGAAAACGTCCAGCTGAACAGAATCAACCTTTCTGGGATGTGAATGTTTCTTTTCAAATCATTGCTGTACTGTATATATATTTTCTGAAGAGAATAAATAAATGGTTTAATGCTTCCTCTGCCTGCAGGTTGGGAGGAGTTATTGTTACAAACTTGTCAATAATGGTGCTTAAATGCTTTTCTGTGAAGATCAAGTCACATCATTGAAGATCAAGTAACATCTATACTACATGGATACTATATTGTTATAATGTTATGTTATAGTGTGTCAAGAATTCTAATTCATGTCCACTTACTGCAGGTCGGGCCTTGTGTCCAGCTTCCTTGTGTACAAACAGATTTTTTGTTGTGTGCTCCCTCTGCAGTGTATCCATCTTCACACTCATACTGCACTTCTGAACCTGCAGCAAACACTTCCTGATAGTCCTGATGAACGATGACTGCATGGGGGATTTTAGGAGGCACGCTGCACGCATTCATGCTTTCTGTAAAATTAGTTTAAGACTCAACAACGTCATTAATCCCAGAGCAGGGCAGTTTGTTTGTAGCTTATCCACAGGATCAAACCCACAAAACCTACAATCCTTAAACACTAATCATAAAAGCTCCTGTGAGTTGAGTCATGGATCAAAAAACAGTGAGGACCTGAAAAAAAATTACATAAAATGCCCTTATTAACAGCCTTCGTCTCAAATTTGTTCTGTGTTGTCCGGTATTAATTTTGTTGACCAATAATTTTCATCATAGTGTGCATACTGTGGTGTCTAACCAGATACTTACAGATACTTCGCAGTTAATCCAAATTGCTATAGCAAGAGTACTATCATCATACTTCTTTGGTATCATCTTCTCTTTATTGGCTCCTTTAAAATGCAGAATTACATTTGAAACTCCTCCTCTGACATAAAAGGTCTTAAATAAAGAGTTAAAGTTTCTAAAAGTAGAATGGGAGGCAGCACTTTCATCTATCAGGCCCTTCTTTTGTGGAACCAGCTCCCAGTTTGGATTGAGGAGACAGACCTCTCTACTTTTAAAATTAGCAGTTTAAGGAGCTTGGAAAGAAGGCGACCAGATTTCTTTAAGTGGGTGAAACACATGATACAAAAAAAAAAAAAAAAGTGATAAATTAGAATTTTAAACTGATGTTGGCATTAAATTAAAAGTCACATAAAGTAAAAAGGAGTTCATTCTACCTCACTGTCTGATGAAATCTGTGTGAAAATGTTTCAACTAAGACAAACAAGAAAAGAAAGAAGAGCTATTTGCAGGACTTACCTATACACTGTGGCTCATGAGACCATCTTCCATTGTGACATGTGCTGGTTGCCCACCAACCCTTCATTGCTAGCTGACGTCCTTCGTTGCAGGTGTAGCTCAGCTTGGTGCCGTGAGGGTAAGTCTCTTGCTTTGGGGCAAAGAAGCCACCGTCCAGTGTGGGAGCATCACAGGCCTGTGTGGTGCTCTGTGCTGAAACACAACATTGAAGTAAGTGCAAAACATTATCAACCAGCGTAAATGTTTGTCTGTGAAGTTACTTGTTGTTCTCACCGTGCAGCACTCCAGGAAACCAAAGAAGAGCAAATGCAAAATATTTGATGCACATTTTTAAATCGTCCAACAACAAAGCAGCACCAGCAGTTAAAGGTAATCCACATGAGAACCAGCTGCTGATCACAACTGTCACCCAAAAGTTTGTGCAATCATCTCGGCCCTTCCCATTTTGTGGGATGGAAAAAAGTTTGTACACATTCAAAACAACTTTTGAGAAAGCACAGGGAAAAAACCCAACTGTTTTTCCACAAAGTTTTATTCAAATATGTGGTCACAATTTTTTTTATTGAGGTTCTTTTTAAACATGAAGACAAGACATATCGGAAAAATCTCAGCAACATCTATTTTTCATTGATTTTATTCATTACACATTTGTTCGTATGTTTGGAGCAGTTCTGAGCATTTTCCCTGAAGCCAACGAGAATCATTTACTTTGAAACATCAAATCAATGAAACTATTTACTGTCCAAATTTCACTTCCCGGACTGGATGGATCAAAGGTCGTATGTTTGACCTGATTGTGCAATTTATTCAGCTGCTTGGTAAGTAACTGCTTCTAAAAGTATATCTAACATTGTTGCATTGATGGTTTCCATCAAAGTTTACACACTACTTGAAATGACTGTAAGAAACATATATCTGTGTAGTAAGAAGCAATGATAATGTGGGTGATATATTCACTGTGTACATGACTCTAATGTGAGGATTAATGCAAGAAGTCAAAGTGATGCAGTTGCCCCCTTGGTGAGGTAAATAAAGTCACATTACTCCACCATTTTATTTTAAGCGAGCAGCATTAAATTGCTAGGCTAACATTGTGGTGAATGGAGGTGTAAGACCGGACTCATATTCTCTGCTCTAATACATCCCAAAGGTGTTCTGTCAGGTTGAGGTCAGGACTGTCAAAGTCGCTCATCTATGTCTTTATGGACCTTGTTTTCTGCACTGGTGCACAGTCCTGTTTGAATAAGAAGCCTGTTCCATGAAGCCTCTACATGCTTTTCTTGAGCTGATCTAAAGCTGACATGAAGTTTGGAGGTCTGTAACAATAAACTCTACAGAAAGTTGGTGACCTCTGCTGACTGTGTGCTTCAGCATTTGCTGTCCCCTTCTGTGTTTTTACGTGGTCTACCACTTTGTGGCTGAGTTGCTGTTGTTCCCAATCACTTCCACTTTGTTATAATACCAATAACAGCTGACTGTAAAATATTTAATAGTGAAGAAATTTCACAACTGGACGTGTTGCACAGGTGGTACATCCTATCATATCACTGAGCTCCTGAGAGTTTCTCATTCTTCCACAAATGTTTGTAGACGTCTGGGTGCTGGATTTTATACACCTGTGGCCGAGTTTATTTTAGAAAAAGTTCAAGTAGGGACTCAGTCACTGCGACACTTTAACAGCCATACGTTTAAAACTTTAATGTCACAAATCTATTTTTCACTGCATTGTGGACAAATGCAGTACACAAAAAACAAACAAACTTAAAAACAAATATACACTTGTTTCTTATTTCTTCTGCTGCCCTTTAAGATGCGCTGTAATAATTTCAGTGAAGTGCAGGCAGCAGCCTCAGCAGAGAAGCCCAGACCTTCCTCGCCCCAGCCACCTCCTCCAGCTTGTCTGGGGGAACAACAAGGTGTTCCCAGGCCAGACTGAGAGATATAATCTCTCCAGCGTGTCCTGGGTCTGCCCCAGGGCCTCCATCCGTTGGGACATGCCCGCTACACCTCACCCAGGAGGCATCCTTGTCAGTCCTGGCATTTAGTACATGCAAAACTAAAATGTGAAAAATTTCTCCATCTTAGTCACTGTGAGCTTATTCATTAGGGCCCAAATGCAGGACTCAGAGGCTGCCATGATATGAAAAAATGAAATGAAAACCAAACTGAAGCCAATTTGCGAAGGTAGCAGCACAACGAGAACATAGAATAATGAATGAAGATGCCATGTTATGATTAGAAAGGAGGTGCTGGGCCCGATCCAAGGGTGACAGAAGGACAGTAGCGGTTTTAGATACGGGCGACACGGGCGGTTGCCCGGGGCGGCATCGTGATGGGGGGCGGCATCACGGGCATCGGCAAAAAAAAAAAAAAAAAAAAAAACATGCTCGTACTCATGCTGCCCCGACATCAGCCAGCGCATAGTGGGAAAGTCATAGGCACCGATCGGTTTTCTATCGCCCATTTGCTGGGAGTAAGGGCGCCCTCCGTTTGCGAGGTGCGCCTGCTGCTTGCGGCACAGGGAGGAGAGGGCGGGGCGGCGGGGGATTCTCTGGCTGGCTGGAGCAGCATCTAATAACCAACTCGCAAAATAAAACAAAATAAAAACAAAACAACAAACACGAAAACACCAGACATTATGATACAGACTTATAATTTGCACCGATGTTTTTTCGAAATTCTATACACGAAAACTGAGCGCGAGAGCCCTCGGTGCGCCTGCTCGCTGCTGAAGTCAAAGTAAACTTTATTGTCATCTCCGCTACATACAGTCCAGTATATAGAGAGACGAGACGACGAGGCTCCAGTTACAGCAGTGCAAATAAACGAACAATAAATATAGTAGAGTAAGAAAATAAATATACACTTTAGGACTCGGGGTAAAGGGATCAATAACAATTTAAAATTTATAATTTACAGTTTGATGATTTAAAGTCTCACACATAACCCGTCGAAAGGGGAGGGAGACCTGCTGCTTCCAAATAGAGCACATTTCATTCATAGTGTTGTAAATCTAAGCCCATTATGTATTCATGATCTGAATCCTGGGTTGTGTGAAATCCCAGAAATAAACCCTAGACAAAGTTAATCTGTGAACTAAGGTGTAGGTCTGTTAGGTTATGTTGTGGTGATCCTCTGGTTGAGGGATGGGTGTTCATACTGGAGTGCAAAATTAAAACCAATGGAAGATGGACAAGAAAAGTTCAAAGCCATCAGGTGCTCAGTTTAGAAAAAAGAGAAAAGAAGAGGAGAAACGAGCAAAAGATACAGGTAAACAGATGTGTCATTGGATAATGGCAGGTCATCCTGAAACAATCAGAATCAGAATACTTTATTAATCCCTAAGGAAATAATGTGGGTTACAGTTGCCCCAAGAAGAAATGGTAAAAATAGTAACAGTAACAGACTAAACTCCAAACAATACATTATGTTACAGATTTTAATATTAATTAGTCATTGTCAGTTGTTGATTTGTCCTGTTCTCATTGTATGATGAATTATGATGGCTGTTTGGTAGCCATACTATGCATACTCTCTCTCTCTCTTCATATGTGTGTGTGGACAACAGTTTTATGTTAATGTACAATCCTTAACATGTTTTGTGTGTGTGTGTGTGTGTGGGGGGGGGGCGCCAGAGGGAGTGTTCGCCCAGGGCGCCAAACAGGCTAGGACCGCCACTGCAGAAGGATACACCCTGGACAGGTCATCAGTCTGTCTGCAGTTGTGGCGTATTAATTCAGTTCAATTTAATTCAATTCACAACAACAGTTTCCTCAAGAATCATTTTACATTTGTACACTGTAAAATGTAATTCTAGATGTTTGTTATTTCAACATATTATTCTATATCAGTTTGACGATAGATGACTGAAGTTGTTGTTATAACATAGAATTACAAGTTAAAAACGTCCCAATTACACCAAAAAAAGCTAACTTGAAAACTCATGTCCAGCTAAATCAGAAACTTATGTGAACTTGACAATGTGGGTAAGTTGAGCACAGCAGGATTCAAAACTGCCTCACGTGACTGCTACCGAGGTGCATCATGGGGAATTGGCGGTTAACGACATGCTCACTTTACTTGGACGTTTTCTAATCGTCTTCTTTGGAATATGCTTTCAAGGTGAGTAACATTGGTTATAACTATAAGGAAAGAGAGCTACAAAAGTTGGAACATGTTTCAAATTTATGGCATGATGTGTGTTTTTCTTTTACCGAAATGTTTGCTTTAGCTAATGTAACTTTAGCCGACAAGGTCCAGCTTGTGTGTCATGACCAAACTTGACCTAATAAACTGACACATGGCCTTTTTTATGGGTTTAATGTAGCACGGACCAAATCACAAGTATTGTGCCACTAGCTTTAAGGTTGTGCACTCAACCACTGTTGCGATATTAGCAAGCTAACTCAGCTAATTAATAAAGCTTATTTCATATTGTCTCTGTACTTGTAAATTTCTTTCAAGTTCACAGGCTGTTGTATTTTGGTGGAAGTTCATTTTGGCAATATTTCCAATAACTGGCTGGGTTCAAAAGAACTTTTTGGCAGGACTCGGATGCTTGTTGCCATCTGTTTACCCCTATGTAATCACTTAGTTGTTATTAACTGCTGCATGCTAAGCTGCAAGAGTGCACTGAGGACTGAGACAAAATATGGTCTACAAACCAGCATTATATTAGTTTTTATCAGATAGTCCTCCAGTGTGCTTATTTTTTGCTTTAATTCTATTGTGCAGTTATTTGTTACCCTGAAATGCTTTATGCTTAACAACAGCTCACTATTTTGACTTATTTTTGAACTCTTGTGATCAGTATGACTAGATTGTGTGAGTTTCCATACTAAAAGAGCTGTAGTGATAAAATAATTGGCATCAGAGACACTGATTTTTGGCATGGTATACTGCAGAAGTTTTTTTTTTTTTTGCATAATTTACCTTTTAATTAAACTGCATTCCCTGTATTGTAACAAAACTAACATTGTTTATATGTCAGAAAATTAGCAAACATGAATAAATGGCGAAAACAATATAATTATAACATATATTTTTATTTGACTTATTTTAGGTCTGTGAAGCCAAACTTGATGCTGGGGATTTATTTTTGTCAGTGGAGTCAAATGGTAAGTTACAATTTGTGCATTTTGTCATACTGGAAACACCACAGATTATATTGTAACTTAATAGCTCTGTAGAACAAATGATATAAAGATTGTAGTGTCAGGGTACTTCTTAAGAAGTAATATGGCACTATTGATGATCACATGCAGGTGGCATAAACTAAATATTCAGACGTGTTACCAACAAATGATTCATTAACAAAAGCAATGGAGCAGACTGTTTAGGTTCTTGTGGTTGTAATAACATCCATAACTGCAAGTTTGTCATTAATTTATTTTCACAGGTCTAGATGATCACATCTGTCTTTGTCATTTAAATGAGGTGGACTTGCAAACTTTGCGCTCTTTTGGGTAAATTGCTGTCCACTACATATACACAGAATGTGCACAGTATTTCAGATCTAAAAAGGGAGTATGTAATGGACTTGCTGGCTTTAATGTAAAAAGCCTGTTGTGTAACTTTAATGAGGCAGTTGGACTAAAACAGTATTGCTCATCAAGGTAAACATCTGAGGAATAAGGAAATTGTTACTTGTCCTTTTACTCAGTGTTCTTTTAATTGCACGTTTACTAAAGTTTTACATCACATAAGTCATTTTCACAATCATTCTACTTTAAAAGATTTCGAGACAGAGCTTATTGTTCTCTGAACTTCGTTGTTTGCTGAACAGCAGGTAAAGTGCATCTTTTTGTTTGTTTGCTTTTGTGTGTTTGTGTTTTCTCTAATGGGCCTCAGATGACTGTTTGCTTAAATTTGGGTCTCAAAGAATCTTTTTTTTATTCTGCCTGTACTCTCCACCCCTCTTCTTCTATTGCTCAGGTTGAAGCAGAATTTGCCCGTCTTACATCTGTTGACCTGAAAGGGTTCCTTTTTGCTGTGCTTGACCATTATGGAGAGGTTCGTGGAGCTGTACAAAATCAAGAGCGGCATAGGAGGGCTAACTAGGCTCATAAGATGCTTCGGTGATGATGTAAGTGTTCAACTGCGAAATGTTCTCCTTTGTTTAAGTTTTAGGTTATCCAGTTCAACTGATGAACTCATTGAAAGAAAGCTGATAAGTAAAGTCTGTCATCATATTTCACAACTGGACATTTAGTGTGGTAACTTTTACAGAATCTGTGTATATTGGTGGTAGGTTGGATATCATATTCTACTTGAATGTCCTGATAAGCCTGATTCAAAATCTCCAATGATAATCATATATTGATGGAATTATGTATCAAAAGCTGTGAATTTGGAGCTGTCTACATGCTTCATAAACACTGTTTAAAAAATGTTTTGGTTTTGTTTTTGACTTCTTTGACCAGAGCCCTACACAAAAGGAAGAGGACAGAGGACCTCATTTTCTAAAGGAAGATCCCTCACACACTTTCAAGACTGTGAAGGTTAGCATTGTTTCTTTTAGTAAATTTAATAATGACAGCACCACAGTGGATTTTAAATGAAACATGTGGCATCTATGAAACAATAGATGCCACATGATAACATGTGTACTTTTTCCTCACCAAATGTATTATTACAAGATCTTTGACACTGGATTTGGTCTGGGTTTCAGAGAAACTAACTGGCAAGCTAGCATTGATATTATTAGTGTCTTGTGTTTATTCATGTCTTCACCAGGGTCTTTGACATTTCGCTGCTGTACTGTTCACTTCAGCTTTACGTTTGATTTCTCACATTGTATATTGTAATGGCAGAGATATTAGGATATTTAAGGGGCTGCAGTGGCTGCTACAGCTGTGGGGGCAATACTTTGGTGAAATGTGGACCCTGGAAAAGAGACTGTGTAGACTGGGTAAGCAATTAAAGGTTACTGGCCGAGAGTCATTGGGCAGCTGGGTAAAGGTGGATGTTGATATTCAGTGCCAATTATGCAACCTGTTCAGCCATGTCTATATGCTCTTTTTCATGCTGTTAATATAGGGGAAAAATAAACTTTAATCAATAAACTGATTAAAGAAGCATTGTCTATGGAGCCATAATCTGATCCTGTAGTGTAGCTGCAGTTTGCACATTTCATGTATTCTCAGCCAGATTTGGTTTAGAGCACAGCCAATATTTAGCATAAGTAGATTTAAATTCACACACAGATGATGGCAAGCTACATTGTAGCCACAGCCGCCCTGGGGCGCACTAACAGAGGCGAGGCTGCCGGACACTGGCACCACCGGGCCCTCTGACCACCACCAGTAGGCAACAGGTGAAGTGTCTTGCCCAAGGACACAACGACTGAAACTGTCGGAGCCGGGCTCGAACCGCAACCTTCCGATTACAAGACGAACTGTCAACTCTTGAGTCACGATTCAGTCATCCACCCATGTGTGTGAATGACTGAATGTGTAAAGCACTTTGAGTCCTTAGGGCCTATACAAATACAGGCCATTTACCATTTAAATTGAAAATTTTGTTTGAATTCTGCAATTGAAGACATGCTCAGTTATTTATGAACATGGTCTTTGTTTAAAAGCAAGAAATGGATTTGTAACATGGGGTGCATATCTCATTCTGAAAAACTTTAACAACTAATAAGTGTTACCCAAAGCCAATCACCATCATCCAAAGCATCAGTATGGCTCTTCTTTGGAAAGACATGTATTGTTAAGCACAAAGAATGTTGTGTAATTGTAATTGTGTAATTTTTTTTTTTTTTTTGTCTTTGAACCTTTTATAGCCGACAGGTATTGAAGACACGTTTTCTAAGAGGATGAAAGTTGGCATTGCGATGGTGAAAGAAGAAGACATCATCGATGTGTTGGTTGTCCTTGAGGCGGCAGTAATCCTGTCTAATCTGAGGGATGTCTCAAGTGCCATTTCCATGCTGATGGGCCTTCTTTTTGCCCTCAACATAGACTATCCAAAGGAACTTAAGGACATCTTTGAAGTCATTCAGAACATCCTAATGAACATTGGTGGAAGGCAGTGCATCTCACTAGTGCATGGTCTAAGAAACAGACTCTTGCAGAAAGCCATGCAGAACTGTAACTGTATCCCTTAGTGTTAAGGACAGTTTTTATTTTACTGTTTGTTTTTTTATTCTTGCAAGTTCTCATTCTCACTTTTGTATGTCACTAAATGACTACACTTTACATTCCAGATTAGACAATTACTCATTTGTTCATGGTTTAAGAAACTTATGTGAACAACAATATAATGGTGGACTTTGCAGATGCTTATCTCATGCAAGTCAGTAGTTTTTCCTTTGTTTTGCAATTGAGTAGACTCAAACTAACGTTTCTGAAATATTCATATTATCAAATGTTTCAGAAGCATGCACTCATTTTCAGAGATATTGGTTCTGTGGAATTTGTTGCAATTGTAAACGAAGACAAATACAAGAGTTTGATGTCTTAGTTGTTATAAACTGATCTTTACTGTCACTTATCAAAGGTTTTGTACTATTTTAATATTTCAAGTTTTATGCTAACAGGTGTGACTGAGCACAATGAAGTTTAAAAATTTTGCAAATGTAAAGAATAACTTTTCTAAAATAGCAAGTGTTCGTTGATACATTACATTAATGCAGACTTTATGTTGTTACTTCACAAGAATCACTACTGCTCCTAGAGTATTGGTCAGAATTTAATCTTCACCCAAACTGGGCTCAAGACCAAGTTCAAATTTATTGTTTCACAGGGAGCAGCCTTTGAGTTTTGATGGATTGTGAGCCTGATGAGCTACATCACTGATTTTTCTGTTTCTCAGATGACTAAGATGGCACAATAAATGGTGAATGTTGGGTGCTCATGAGTAATTGTCTTGTCATGTTCTTAAAACAAACTTTCTGTATGAAATGATCAGATAGACTTTAATGGAATCTGTGGGTTTTATTTTTTTTCTGTAAACAACAGAAAATTAATTTAAAGGAATGTAGATATTTAAATCTGAGATCTAAGATAAACCTAACAGGTAGTTTTGCTGAAATGGATGTTAGAAAGCTAAAAAACAAAACAAAACTTAAGATGTTTAATACACATTTTTCTTTACATCCAGTCAATCAACTCTGATAATTAAAATGAAACTGATTTACAAGTTCACTCAGCTACCTTAAGGAGCTCAGTTAATTAATAAACTTAAATCAACTTAGCTAACAAATTATGTTAAGCTAAAATAGATTCCTAAGTTAAAAGAACTACTAAAGTATTTGAATTAACTAAAAAACCCAAGTCAACTGAACTAGGACGAGCGTTTAAACAATAGATTATTTTAATTTAGCTGAAAGGGTTTTCCCAAGTAAAAATGACAATTAAAGGAGTTGAACTGACTAACAAATCTCAGTCAACTAAACTAAGACAAAAGTTTAGACAACATGTGATTTTTCATTAAGATAACAATTGGTTGTGTTATAAGAACAAACTCTATTTCTTGACTTAACTTAAAATTTTAAGGCAGCCCTGTACCTGATATTTTTAAGTTGAAACAACAAGTTATATTTTACAGTGTATACTGACACCTACGTTATTATGTTAAAGTTCAGTAAGGACGATCTGTAAGTTTTCATCTGTCTGCTTTCTTGGCTGTTTGGCTGCTAGTCTGTTCATCACATCACTTCCACTTTTTCACAGTGTCCTAGTCAGTGCTGACATCATTGCTCCAGTCCAATCATCTAATCTGATCTAATTGCTTTTACTTTTTCACACAGGGGCAGGTGGGTTTGAATAGCTTTATATCCCTTAATAAATGAAATCATCGTTTACAAACTGGATTTTGTATTTACTCAGGCTATCTTTGTTGAATATTAAAATATGAAAATACTTTTTCACAGTACTGTTCCTGCATGTTTTAACAACACTGTATTTCAGGGTTTACTCATAAAAATTCAACCTTTATGCTGAGTCCAAGAAATCATTGTCCTGTTAACAAAAATTACAAATTGTAAATTCATGTCAAAAGTGTTGGGAAAAGTGGTTTTGTTGTTACTTCTTCTCAAATGAGATACAGCAACTATTTCAGTCAGACTTCAGAGCTTTTCATGTTCCTGAAAAAGCTTCATTGAAGGTGATCAATTATTTGTGACCCACATTAGATTCAGCAGATATCACAGCCCTCATTCTTTTGGACATTAGCTGCTTTCTGCTTTTGATATTGTGAATCACAAGAATCTTTGGGCTTGCCTCAAATGCTGGGTTGGAAATAAGGACTTTCTGTGTCTGTTGATCAGTTCTTTAAATCTTCTGCTCCTGTTTCTTGTGTGTTTCTTGGACCAGGACACCAAATGAGGGTTTTTGTGCCGTCACAGACGGTTTGAAAATGTCAACCTAACTGTGAAATCTATTGGTGGACCAGTGTGTCTATGACATGTTTCTCTGTGATACTGTGGTGCATCAACTTATCATCACCTCATCTGTAAAAATGAGTTCAGCCAACCTTCGGACGAAGCTGTTTTCTGCAGCTTGTATCCACAATCTTATTCTTTTGGTCACTACCCAAAGCCAACACCATCATGAAGCATTAAACAAATCAATAAACTTGTGCTTGTGTGCTCACTATAGTGTTTCCATTATTGTTATTTATTAAATAATATTTTGATGTACATAGTAAAAGAACTGTTCTACACAGTTAGCAGACAAACCAATACAAAGACGTCTCTGATGATGAAACATTTAATTCAGACCTCAGCCAGCCATCGACACTTTATGGATTCAGTGTACACATCATGTACTGAGTGCATGAAAAGTTCAAATCATTTATGGACAGTTTGGTGTTTAAAGAACAATCAGCCCCAAAACTGTACAAAGAAAAGAAACATGTTTCATTGTTGCTCTGCAGGTTCTGGTTGAAGAGTTTCAGAAAGGTCGTGTTGTCAGTTGGGTTCTCTGAATCTTCTGCAATCATCCTGATTAAAACACAAACAAACAAACAACAGCAGAGTGAAAAACATCAAGCATATCTATTTCAAAAAAACTATATTTGTTTGAAATTAAACCAAAGAATAACACTTACATAATATTGACGTCCATGGTCATCGCAACCTAAACAAGAAGCAGTGAGTTTGTCAGTTAGAAGCTCAGATCCAGTAAACTTCATTAGTGAGGACGGATTCACTGCATTGAAAGATAAACCTACAGAGGAAAATCCTCTCTGTTCTTAAAGAGCCAGACTGCTTTTATTCCTCATGTTTTACTTTTATTCCATATTAACATTTGTTGACGTTACTTCATTGATATTTTTGGTGTTTTGTAACAATAACAAACTGTTTTGTGGTGATTTGGGGGCAACTGGAACAAGTGTGGAAAGAAGATGCTGCACAGTAAATCACTTTGTTCCTGTGATAAAGAGTGAATCTCCTGCTTTGTGTGATGTGCTGGGACAAAGGCAGGCAGATGAGTTTGGCTGTTGGAAGCTTTTAACTCTACATACTACAACATGAAGTGAATGTGTCATTCCTATAGACAAACATCAGCTGCAGCTTTTAACAAATCAGCAATATTAGGTTTTCTATTTCAATATGTTCCTGTGTGGGAAATTGTATTTATTTTTCTTTCACTATTCCTCTTGTTTGTGAATCAGATCCCAGAGAAGACATTTCCATACGTGTTAGCTGCAAAAGGAATAAAGAAAATTGAAGAGTTCAAATGTAAAGAGATAAATACTTACATTGGCTCAGAGCTATTCTTCTGTTAGCACACTGAACATAGATATATTTGTCTCTTGCAGTACAAGGAAAATATTTTTGTTCTCCTTCCCGCATGTATTCAGATTGAGTTACTGCAAGACCATAACCAGCATATCTAGCAGGATCCACCACACAGAACGCTTCTGCAAAAACAACAACAAGTAAAAACAAACATAAGAAGAATTTTTAGGAACATTTTTAATAAACTTTTGAGTGAAAAATATTTTTTTATACCTTCACAGGTGGGTAGTTCAGACCAGCTACGATCACTGTAACAATTCACAGTGTCTGGACCAGCTAGATTGTAAAAGCCATTGCACTGGTATTTCAAATACATTGGACCTTCTTCCACAATTACAGCATTTTCAATGTATGGGCGGGCTCCACACAACTGAACTAAAATAAAAGAAAGTGAGTGTAACAAAATGATCATTGTGTACTCAGCTGTTTAGTTTTCCAAATCTTTGAATTCCTGTACAACTTACCAAACCAATCAAAATTAATCATTTTTGCAGTGATCAACAATTCATTCATTCATTAACGCTGGCTTCTAATTCCAATCCAGCTGCTTGTTGTCATTCAAAAAACTAAATTAAATATATATAAACTGAATTTGATGTATATGCTGATTAAGTGGAAAAGGTTGTGAGCAACTTACCATTCATCAGCATGGGTCTACTGTCTCTGTTATTTGAGTCAAAGGTGCTAGAAGATGCTGCAGAAGACAGAGCAGATAACGTACATATACAGACAACACATCAGTCAGCTTCACTTTATAAACTTCTTTGACTTATAAATCAGTCCTGCTGCCAGCTGTACCTCCCTGATATGTCATCACAATGAATTATCCTGTCCTTAATATCCTCTTCTGTCACAACAACCCTCTGCATCTCCTCCTCCTTCTTTTTCTCTTTTCTTCCTGCTTGGCAGCTCCATCTTCAACATCCTCTGTCCAGTATCTTCACTATCCCTCCTCTGCACATGTCCAAACCATCTCAGCCTTGCATCTTTGACTTTATGTCCTAACTGAACAACCTGAGCTGATGGACTCATTTCTAATCTTGTTCCTGGTCACTCCTGATGAAAATCCACTCTGATGCCACTTCCACTTCCTGTCTTTTTATCAGTGCCACCATCTTTAAACCATACATGAGAGCTGGTTTCACAGTTCACCTCAGACAGTCATCTCCACTCACTCCACCATGCATGCACTCTTCTTCTTGTCTTGTGCACCGTCTGTTACTTTGGTTGACCCAAGGTATCTCTACAGGGAGTGCAGAATTATTAGGCAAGTTGTATTTTTGAGGAATAATTTTATTATTGAACAACAACCATGTTCTCAATGAACCCAAAAAACTCATTAATATCAAAGCTGAATGTTTTTGGAAGTAGTTTTTAGTTTCTTTTTAGTTTTAGCTATTTTAGGGGGATATCTGTGTGTGCAGGTGACTATTACTGTGCATAATTATTAGGCAACTTAACAAAAAACAAATATATACCCATTCCAATTATTTATTTTTACCAGTGAAACCAATATAACATCTCCACATTCACAAATATACATTTCTGACATTCAAAAACAAAACAAAAACAAATCAGCGACCAATATAGCCACCTTTCTTTGCAAGGACACTCAAAAGCCTGCCATCCATGGATTCTGTCAGTGTTTTGATCTGTTCACCATCAACATTGCGTGCAGCAGCAACCACAGCCTCCCAGACACTGTTCAGAGAGGTGTGCCGTTTTCCCTCCTTGTAAATCTCACATTTGATGATGGACCACAGGTTCTCAATGGGGTTCAGATCAGGTGAACAAGGAGGCCATGTCATTAGTTTTTCTTCTTTATACCCTTTCTTGCCAGCCACACTGTGGAGTACTTGGACGCGTGTGATGGAGCATTGTCCTGCATGAAAATCATGTTTTTCTTGAAGGATGCAGACTTCTTCCTGTACCACTGCTCGAAGAAGGTGTCTTCCAGAAACTGGCAGTAGGACTGGGAGTTGAGCTTGACTCCATCCTCAACCCGAAAAGGCCCCACAAGCTCATCTTTGATGATACCAGCCCAAACCAGTACTCCACCTCCACCTTGCTGGCGCCTGAGTCGGACTGGAGCTCTCTGCCCTTTACCAATCCAGCCACGGGCCCATCCATCTGGCCCATCAAGACTCACTCTCATTTCATCAGTCCATAAAACCTTAGAAAGATCAGTCTTGAGATATTTCTTGGCCCAGTCTTGACGTTTCAGCTTGTGTGTCTTGTTCAGTGGTGGTCGTCTTTCAGCCTTTCTTACCTCGGCCATGTCTCTGAGTATTGCACACCTTGTGCTTTTGGGCACTCCAGTGATGTTGCAGCTCTGAAATATGGCCAAACTGGTGGCAAGTGGCATCTTGGCAGCTGCACGCTTGACTTTTCTCAGTTCATGGGCAGTTATTTTGCGCCTTGGTTTTCCACACGCTTCTTGCGACCCTGTTGACTATTTTGAATGAAACGCTTGATTGTTCGATGATCGCGCTTCAGAAGCTTTGCAATTTTAAGACTGCTGCATCCCTCTGCAAGATATCTCACTATTTTTGACTTTTCTGAGCCTGTCAAGTCCTTCTTTTGACCCATTTTGCCAAAGGAAAGGAAGTTGCCTAATAATTATGCATACCTGATATAGGGTGTTGATGTCATTAGACCACACCCCTTCTCATTACAGAGATGCACATCACCTAATATGCTTAATTGGTAGCAGGCTTTCGAGCCTATACAGCTTGGAGTAAGACAACATGCATGAAGAGGATGATGTGGACAAAATACTCATTTGCCTAATAATTCTGCACTCCCTGTAGTTTGTTTTTTTTTAAAGTTCACAGGAGAGAACCTGTGCTAACAGATTAAAGAAAACTATACAAATTCTCTTTGAATTTAAGCGTACGTTCTTTGTCTTTATTTATACTTTACTTCATTATACTGCATACATTTTAGTTTATTTAGTTTATTTATCATTTTAGTTACAAGATTAAATATAAAGTTGAAGAAAATGTAATTGTGGCCAGGCTATTGATCAAGTAATTGCGATTAATCGTGATTAATTACAGAAAATTGTGGGATTAATTAAGTTTTTTTTAATCTATTGACAGGAATAGTTTATTTATACAACATATGTCTAAGAAATATGGACCAGAGCCAGAGTTACTCAGCGCAATGTTTACTGTGTCCTGACTTCTTAGTTCTTTGGGGGAAATGCCCAACAATTATTAACTCGTCCAGCAGAACACGGCTCTTTACTCTGCCTTCAGATCGTGCTTTCATTTCTGCAAAATGTGTCTCAAGACTCTTGGATTTGTCCTCGTTTTGTTTCCTGGATTGCTTCAAGGTAAGAAGATTCAATTCTGCTACACATAGAAACTATTTTAGTTTGTAAATGTGAGACTTACGTGAGATTTTTAAAACATTTTTTATTGTTTCAGCACAGGGTTGTGATCCTCCCAGACTGGTTCATGGTAACTTTCTCCCCAGACAAGAGACTTACTCTGACAGAACCACGATCACTTATTCCTGTGATAACGGATATAAACCTGTAGTGGAGGGTTGGTGGGCAACCAGTACCTGTGAACGTGGGAAATGGTCTCATGAACCGCAATGTATAGGTAGGTCAGTACTGGGAATGGTGAATGAGCTTTAAAAGCTTCACTATAAATTATGTTTTTAAAAAATGATGTAATTAGTTTAGATTCGCTAATAAATAGACTCATCTGAGAAAAAGAACAATGGAATCTGATTATTTCCGTAAATAAATATAAAAAGCAATAAAATATAATTGCAGAATCGTGAAGTTTAATTTAATGTTTTTGTGCCAAGTGTAAAAAAAATTATTTATAATAGTTTTATAGAACTACAAATCAGGAATTTCAGTCTCCCTCAAGGAAATTAAAAAAACTCTCTTCCAGTAACTCCTTGAAATAACTATTCACAATGTTTAATGCGGCATGTTGCTGTTCACAATCAGAAAGTTTTAATTATGAATGTAAAAGTTACTCTGTAAAATCTCAAAGTGCTGATGGTGACTCTGGTCTGTTCTTCCTCAGATGAAAGCAGCTGCCTTCCACCAACTATTCCCAATGGAAAGTACCCTGAAAACTCAAACGGCTGGTATGAGGCTGGAAGTATACTAACGATAACATGCAATGGAGGATTTGAGCACCAAAACCAGATCACCACCACTACCTGTGGAAATGGAAAATGGTCCTCTGCACCAGTCTGTGAGAGTAAGTCTGCTACATGTTTGACTCCAGTTAGCTGTTCAACACTTTTTTCCTGCTTCTATTCATGACTTTTTATTTTTACAGGAAGTATGAGTGCATGCAGTGCACCTCCTAAAATCCCCCATGCAGTCATCATTCATGGATACCAGGAGGTGTTTGCTGCAGGTTCAGAAGTGCAGTATGAGTGTGAAGACGGATACACTGCAGAGGGAGCACACAACAAAAAATCTGTTTGTACACAAGGAAGCTGGACAGCAGTGCCAACATGCAGTAAGCTGACAGTTTAATGAGATCTGCATTTATGTATTTACTTTTTATTAATTGGCAATAATCCACAGTAAGTTTAAAAACAACTGATCACATGACACTTGAAGGAATATAGAACATAATCCAGGAAGTAAATGCACCAGTGCATGACTATGATTGGTGGGAATCATCAAGTGTTCAGAAAAATAATAAACATTTGAACTCTGTAGTCTGCAGATGCAGAATGTGTCATGTTTACATCCTGTTCTGCTGCTAGTAATCAAAGTTTTAAAAAGTAAATATATAAATATAAACCTAAAACATTAAAAAAACAATAATTTCATTGAAAACTATCATAATTTTTTGAAAGACTGAAAGAGAAAACGTTGACATATTCTGAGTTTTTTAAATTAATGAAAACTTCTCACAGCCATGACCTGGTTAGGGACTCTGGTGGCTCTTAGATGGTGTTTTCCTTGTGGCTGCGTACAGCGGAGATGGGGGAGGGTCTGTGCTGGCTGGTTACTGGCCTGGTAGCCTGGCTGCCCCAGGGTGGGTCCGGGACCTGCGTGGAGGCTTGGGGGTCTGGAGGTGCTCCACCCCCGGGGCTGGGGCTCTGGCTGGGCCTTGGGGGCTTGGATCCTGGTTGTTGTGTCGCCAGGGTTGTGGGTGGGTGGGTGCATGGGGGCTCAGCCTCGGTGCAGGGGACCTCTGGTGCATCAGCCCAACTGGAGGGCTCTCTAACTGGTGGAGAGGCTGTTACATCTTTGTAGGAGGTCTCCTCTCTACAGGAGCTCACTCTGCAGGTGGGGGAGAGATATAGGAGAGGTGGAGAATGAACTCAACCTGGGTGTCTATTGTCTTGTGTAGTCTGGGAGATGACTGGATGATGGGGTGGGTGCAGTTTTCTCTGCGGTGGGGTGAGGTGGGCTGCCCCGGAGTCTGTGGGGCGGTGCTGCTGTTGTGGGCCCCGGTCCGGATGGGCCTGGGCCCCCTTTCCCTGGTGGGTTCCAGAGTGTGGGGGTGCCTACTGGGGTCAGCGGGGGAGCTGGCCTCAGGGAGGGGCCGCTGCCCCTCCTTTCTTCCCTCCCCATCCTCAGCTAGACATCCACATTACTCATACTCTCATAACACATACATATAGGGCCTTGGGGGTGGGCACGTTATAATAATAATAATAATAATAATAATAATAATAATAATAATAATAATAATAATAAATTTTATTTAAAAATAGCGCCTTTCAGAGCACCCAAGGACACTGTACAACAAATACACAATATACACAATAATAAGAGTAACAGATAAAAGTTAAAAGGATGCAGAGGTTTAGACTTAAGCAATTTTAAACAGGTGAGTTTTGAGGGTGGACTTAAAAAGAGGGAATGAAGTAATGTTTCTGAGGTCAGAGGGTAAGGAATTCCAAAGTCGAGGGGCAGAGCAACTAAAAGCCCTGCCCCCCATTGTAATCAGACGAGTGGAAGGAACAGAGAGAGAAAGAGAAGATGAAGATCTGAGGCACCGGGATGGAAAGTTCATCTGTACTAAATCAGAAAGGTATGGTGGAGAGAGAGAATGAATAGCCTTAAATGTATTATTTTAAAATGAATGCGAAATTTAACCGGGAGCCAGTGAAGCTGCTTCAGGATTGGGGAGATGTGGTGGGTAGAGGAAGTCCTAGTAATAATACGGGCAGCAGAGTTCTGGACACGTTGGAGCTTGTTAATGGATTTTTTGTGTCAGGCCAAATAATAGTGAATTACAGTAATCAATTCAAGAGATAACAAGATTATGGACGAGAATGGCAGTGGCATGAGGAGTGAGGAAAAGGCGGAGGCGATTGATGTTACGGAGTTGAAAATATGCTGCACATGTGACATTATTGATATGTGAATTAAAGGATAATGTGCTGTCGAGAATGACACCCAAGCTTTTCACAGAGGGAGAGATAGGAACCAACGAATTATTGATAGTGAGAGAAAAATCATTAATTCTGGATAGCGATAGTTTAGTGCCGACCAGGAGAAGTTCTGATTTATTGCTGTTGAGTTTAATTTGATGGTTGTTTCTTGTGTCCAGCTAACTTCTGTGCTGTCAACACCGATGACAATCCTGAATACATATCTGTGGGAACTGTGTACATAGAAAATGGTGAGGAAAAGAGAGTGGAGTGTGTGAAACCACACAGCTGGTCATTGGAACAATATTCTAAGGTTCGGTGTATCAATGGAAGAGTGGAGGCAACTAAATGTAAGTATTACTGTAAACTCTTTATGTTTGAACGTGTCAGTCAGAAAAGAGTTTTCAGTGCTGTGTTGCCTACATGTTAACACAGTTTTATTACTTATAAGAAAGAAAACATTTTAATAAATAAAACAACTGAACATGAATCATTTTAATAACAACTACTTTTAAAAGATCTGAGAACTTAGTGTCTCTGTGTCGTCAAATCCAACCAGGCTTTTACAACTTTAAACTCCTTTAGACACACACAGAAAAAACTACAGCAACTCTGCTGATTCACTGATTCGTTGTTTTTACCTTCATTAGTTGTCACCAGAAGTACTGCACAGGCACCTGTCACACCTTGTAGTGTTTGCTGCAGCCCTGACAGCTTCCCTTTCTCTGCACTAATGCCTGTGATGATTTAAACCTGAAGTTATTCTTGGCATTTCCACTTGGCAATTTCTAGTGGAATCACAATAGATCTTATAGACCCGATGAATATGTATTTCTTTAAAACATGCAGAACGCTTTAAACAGAGTTTACTGTGTGATCACTTTCAATGAGGCTGAGAAATATGTTGTTTACTTTGTGCCTCGTGTAAACACAGTGGACGATTTAGTAAACAAACATATCCACTTCTATAGAAACTTCTGACTCATGCAGTGATTTAAACAGTATCCCAGTAAAGTCGATTCAACAAAATATTAAACCATCATCAGGTGGGAAACAAGACACCCAGATGGACATTCGTGTCTTTACCCCTTTTCCTGCTGTGCTCAGAGCTGTAAGAGTGAACACAGTCCCGAAAAACGTTTTCATAAGCTCTGACACTGAAAGATGGACCAGATTCTAAATTCACTGAGATCTAAAAATATTCCAAAAGTAAAAAAAATAAAAATATTAAACCTGATAAAAACTGTCAGGAGCTTGTAGACATGTAGAAAACTGAACACGTCTCATCTGCAAATGTTAAGTGACTGAAGTTTTCACACTGAGCTTCTGCATCACTGTTTACAGGTCGTAACAAGGTGGAGCATGCAGCGGTGAGTGTTCCTCTTTAAAAGAAATGCTGTTATTGCTCTCATCTGTCATTTCAAGGTGTTTCAAATGAAGAATCACAACTTAATTTTTTATTTTATTTTTTTTTTAAATTGTTTTTACACTTTGTTTATTTTCTCCTTTGGTTTTTACATTTTAAAAATTGTATTATATTTGTAATTTATTCATAAAGCATCTGTTCTTCTAACCAGGCAAGTGTATTCGACTCTGACTAAACCTGTAGCTGAGGATTTGCTCACCACTTTGGAGCTTTTAAAGGAGACACCTGATATTTGATCGCATCGTCACATCCTGTGTTAGCTTCTCATTTTCATCTTCAAACATTTAAGAGAAAATGGTTTGTGTGCTCTTATTTGACCCACAAACACCACCAAACTGAATAAAGTCTCAGATTTTACCATCAAAACTGCTCCTGCTTTGTGTGTGTGTTTTATTTGTTTAGTATCTGAAGAGCACTGATTTAAACCTAGCTGTCCTGTTCAGGGTGACAAGTTGCTGAAAGTTCTCACATGTGGTTTCTTTTCTGGAGCCTCCAGACAGTCACACACCTACAAACTCACACGTTTCTTTTTGTTTGTTTGTTTGTTTGTTTGCTTTTGCAGTTTTGATTTATTGATCATGGCAAAAAGGTTGAGAAAAACTTTATCACTTTTTCCAAATGTGAACAATATTTAAAATATCGAATTGTCAAACAGTTCCAACCAAAGTTAAATAATTTAATATAAATCTAAAAAATTCACCTCTCGCCCTGCGGGCGGTCTATCCTTCAAGCTCGGGTCTTCTACCAGAGGCCTGGGAGCTTAAGGGTCCTGCGCAGTATCTAAACTGTTCCTAGGACTGCGCTCTTCTGGACAAAGATCTCGGATGTTGTTCCTGGGATCTGCTGGAGCCACCACACCTAGTGCTCCGATTACCACTGGGACCACCTTCACCCTCCACATCTTCTCAAGCTCTTCTCTGAGCCCTTGGTATTTCTCCAGCTTCTCATGTTCCTTCTTCCTGAAGTTCCTGTCACTCTATCACTACTGCCATCATGTGAAATACTATGAATACTTTCCAGATATATGCGACCAACAAATTTCAAAAAAGCAGCCTAACACCCACAGAAGCAGATAGATCACTCATTAATACATTTTCCTTATTCAGCTTATTCATAAGCTTCATAACAATGCCATGTGTTTACTTCCCCATCGTGCACAACCAGACGAGCCCACACATATCTGACAGTTTGACACTTTACACTATTTCCTTTGCTTCCTTACCTGAGTGAGTCCTGAATTGCTTTTCTAGACTTGAATTGACTTTAAATTCTTTCATGCAGACCTCACACTGATGCACAGCAACTTTCTGCAGTCTTTATTAATGCAGACAACAAAAGAAAACAACACTTGCCAACACAGGCTAATCTGGAAAGAGATGCAGAGAGAAGCAGGTGACAACAACAACACCACTGCACTAGAGAACAAGCCCGTGGTTTGTATAACATACTTCTGCCAGACTTTCTCTCCCAGATGATCACTTCTGTAGTGGACTGTCAGGTGATCATGGCATCTGAAGCACTCCTCACACTGGTGTGCTTTCTCACCTGTAATAGGAAAATAAAAACTGATTTTAAGTTTTTACCATGTGACTCTGTGTGGAGGCAAAGCCACAAAAGTAACAAGTTAAACTAGAGAATAGCACTGCTGTCCCTTCCATGCTCACCAGAGTACATTTTCTGATGTTTGGTCAGGTGATCGTGGCGTATGAAGGTTTTCCCACAAACATCACACTCATCATGGTGGACTCTGAGGTGAAGCCTGTTCAAGGAACAGTTTAATCAGTTTAATCAGCATATACATCAAATTCAGTTTATATATATTTAATTTAGTTTTTTGAATGACAACAGGCAGCTGGATTGGAATTAGAAGCCAGCGTTAATGAATGAATGAATGAATGAGTTGTTGATCACTGCAAAAATCATAACAGCTGAGTACACAATCATCATTTTGTTACACTCACTTTCTCTTATTTTAGTTCAGTCATGTGGAGCCCGCCCATACATCAAAAATGCTGTAATTGTGGAAGAAGGTCCAATGTATTTGAAATACCAGTGTAATGGCTTTTACAAACTAGCTGGTCCAGACACTGTGAGTTGTTACAGTGATGCTCACTGATCCAAACTACCCACCTGTGAAGGTATCAAAAAATTATTTTCTCTCCAAAAGTTTATTAAAGAAGCGTTCTGTGTGGTGGATCCTGCTAGATATGCTCGTCATGTTCTTGTAAAATCGTCATCTGAATAGATGCGGGAAGGAGAGACGAAGCCTTTTCCTTGTACAACAAAAGACTATTATATCAATGTTCGGTGCACTAATAGAAGAATATTTCTGAGTACATGTAAGTATATAAACGATCTCCTTATATTTTAACTTGTTTCTCTTTCAGTTTCTTTTTTCCTGTAACAGCTAACATACATGAAACTTCATTCTCCAGGATCTAATTAACACATCATTTCAAGAAGAATAGTGAAAGAAAACAAATAAATAAACATTTCCCACACAGGAACATATTGAAATAGAAACCTAACATTGCTGTTTGTGAAAGGCTGCAGCTGATGTTTGCCTATAGACTCGTCTCCAACTTCCAACAGCCAAACTCATGTCATGTCAGAGACATTAACAGATAAATATTGAGATAAATATTGAGATATAGGTATAAATACAAACATAAATATATATATAAATATAAAATATGTGTGCAAATATATGCCGTGGTGTACCAAAGTAACAGAGTGCAGTTAGGTGTGTTTAATCCTGTTCTGCATGTGTGGATCTGACCCAAGTGGATGAATTACAGAGGCTGATAGCAGCAGGAAGGAATGACCTCCTGTAACGTTCCCCTCAGACAGTGAAGTTGAAGAAATCTGTTCCTGAAACTGTTCTTCAGATTGTCCAGTGTGTTGTGGAGGGAGTGGGAGCCATTGTCTATGATTGCAAGCAGTCTTGCCAGCAAATGTTAATATGGAATAAAAGTAAAACATGAAGAATAAAAGCAGTCTGGCTCTTTAAGAACAGAGAGGATTTTCCTCTGTAGGTTTATCTTTGAATGCAGTAAATCCGTCCTCACTAATAAAGTTTACTGGATCTGAGCTTCTAACTGATATGCCCCCTTTGTTGCTTTTGTCTGATTATGTTTAGGTTGTCCCACAGCTGACATTTTTTATGTAAGTGTAATTCTTTGATTTACTTTTCAAATATATACATTTCAAAGAAGTATATTAAATTGTGGATAACATTTACACAGCAGTTTGAAAATTATTTTTTTTTTTGTATTTTAATCAGGAAGTGTGCAGAGTATTCAGAGAACCCAACTGACAACACGACCTTTCTGAAACTCTTCAACCAGAACCTGCAGAGCAACAACAAAACATGTTTTCTTTTCTTTGCACAGTTTTAGTGCTGATTGTTCTTTAAACACCAAACTGTCCATAAATGTTTTGAACTTTGAATACATGATGTGTACACTGAATCCATAAAGTGTCGATGGCTGGCTGAGGTCTGAATTCAATGGTCTGAATTCAATGTTTCATCATCAGAGACGTCTTTGTATTGCTTTGTCTGCTAAAAGAGTGGATCTGTTTTTTCTTTGTACATACTTAGAACATCTACAAATGACTGTTTAAATATTGAAACTAGTATTTTTTTTAACAGTTTTCTAGTAGAGGTTTGGGTTGTGAGTTCTACACAATGAACACTTTCATAGATGCTGCAATGTCAGATTCTTCATGTGTGTACATGCACAGACCACATGTGCATACTGTTGTGCACATAAACTCACAGATGTATATGACAACTCAGGTTTATGGCAATAAATTTTTTATTCTAATTTTAAAAATGTAATACATATACATGTATTACAGTTTTTCAAAGACACCTTTCAGAACACAGCCTATGCCTGATTCTCATACCTGCATTAGTTTAGTCATAATGGTGAAATTGTGAGGAAAAAAGCAGATGAGCAAATCTGTAGCTGCCAGCTGTCCTCTAGGCTTCACCTCTGCAAAACCTGTGTCTCTGAACTGGATCTCAACAGTGTTTGTGGTCTCATAAGCTCTCCTGTGAATTTTAGTTTGCATACTTAGAATATATTATGCTAAATATATACAGGTTTTTCCACAATAGATATGATAGTAAAAGTTAGTAAACCTCTATTAAAGTCTCCCTCTACAGCCTGTTGTTTCTTAGATTCAGCATTGAAACTGAATTTAAAACAAAACATAGATGACATTCTGTCACCTCGGCAACCACCAAGATCTCACTGCCTACAGTCATTCAGTAACTCTCATTGGATAGTGTTCATGAACATCTTTCCCTAAATATCAAAGTTTCCTACTTGCCCTAGTTTAAATTATAAAAGAAGTTAATATGCATGAGAATCTCTAG